>NC_077232.1:310592037-310892037 GCF_027887165.1 Monodelphis domestica
GAATGGATTTCAAAGCACCGATGCAGGCAAGAATACGTTAAGACACAAAGAATCAAGGATACCTGGACTGTGACCCAAGTGAATGCCTTCGCGGATTTCATGGGTTCCCTTAGTGATTTGATGATCGCTTCTCCCCACCTCCCCCCCCCCCCCCCCTTAAATTTTTTTTTTTCCTTTTTGGGTAAAGTTAATGACTGTCTTTTGGAGACCTCCAGCAATCCTATTGCTGTCAGTTCTTCCTTGCCCAAACCGTTTGGGGTCCGAAGCATTGCAGAACTCCTCAGCCAAACGGACCCTCCCCTCCCTGTGTTACTGACTCCTAGCCAGCCACCGACCTGGAACCCTGACATTGGGAGCTAGAATTTGCCCAAGTTTTAGCGACTCAAAGGGTAACCTAGGTTCTCTCCTGGCCGACTGTGTCCCCGTCCCCTGGTGCCACAGCAACCCCCCCCCCCCCCCACACACACACACACAAAATCTCATCTTTTAAAAAATCCGGAGGGGTGTTCTTCTGTGGGGTGTGTTTACATTTATTTAAATTGCCAACCAAAAACAAATAGTAGCAATGATTTCTTATTAGCATTGTTACTACTATTATTATTTGATGACTTCTATATGGTCCTAGGACAAACTCTCTAAAAGGATGGGTTGGGCCTCCCCTTGTGACCGAGACGAGACCCACGCAAAAATGGATCCAGCTAGGGAGATAGCAGTGCAAGGTGGCCAGGCCAGGAGGGCCTCCAGGCTCTCTTTGAAAAGAATGTTGCCGCTTGCCCTCTTTACTTATCCTCAGAGAGGGACATACCTTGTCTCCCTCCCTCTGGCATGATGCAGGCAGCTTTCCAACAAAGAACTGAGCACCTGGACCCTGCCATCCATCCATCCATCCATCCATCCATCCATCCATCCATCCATCCATCCATCCATCCATCCATGGGCTTGCTTACTTACTGTGAGATACCAGATTCGAGAAAGTTCGCTCCTGTCTCCTCACCCAGGGATGTGTGAGCCTCCAAGCTGGGGAAGATCTGTCCCCCGCCCGTGGGTTGTGCCCTGCCGTGCTTGGTGCTTGGTGAAGGCTTGGAGCCTCTTGCTTCCTGGGAGTTGGGGCTCCTCCGCCTTGTCTTTCTCTGTCTCCCCTCGACACAGGACGGGGCATTTCAAGGCAACCGTCTTTCCTGAAATCATTTAGATAGTTGGCCCGCCCGCGCCCGTGCCCGCGCCCGCGCCCGCGCCCGCGCCCGCGCCCCCCATCTACCATCCCCATCCCTCCCCTCCCCTCCTCTTCCCCCTCCACAATCCACACTCGCTACCCTCCAGTGTCGTCTCGCCGTTCGACAACCAACCCCCCCCCCCCCCCCCCCCCCCCCCCGGCGCTTCTCCAAGATGCCTGTGCCCAGTGGTTTCCTGTTCAATCCAACCGAGGAGCCCGAATGTGCCATTCCCGTGCAAAGTGTTCCTTCCCAACTTCTGTCCTCCTTTTGGGAGCCGGCAGGGCCTGATGAAACAATGGAAGTTTCCCTCTTCCCTCTTGGTTCTGTACATGAGTCCGGAGGACCTGCTGCTAGAGAAAGCTGGTCACCTGACGCTGTCCCTGGGACCCAGGGCTTCTGCCTCTGTTTATCTGCTGGTGCTCCTTCCCCTGCCCGTAGAAACCCCACCCCCACCCCACCCCACCCCACCCCACCCCACCTGACCCCACCCCCGCTGCTACTGCAGTAGCAGCAGCCCTTCCCTAGAGGTCCCTCCTCACCTACACTTCCCCCCTCCCCTTCTTCTTTATTTCATCCCAGCACTGCTTGACTTCTCCCCTGACTTTTCTAGAGCTTTCTCCTTTGTTTTCTCCGACTTTCTGCTTTCTGCTTTTTATTTCTTTCTTTTCCCTACTTCTATTTCTTTTCAGATTGATTGATCGATCCATCGATGGATGGATGGATGGATGGATGGATGGAGGAATTTTTTAATTGAGGAAGGGCATTTCTCCATAGCGACATGATTCATGTTCTTTCCCTCCACCACCCCCTCCCAGAGCCAACAAGCAATTCCACTGGATTGTTTTGCATGTATCATTTCTTCAAAACCTATTATTTCCCGATTATTGCTCTTTGCCATACAGTGATCCTTTCAAACCAACCTGCTGCTAGCAGAGAAGTCATTAGATGGCGCCACAGTGTTTCTGTCTCTGCTTAAAACGTCCTCCTCATTCTGCTCCCTTCCCTAGGCATCAGTTCCCGGAGGCTCTTTCTGGTTCCCTTGGAATTCTTCCAGTTCATTATTCCTTTGAGCACAATAGTATTCCATCACCATGAGATAACAGGACTAATTCTTTATTCGGTCATTCATTCCACAATGGGGAGGCCACCCTTTCTTTTTCAAATCCTTTGCCACCCAATGTTTATTTATTACTCAGTCCGATCTGTGGGTCGGTCGGTCGGTTGGTTGGTTGGCCGGCCGGGCCGGCCAGCCGTTCGTTTGTCCATTACATTCTCTGAGCCAATAGAATAACATTGTAAATCAGGTGTTCTCTTTAATACAGACCAGGAAGCTCCGGTGTCTAATAGACAATCATAATAGGTGTTACCCACCTTTAAGGTAACATGGGGTTCATTAGTATGGGGAGGGCAGTGGATAGGGACAACGGGTAGTAGGACATCAGGGTCTGATCAGGGTCTGGGAAATCAAAGGTTGAATCCTCTGATTCCTGTACCCCAGCCCCCCCCCCCCCCCCCCGGGCACCATCATTGTGTTTGGGATATTCCTTGGGCACCCCCCCTGAAGGGCCCCTCTCTGAGGGTCATTAGTACCCTCGAGTAATTTTTGGACGAGCGCCATTTCTCATATATTGTTGAGTATTATCATTAAAATTTTCTTCAATTTGAGCATTTTCATTAATTTCCAAATTCCTATTTCTATAATTCTGGTTTCTAAAGTTCTTATTTCTATATTCATTATAGTTATTTCCATAGTCATTATTATAATTTCTAGAATTCTGGTTTCCATAACCATTATCATGATTTCTATAGTTATTCTTTCTAAAACTATTATTAAACTGTGTATTCCTTCCAAACATCTTAAGAAAGGTTCTACGTTCCATCATTTTGTGGCCCTTCTTCTTACAGAAGTGGCAAGTGATGGATTGATCATTGGATTTCTGGAGAGGGGCGATTGTCGTTGGTTCATTATCATGCCCGCTTTCTAATTTAGTTATCCTATCTATTAAATATCTTATTTTTTTCTTCATTTCCTCCATGTCATCTTTATTTTCTTCCTCCTTTTCCTTGTTTCCCTTTAAAACATATATAGCTGTTTTTCGCAATTCTTCAAGGTCCATATCTGACCATCTTGGGCATTGTGTTTTAAAATAATTTTTAATTACTTTGCAAGAATTGTTTACAAAGATTCTTCTAACTTGTCTTAAACTATTCTCTTTAGTTAAGTCCCAATCTAAGTATCTGTCCCCAAACTCGATAGTTCTGTCCATAAATCTGAAGGGTGTTTCGTCTTCCTTTTGCTTAATTTTTTCCAGTTCCGTCCACTTATCTGTACTGTCTGCACATTCCTTCATGGCCGGCCGTGAGGATGGCCCCTCTACAACGGTATAGTTGTAGATAATCCTCAGGATTATTATAGTCCCATTCGGGATCCTGAGATGGCCAATGTGCTGCATTAAGCCCCCGGGTTTTGTTGACATGAGCAATTATTTTATTTTTTTCACGTTCACTTAAAAAAGCCTGGAGTAAGCTCTCAACGTCCTTGTAAGACGGATTATACTGAAAAAAATATGTCTCCCATCTTTTTTGTTACTAGAAAAGGATCTTGTTCATATGTGGGGATATTTCGTGTAAATTCATTTATTTCTTGGGGAGTAAACGGTATCCTATGTCTTAAAGTTACCACATCCCCATTTCGTCCTATTTCAGGTACTTCTCTTAGAGGAAACAGGCCTCTAGTTGAATTTTGCACCTGTGGGTCAGTTTGACAAGGACAGGTTTCTCTAGGAGGACAAGATCTCCCTTGCATTGGAATTTGGTTTTCTGTAGGAGAAGGAACGTGGGAAACTGGGATTGCAGGGGAAGGGTTTTGGGGATTAAATTCAGACAAGATTTGCACTACACGAGAGAAGCAGTCTGTTAACTGGGCTATAGGGAAGGTGTTTTGCATCTGTATTTCAGGGAAGGAAATTTCCTCATTCAAAGGTTCAGAAACAGGTCTGTTTCTGTTAGAGTGGTTGTTTGCCAATTGATCCTGTAAGAAACTTTTTACATCTTCTAATTGGACTTGCATTTTATCCTCAATTTTTCCTATTTTATCTTCCATATTTCCCATTTTATCCTCAATATTTCCTATTTTATTCTCAATATTTCCTATTTTATCCTCAAGCTTTTCTATTTTATTCTCAATATTTCCTATTTTATCCTCATTTTGTTTTATTTTATCCTCATTTTGTTTTATTTTATCCTCAATATTTTTTATTTTTTCATCTCTAAATATAGTATTGAGGAGTACAAAAATGACAGTACCTATTAATATAAAAATTTGGAGGTATCCTTCATTCCTCAATGCCCCTACTTCTTCAGCTGCCATGTAATTGTCAACGAATGTAGTACTCATTTTTATATATATATATTTTGTAAGTTCACAAAACACGTGGGGAGCCGGGCAAAGCAACAAACTTTCCACAGGGTTTTTTTTTTTTTCCCCCCTAATCCAGGAAGTTGTTCCTTAAGGGAAAGGATATTTAGAAACAGTTCTTCCAGCCAGGACTTTAGATTCCTGTTGCCGAGATTTAAAACAGCTGTTTTCTGTCTATCAGAGTCACACAGCTGGGAAGTATCTGAGGTCCGATTTGAACCCAGGACCTTCTGTCTCTAGGCCTGGCTCTCAATCCGCTGAGCTACCCAGCTGTCCCTTAAGATTAAAGGGAAGAAAAAGAAAAAAAAAAACTGCTGATTCCAATTTAACTTAAGGAGAAAAGAGGAAAAGTTTTTTATACTCACGTGTTCTAGCAGCTGTGTCTTTAAGCCAAGTTTTTTGTTAAAAAAAAAGGACTTCGTCTGCCCGTTCAGTTATTCATTCATTCATTCATTCATTCATTCATTCATTCATTTATTTACTTATTTATTTATTCATTCATTCATTCATTCATTCATTCATTTATTTATTTATTTGTTCATTTGTTTGTTTATTCGTTTGTTCCTTTCTCTGTCTGCCTGTCTGTCTGTCTATGTATCTATGTATCTTTTTATTTTTTATTTTTTATTGATTTGTTCCTTCGTTCCTTTGTTTGTTTATTATTTATCTATCATTCATTCATTCATTTATTTATTTATTTATTTGTTCCTTCCTTCCTTCCTTCCTTCCTTCCTTCCTTCCTTCCTTCCTTCCTTCCTTCCTTCCTTCCTTCCTTCCTTCCTTCCTTCCTTCCTCTCCCTTCCTTCCTTCGGTTCGTTCAGTTCTAGATTTTATTGGACTTCATTTTATTTTCACCTCTCACTACTTCTGAATTCCACTGATTTCCTATCATCTCATTTGTGGCTTTCTTGGATGTGACTGGGTCTTAGGACATGAATAAGGTAGGCTCCAAGGTTTCCTGAGACCACAGTCCTGGCTCTCTCTCTCTCTCTCTCTCTCTCTCTCTCTCTCTCTCTCTCCTCTCTCTCTCTCTCTGTGGGTGTGGGTGTGGGTGTGGGTGTTTTCGTTCTGGGGGAGGAGGGGGGAAGATAAGCACTGCAAGATCCACCTGGATTTCAAGGTTGAGGTTTCTAGGCCTTGCCAATGAAGGGCTCTGGATCTCCTCCTTACCCGGAAGGCAGAGATACCCCATACCCCATCTTTTGTACATGAAGGACCTTTCCTCACCGAGTGTTGACCTATCCCTAGGAACCTCTTCTTCCACACTGCCCTGGTAGCCTTCAGGGGGATGGAGAATCATTTCTTTTTCTTTTCTTTTCTTTTCTAATTTTTAGGAATTAATTAATTAATTAATGGATTAATTAATTAGATTGATTAGATTGATTCATTGATCGATCGATCAATTGCTCGATTAATGGTTCTTTTGTATGTTTATTTGTCCATCCGTCTGTTCAGTTCCTTCATTCATTTTTAAAAATTTTTTCTACTAAATTGTTTATTATTTAAAATCAAGATCTTACTGTTTTGTCTTCCTTGGAATGAGAAAATTCCGCATAAGTTTTCAGAACTTGTATGATTCGTGTTGTATCCCTCCTTTCTCCTCCCCACTCCCAGTGGCAACAAATGCAATCTGAGTTTTGCACACATTATCACACAAAACCATCTTTCTGTAGGTTTCGTTTTTGTAACTGAATGCTCTTATTAAAAACAAAAAAAACAAAAAACAAAAAAAAAAAAACAACCAACCAACCAACAAAAAACCCGAAGCTGCACACTGGATTTAACAAGTGATAAATCACATGTTGTCACTGGCATTCCTACTCCAACAGCTCCTTCTCTAGGAAGAGATAATACTTTTCTGCGTTTATTCCTCCCACAGTCCTTTCTCTCCATACGGATCGCATTCTTTCTCATAAATCACTCAGGGATATCCTGGATAACTACATTGCTATGAGTAGCAAAATGCATTACATCCTAAAATGAAATGCTTACAGCATATTCACCTACATGTTTCTTTTTTGGCTGATGTTTGATTGGACTAGCCTTCCGATCTCCTCTCTCCCTAAGGTTACACAGGTCTATCCCTGCCCTAACCCTAAATTCGTTCTCTCTCTAACTCTAACCTAATCCTAACCCTAACCCTAACCCTAACCCTAATCCTGCCTTCATTTCCCTTCCTAACCCTAAATATGCATTTCTCCGTTCTGCCACCCCACAACCCCGCCGCCTCTGCCGCGGGACCCCCCCCCCCACCCCCCCCATCGTTTCTTCCATGCGAAAGGGATTGAAGCACATGGGGAGAGAAAAAAAGGGAGTACTGCAGGAGGGACTGTTGCTTGTGAGGCCTAGAACTCTGACCTCTCAGCACCTGAGGATGTTTTCCTAGGGAAATAGCAACAGTTCCCCTTCCTCCCCCTCCCCCCCCCCCCCCAGCCAATGTGCCTGCCTGCCTGCCTGCCTGCCTGCCTGCCTGCCTGCCTTCTTGCTTTTTTGGCGAACCTAGGAAGAAAAACAAAGCCATCAGTCTCAGTTAAAACCCCACCCAGCTTTTTCTCTTCCTGAGTTAGCCCAACATTCCAAGGCCCACCCTAGGCTAACCGAGTAGCAATTACTGGTGAGCACAGAAAGAGAAGAAAACCCCCTCAGGGCATTGGCTACTTCCTCTGCCCCACCCCACCCCCACTCCTCCTTTGGCTGGCCGGCAAGGGCAAAGAAGGGAAGGAGAAGGAGAAGGAGAAGGAGAAGGGGGTGGGGCAGAGGGTTCGCTGGGTGGGGGTGGGGGCGGGGAACACATCAGGAAGAAGGCCCAGAGAGAAGGTAGGGAAGTCTTTCTCATCCACCTCATCAGTGTCCTTAGCACACACAGACACAGAGACAGAGACAGAGACAGAGACAGAGACAGAGACAGAGACAGAGACAGACAGACAGATAGACACAGACACACAGACACACACAGACACCACACAGACACACAGACACACACACACACACACACACACACACACACACACACACACACATATCACCTCCCATCCCTTCCCCCATCCAACACCACTCCCCTCAGGCCTGGAAGGCCTAGGACCGAGGTGGCAGACAATGGAGCAGCTGCCTGGCTCTTCCTGTGGCCCGCTTCCCAGGGGCGGCCCAGGTCCCATTGGTATCGGAGCCTGGCCGAGCAATGAGCTCCCGGACTGTGGAAGACAATCCGAGCCACCCTCTTAAGGAGAGCTATCATCAGCGTGAAAACCAAAAACCACTTGACATGGGC
Organism: Monodelphis domestica; assembly: GCF_027887165.1. Taxonomy (NCBI): domain Eukaryota; kingdom Metazoa; phylum Chordata; class Mammalia; order Didelphimorphia; family Didelphidae; genus Monodelphis; species Monodelphis domestica. The sequence continues at coordinate 310,599,938 of NC_077232.1, forward strand.
ACTGTACCCCAGAAACCCAGGCGAACTATTGTCAAGGGAACTCCCTTGTTGTTTTCTAACTCTGAGCCTAAAAACACCCGATGACCCCACCTTTGATCATCCTCTAGATGGTCAGAAAGATGCACCTTCAGACCACACCTCGATCCTATCGGACATCTGTTTGTCCCCTAAAACTAAGGAATCTTTATGTCCCCAGGCAGACCCCAGTACGATCACCCCACCTCATGCCTGAGTGACTAACTGTTGTGAAGAATGTATAAAATCCCCAGAACTGATGTCGTCTGGGGGACAGCCTCTCCATCCGTGCTGTCCTCTTTGGGGGAACAGCCTTTCCTTTCATGCTGTCCTCCCAGGGAACTGCTCCCCATCTTGCTGTTCTACCTTGCTTTCCTCCTGGCCACTCTCAACATGACTTTCTAAATTAATAAATCTCTTTTTGTTTTTAAGCTAAGTTTTGGAGTCATTGCATGCTTGCCAGAGGCATCCTTCCCGAACCCCAAAGGGTATCCTTTCCGTGCCCATAACACACTGAGCCATTGAGTGATCTCCACATGTACTGGATGAAGTCTTGAGCCAGTCACCTCGCTCGCCGCCCCCCCCCCCCCCCTTCCCCTTCCTTCAGCACTAGGAAAGGAAGTGAAGGAATAACAATACTGAAAAAGAAACTGTAGGGAAAGAAAATACACACGAGAGAAGGCAAAGCTAGAAGGTAAACCCAAGACCTTCAGCTTTATGTGATGCTACCTCATGCCCACCCCCCACTCGAAAAAAGGACCACTTGAAAGAAGGACTTCTCTTTCCATTTTAAAAATTATTGTCTGGAACGACCTCCAGGAAGTGATGCGGAGCGAAAGGAGCAGAACCAGGAAAACATTGTACACAGAGACCGATACGCTGTGGTACAGTCGGACGTCATGGAATTGTCCATTGGTGTCGCTGCGTTGTCCCTGAACGATCTGCAGGGACCTAGGAGAAAAAAACACTATCCACAAGCAGAGGACAAAATGTGGGAGTAAAAACACTACAGGGGCTGAGGGGATATGACTGAGGAGAGACTCTAAATGAACACTCTAATGCAAATACCAACATGGAAATGGGTACGAATCGAGAACACATGTGATACCCAGTGGAATCGCGCGTCGGCTAGGGGAGAGGTGGGGGGGGCGGAGGAAAAGAAAATGATCTTTGTCTCCAATGAATAATGTTTGGAAAGGACCGAATAAAATAATGTTTAAAAAAATTATTGTCATTTCATGACTTGATTTTCCCTGTTACATAGACACAGGATTTTCTGCCCCTGTTCTCAGGATTTCTATTTTTCTTTTTCTTTTTTCTTTTTTCTTTTCTTTTCTTTTTTTTGTTGTTGTTTTTTGTTTTGTAAAATATATTTTATTTGATCATTTCCAAGCATTATTCGTTAAAGACATAGCTCATTTTCTTTTCCTCCTCCCCCCCCATAGCCGACGCGTAAGTCCACTGGGCATTAGATGTTTTCTTGATTTGAACCCATTGCTTTGTTGATAGTATTTGCATTAGAGTGTTCATTTAGAGTCTATCCTCTGTCATGTCCCCCTCAACCGCTGTATTCAGGCAGTTGCTTTTTCTCGGTGTTTCCACTCCCATAGTTTATCCTTTGCTTATGAATGGTGTTTTTTTCTCCTGGATCCCTGCAAGTTGTTCAGGGACATTACACCGCCACTAATGGAGAAGTCCATTACGTTCGATTATACCACAGTGTATTAGTCTCTGTGTACAGTGTTCTCCTGGTTCTGCTCCTCTCGCTCTGCATCACTTCCTGGAGGTTGTTCCAGTCTCCATGGAACTCCTCCACTTTGTTATTCCTTTTAGCACAATAGTATTCCATCACGAACATATACCACAGTTTGTTCAGCCATTCCCCAATTGATGGGCATCCCCTCGTTTTCCAGTTTTGGGCCACCACAAAGAGCGCAGCTATGAATATTTTTGTACAAGTCTTTGTGTCCGTTATCTCTTTGGGGTACAGACCCAGCAGTGCTATGGCTGGGTCAAAGGGTAGATATTCTTTTGTCGCCCTTTGGGCATAGTTCCAGATTGCCCTCCAGAATGGTTGGATCAGTGATTTCTGTGTGTGTTTTTCTTTCTAACCCTACCCCTACCCCTAATAACCCTCTCTCCACCCACACCCCCCCCCCCCCCCCCGCCCACCAGGTCGACCAGCAAGCCGAATCCTGGCCCCGCCCGCCCCCCCCCCCCCCATCCTATACATACAGAGACACGCAGGTGAGGCTTGATTTTTTGACTTCTACTGTTTTATTTTCCCTGGGGGGTAGTTCTGACGGTGTGTTTGGGTTTCTTTCTTTTAATCCATCCTCTTCCTTCTCCCCTCCTCCCCCCCCCCCCAAGGTCGACCAGCAGGCCCAAATGCTGTCAGACTCCCACATGTGGACATCTTGATATATTAGTCTTCCTACCGTGTCCATGTTACTTCCTGTCACTTGGCCTTCCGGTGGTTTTATTTCTGTTCCTTAGTTTACTTTTTATTATTATTATTATTATTATTAATAAATTATTTTTTTTATTATTTTTTTTTTTGGCTTGCTTCAATGTTCCTGTCCTGGTCACCGTCGGGTGTCTCCTCTCCATTGGCCTGTCAAGGGAGTGGGAAACTCGTCTGAAGGGAAAAAAAGAGATGATTGATAGGTTTCAAAAGGGAAGGGAAGGGAGGGGAGGGGGAGAAACTCCACCAGATCTACCTAAGAAACCAAAGCAGAAGGGATTTCAAAGCACCGATGCAGTCAAGAATACGTTAAGACACAAAGAATCAAGGATACCTGGACTGTGACCAAAGTGAATGCCTTCGCGGATTTCATGGGTTCCCTTAGTGATTTGATGATCGCTTCTCTCCCCCCCTTAAATTTTTTTTCTTTTGGGTAAAGTTAATGACTGACTTTTGGAGACCTCCAGCAATCCTATTGCCCGAACCGTTTGGGGTCCGAAGCATTGCAGAACTCCTCAGCCAAACGGACCCTCCCTCCCCTCCCTGTGTTACTGACTCCTAGCCAGCCACTGACTTGGAACCCTGACATTGGGAGCTAGAATTTGCCCAAGTTTTAGCGACAGCGTGACACACGGGTCTCAAAGGGTAACCTAGGTTCTCTCCTGGCCAACTGTGTCCCCGTCCCCCGGTGCCACAGCAACCCCCCCCCCCCCCCATCTCATCTTTTAAAAATTCCGGAGGGGTGTTCTTCTGTGGGGTGAGTTTACATTTAATTAAATTGCCAACCAAAAACAAATAGTAACAATGATTTAGTATTATCATTGTTACTACTATTATTATTTGATGACTTCTATATGGTCCTAGGACAAACTCTCTAAAAGGATGGTTTAGGCCTCCCCTTGTGACCGAGACCCACGCAAAAAAGGATCCAGCTAGGGAGATACCAGTGCAAGGTGGCCAGGCCAGGAGGGCCTCCAGGCTCTCTTTGAAAAGAATGTTGCCGCTTGCCCTCTTTACTTATCCTCAGAGAGGGACATACCTTCCCTCTGGCATGGTGCAGGCAGCTTTCCAACAAAGAACTGAGCACCTGGACCCTGCCATCCATCCATCCATCCATCCATCCATCCATCCATCCATCCATCCATCCATGCATGCATGGGCTTGCTTACTTACTTACTTACTTACTTACTTACTGTGAGATACCAGATTCGAGAAAGTTCGCTCTTGTCTCCTCACCCAGGGATGTGTATCTGTCGCCCGCCAGTGGGTTGTGCCCTGCTGTGCTTGGTGCTTGGTGCTTGGTGAAGGCTTGGAGCCTCTTGCTTCCTGGGAGTTGGGGCTCCTCCGCCTTGTCTTTCTCTGTCTCCCCTCGACACAGGACGGGGCATTTCAAGGCAAGGCTGTCTTTCCTGAAATCATTCAGATAGTTGGCCCGCACCCGCGCCCGCGCCCGCGCCCGCGCCCGAGCCCGAGCCCGCGCCCCCATCCCCATCCCCATCCCCATCCCCATCCCCATCCCCATCCCCATCCCCATCCCACCCCTCCCCTCCTCTCCCCCCTCCACAATCCACACTCGCTACCCTCCAGTGTCGTCTCGCCGTTCGCCTCCCCCCCCCCCCCCCCCCCCCCGCGCTTCTCCAAGATGCCTGTGCCCAGTGGCTTCCTGTTGAATCCAACCGGGGAGCCCGAATGTGCCATTCCCGTGCAAAGTGTTCCTTCCCAAATTCTGTCCTCCTTTTTGAGCCGCCAGGACCTGATGAAACAATGGGAGTTTCCCTCTTCCCTCTTGGTTCTGTTCATGAGTCCAGAGGACCTGCTGCTAGAGAAAGCTGGTCACCTGATGCTGTCCCTGGGACCCAGGGCTTCTGCCTCTGTTTATCTGCTGGTGCTCCTTCCCCTGCCCCTAGAAACCCCACCCCACCCCACCCCACCTGACCCCACCCCCACTGCTACTGCAGTAGCAGCAGCCCTTCCCTAGAGGTCCCTCCTCACCTACACTTCCCCCCTCCCCTTCTTCTTTATTTCATCCCAGCACTGCTTGATTTCTCCCCTGACTTTTCTAGAGCTTTCTCCTTTGTTTTCTCCGACTTTCTGCTTTCTGCTTTTTCTTTCTTTTTTTTTTCCCTACTTCTATTTCTTTTCAGATTGATGGATCCATGGATGGAGGAATTTTTTAATTGAGGAAGGGCATTTCTCCATAGGGACATGATTCATGTTCTTTCCCTTCCCCCCCCCCACCCCCCACCCCCGCTCCCACAGCCAACAAGCAATTCCACTGGATTCTTTTACATGTATCATTTCTTCAAAACCTATTATTTCCCGATTATTACTCTTTGCCATACAGTGATCCTTTCAAACCAACCTGCTGCTAGCAGAGAAGTCCATTACATTAGATATGGGCGCCACAGTGTTTCTGTCTCTGCTCAAAACGTCCTCCTCATTCTGCTCCCTTCCCTATGCATCAGTTCCTAGAGGTCTTTCTGTTTGCCTTGGAATTCTTCCAGTTCATTATTCCTTTGAGCACAATAGTATTCCATCACCATCAGATAACAGGACTAATTCTTTATTCGGTCATTCCACAATGGGGGAGGCCACCCCTTCTTTTTCAAATCCTTTGCCACCCAATGTTTATTTATTACCCAGTTGGTCGGCCGGTGGGCCAGCCAGCCGTTCTTTTGTTCCTTCGTTCCTTCCTCCGTCCCTCTGCCCCTTTCTTTCTTTCTTTCTTTTCTTTCTTTCTTTCTTTCTTTCTTTCTTTCTTTCTTCTTTCTTTCTTTTCTTTCTTTCTTTCTTTCTTTCTTTCTTTCTTTCTTTCTTTCTTTCTTCTTTCTTTCTTTCTTTCTTTCTTTCTTTCTTTCTTTCTTTCTTTCTTTCTTTCTTTCTTTCTTTCTTTCTTTCTTTCTTTCTTCTTTCTTTCTTTCTTTCTTTCTTCTTCCTTCCTTCCTTCCTTCGTTCGTTTGTTTATTATTTATTTGTTTGTTTGTTTATTTATTTATTTAATTTCTTTGTTTGTTCGTTCATTCATTTATTTATTCATCCATCCATCCATCCATCCATCCATCCATCCATCCATGCATCCATCCATCTATCTATCTATCTATCTATCTATCTATCCATCCATCCATCCATCCATCCATCCATCATCCATTCATTCATTCATTCATTCATTTATTTATTTATTTATTTGTTCCTTCCTTCCTTCCTTCCTTCTTCCTTCCTTCCTTCCTTCCTTCCTTCCTTCCTTCCTTCCTTCCTTTGGTTCCTTCCGTTCTAGATTTTATTTGACTTCATTTTATTTTCACCTCTCACTACTTCTGAATTCCACTGATTTCCTATCATCTCATTTGTGGCTTTCTTGGATGTGACTGGGTCTTAAGACATGCATAAGATAGGCTCCAAGGTTTCCTGAGACCACAGTCCTGTCTCTCTCTCAATCTCTCTCTCTCTCTCTCTCTCTCTCTCTCTCTCTCTGTGTGTGTGTGTGTGTGTGTGTGTGTGTGTGTTCCTGTTTGTTCTGCTGGAGGAGGGGGGAAGATAAGCACTGCAAGATCCACCTGGATTTCAAGGTTGAGGTTTCTAGGCCTTACCAATGAAGGGCTTTGGATCTCCTGCTTGCCCGGAAGGCAGAGATACCCCATCTTTTGTACAGGAAGGACCTTTCCTCACCAAGTGTTGACCTATCCCTAGGAACCTCTTCTTCCACACTGCCCTGGTAGCCTTCAGGGGGATGGAGAATCATTTCTTTTTCTTTTTCTTCTTTTCTAATTTTTAGGAATTAATAATTAATTTGATTGATTGATTGATTGATCGATTAATGGTTCTTTTGTATGTTTATTTGTCCATCCCTCCGTTCAGTTCCTTCATTCATTTTTAAAAATTATTTTCTACTAAATTGTTTATTATTTAAAATCAAGATCTTACTGTTTTGTCTTCCTTGGAATAACAAAATTCCGCATAAGTTTTCAGAACTTGTATGATTCGTGTTGTATCCCTCCTTTCTCCTCCCCACCCCCAGTTGCAACTAATGCAATCTGAGTTATGCACACATTATCACACGAAACCATCTTTCTGTAGGTTTCATTTTTGTAACTGAATGCTCTTATTAAAAACAAAAACCAACCAACAAAAAACCCGAAGCTGCACACTGGATTTAACAAGTGATAAATCACATGTTGTCACTGGCATTCCTACTCCAACAGCTCCTTCTCTAGGAAGAGATAATACTTTTCTGCGTTTATTCCTCCCACAGTCCTTTCTCTCCATATGGATCGCATTCTTTCTCATAAATCACTCAGGGATATCCTGGATCACTACATTGCTATGAGTAGCAAAATGCATTACATCCTAAAACTAAATTCTCACAGCATATTCACCTACATGTTTCTTTTTTGGCTAATGTTTGATTGGACTAGCCTTCCGATCTCCTCTCTCCCTAAGGTTACACAGGTCTATCCCTGCCCTAACCCTAAATTCGTTTCTGTCTCTAACTCTAACCTAATCCTAACCCTAACCCTAACCCTAACCCTAATCCTGCCTTCATTTCCCTTCCTAACCCTAAATATGCATTTCTCCGTTCTGCCACCCCACAACCCCGCCGCCTCTGCCGCGGGACCCCCCCCCCCCACCCCCCCATCGTTTCTTCCATGCGAAAGGGATTGAAGCACAAGGGGAGAGAGAAAAAGGAGCACTGCGGGAGGGACTGTTGCTTCTGAGGCCTAGAACTCTGACCTCTCAGCACCTGAGGATGTTTTCCTAGGGAAATGGCAACAGTTCCCCTTCTTCCCCCTCCCCCCCCCCCAGCCAATCTGCCTGCCTGCCTGCCTTCTGGTTTTTTTTGGCGAACCTAGGAAGAGAAACAAAGCCATCAGTCTCAGTTAAAACCCCACCCAGCTTTTTCTCTTCCTGAGTTAGCCCAACATTCCAAGGCCCACCCTAGGCTAACCGAGTAGCAATTACTGGTGAGTACAGAAGGAGAAGAAATCCCCTCAGGGCATTGGCTACTTCCTCTGCCCCACCCCCACTCCTCCTTTGGCTGGCCGGCAAGGGCAAAGAAGGAGAAGGAGAAGGAGAAGGAGAAGGAGAAGGAGAAGGAGAAGGAGAAGGAGAAGGAGAAGGAGAAGGAGAAGGAGAAGGGGGGTGGGGCAGAGGGTTCGCCTGATGGGGGTGGGGGTGGAGAAGGGGAGCACATCAGGAAGAAGGCCCAGAGAGAAGGTAGGGAAGTCTTTCTCATCCACCTCATCAGTGTCCTTAGCACACACAGACACAGAGACAGAGACAGAGACAGAGACACAGAGACAGAGACACAGAGACACAGACACACAGACACACACACAGACACACAGACACACACACACACAGACACACACACACACACACACACACACACACACACACACATATTACCTCCCACCCCTTCCCCCATCCAACACCACTCCCCCTCAGGCCTGGAAGGCCTAGGACCGAGGTGGCAGACAATGGAGCAGCTGCCTGGCTCTTCCTGTGGCCCGCTTCCCAGGGGCGGCCCAGGTCCCATTGGTATCGGAGCCTGGCCGAGCAATGAGCTCCCGGACTGTGGAAGACAATCCGAACCACCCTTTTAAGGAGAGCTATCATCAGCGTGAAAATCAAAAACCACTTGACATGGGCACTGTACCCCAGAAACCCAGGCGAACTATTGTCAAGGGAACTCCCTTGTTGTTTTCTAACTCTGAGCCTAAAAACACCCGATGACCCCACCTACGGTCCTGAGATGCCTATCTTCCTTTGATCATCCTCTAGATGGTCAGAAAGATGCACCTTCAGACCACACCTCGATCCTATCGGACATCTGTCCTGTCCCCTAAAACTAAGGAATCTTTATATCCCCAGGCAGACCCCAGTACGATCACCCCGCGTCGTGCCTGAGTGACTAACTGTTGTGAAGAATATATAAAATCCCCAGAACTGATGTCGTCTGGGGGAACAGCCTCTCCTTTCATGCTATCCTCCCAGGGAACTGCTCCCCATCTTGCTGTTCTACCTTGCTATCCTCCTGGCCACTCTCAACATTACTTTCTAAATTAATACATCTCTTTTTTTTTTAAATATATTTTATTTGATCATTTCCAAGCATTATTCGTTAAAGACATAGATCATTTTCTTTTCCTCCCCCCCACCCCCCATAGCCGACCTGTAAGTCCACTGGGCATTAGATGTTTTCTTGATTTGAACCCATTGCTTTGTTGATAGTATTTGCATTAGAGTGTTCATTTAGAGTCTATCCTCTGTCATGTCCCCTCAACCTCTGTATTCAGGCAGTTGCTATTTCTCCGTGTTTCCACTCCCATAGTTTATCCTTTGCTAATGAATGGTGTTTTTTTCTCCTGGATCCCTGCAAGTTGTTCAGGGACATTACACCGCCACTAATGGAGAAGTCCATTACGTTCGATTATACCACAGTGTATTAGTCTCTGTGTACAGTGTTCTCCTGGTTCTGCTCCTCTCGCTCTGCATCACTTCCTGGAGGTTGTTCCAGTCTCCATGGAATTCCTCCACTTTATTATTCCTTTTAGCACAATAGTATTCCATCACCAACATATACCACAGTTTGTTCAGCCATTCCCCAATTGATGGGCATCCCCTCGTTTTCCAGTTTTTGGCCACCACAAAGAGCGCAGCTATGAATATTTTTGTACAAGTCTTTGTGTCCATTATCTCTTTGGGGTACAGACACAGCAGTGCTATGGCTGGGTCAAAGGGTAGATATTCTTTTGTTGCCCTTTGGGCATAGTTCCAAATTGCCCTCCAGAATGGTTGGATCAGTTCACAGCTCCACCAGCAATGAATTAATGTCCCTACTTTGCCACATCCCCTCCAGCATTCATTACTTTCCTTTGCTGTCATGTTAGCCAATCTGCTAGGTGTGAGGTGATACCTCAGAGTTGTTTTGATTTGCTTCTCTCTGATTATAAGAGATTTAGAACACTTCTTCATGTGCTTGTTAATAGTTTTGATTTCTTTATCTGAGAACTGCCTATCCATTTCCCTTGCTCATTTATCAATTGGAGAATGGCTTGATTTTTTGTACAATTGATTTAGCTCATTATAAATATGAGTAATTAAACCTTTGTCAGAGGTTTCTATGAAGATTTTTTCCCAATTTGTTGTTTCCCTTCTGATTTTAGTTACATTGGTTTTGTTTGTACAAAAGCTTTTTAGTTTGATGTAGTCAAAATTATTTATTTTACATTTTGTGATTCTTTCTATATCTTGCTTGGTTTTAAAGCTTTTCCCCTCCCAAAGGTCTGACGTGTATACTATTCTGTGTTTACCCAATTTACTTATGGTTTCCTTCTTTATGTTTAAGTCACTCACCCATTTTGAATTTATCTTGGTGTAGGGTGTGAGGTGTTGATCTATTCCTAGTCTCTCCCACACTGTCTTCCAATTTTCCCAGCAGTTTTTATCGAATAGTGGATTTTTGTCCCAAAAGCTGGGATCTTTGGGTTTATCGTATACTGTCTTGCTGAGGTCGCTTTCCCCCAGTCTATTCCACTGATCTTCCTTTCTGTTTCTTAGCCAGTACCAAATTGTTTTGATGACTGCTGCTTTGTAATATAGTTTTAGGTCAGGGACTGCAAGGCCCCCATCGTATGTGTTTTTTTTCATTATTTCCCTGGATATCCTTGATCCTTTGTTCTTCCAAATGAACTTTGTTATGGTTTTTTCTAAATCAGTGAAGAAGTATTTTGGTAGTTCAATGGCTATGGCACTAAATAAGTAGATAAGTTTGGGTAGGATGGTCATTTTTATTATATTGGCTCGTCCTATCCATGAGCAGTTAATGTTTTTCCATTTGCTCAAGTCTAGTTTTAGTTGTGTGGCGAGTGTTTTGTAGTTGTGTTCATATAGTTCCTGTGTTTGTCTTGGGAGGTAGATTCCTAGGTATTTTATTTTGTCTAAGGTGATTTTGAATGGGATTTCTCTTTCTAGTTCTTGCTGCTGAGCTGTGTTGGAGATATATAGAAAAGCTGATGATTTATGTGGGTTTATTTTGTATCCTGCAACTTTGCTAAAGTTGTTGATTATTTCAATTAGCTTTTTGGTTGAATCTCTAGGATTCTTTAAGTATACCATCATGTCATCCGCAAAGAGTGATAACTTGGTCTCCTCCTTGCCTATTTTGATGCCTTCAATTTCTTTATCTTCTCTAATTGCTACTGCTTGTGTTTCTAGTACAATGTCAAATAGTAGAGGTGATAATGGGCATCCTTGTTTCACTCCTGATCTTATTGGGAATGCATCTAGTTTATCACCATTGCAGATGATATTAGCTGTTGGTTTTAGATATATACTGTTTATTATTTTTAGGAATGACCCTTCTATTCCTATGCTTTCTAGTGTTTTTTTTTCCTTTTCTTTTTTTTTTAAATATATTTTATTTGATCATTTCCAAGCATTATTCGTTAAAGACATAGATCATTTTCTTTTCCTCCCCCCCACCCCCCATAGCCGACGCGTAAGTCCACTGGGCATTAGATGTTTTCTTGATTTGAACCCATTGCTTTGTTGATAGTATTTGCATTAGAGTGTTCATTTAAGGTCTATCCTCTGCCATGTCCCCTCAACCTCTGTATTCAGGCAGTTGCTTTTTCTCGGTGTTTCCACTCCCATAGTTTATCCTTTGCTTATGAATGGTGTTTTTTTTTTCTCCTGGATCCCTGAAAGTTGTTCAGGGACATTACACCACCACTAATGGAGAAGTCCATTACGTTCGATTATACCACAGTGTATTAGTCTCTGTGTACAATGTTCTCCTGGTTCTGCTCCTCTCGCTCTGCATCACTTCCTGGAGGTTGTTCCAGTCTCCATGGAACTTCTCCACTTTATTATTCCTTTGAGCACAATAGTATTCCATCACCAACATATACCACAGTTTGTTCAGCCATTCCCCAATTGATGGGCATCCCCTCGTTTTCCAGTTTTGGGCCACCACAAAGAGCGCAGCTATGAATATTTTTGTACAAGTCTTTGTGTCCATTATCTCTTTGGGGTACAGACCCAGCAGTGCTATAGCTGGATCAAAAGGCAGACAGTCTTTTATCGCCCTTTGGGCATAGTTCCAAATTGCCCTCCAGAATGGTTGGATCAGTTCACAACTCCACCAGCAATGAATTAATGTCCCTACTTTGCCACATCCCCTCCAGCATTCATTACTTTCCTTTGCTGTCATGTTAGCCAATCTGCTAGGTGTGAGGTGATACCTCAGAGTTGTTTTGATTTGCATCTCTCTGATTATAAGAGATGTAGAACACTTCTTCATGTGCTTGTTAATAGTTTTGATTTCTTTATCTGAGAACTGCCTATCCATTTCCCTTGCCCATTTATCAATTGGAGAATGGCTTGATTTTTTGTACAATTGATTTAGTTCATTATAAATATGAGTAATTAAACCTTTGTCAGAGGTTTCTATGAAGATTTTTTCCCAATTTGTTGTTTCCCTTCTGATTTTAGTTATATTGGTTTTGTTTGTACAAAAGCTTTTTAGTTTGATGTAGTCAAAATTATTTATTTTACATTTTGTGATTCTTTCTATATCTTGCTTGGTTTTAAAGCCTTTCCCCTCCCAAAGGTCTGACATGTATACTATTCTGTGTTTACCCAATTTACTTATGGTTTCCTTCTTTATGTTTAAGTCACTCACCCATTTTGAATTTATCTTGGTGTAGGGTGTGAGGTGTTGATCTATTCCTAGTCTCTCCCACACTGTCTTCCAATTTTCCCAGCAGTTTTTATCGAATAGTGGATTTTTGTCCCAAAAGCTGGGATCTTTGGGTTTATCGTATACTGTCTTGCTGAGGTCGTTTTCCCCCAGTCTATTCCACTGATCTTCCTTTCTGTTTCTTAGCCAGTACCAAATTGTTTTGATGACTGCTGCTTTGTAATATAGTTTGAGGTCTGGGACTGCAAGGCCCCCATCATATGTGTTTTTTTTCATTATTTCCCTGGATATCCTTGATCTTTTGTTCTTCCAAATGAACTTTGTTATGGTTTTTTCTAAATCAGTGAAGAAGTATTTTGGTAGTTCAATGGGTATGGCACTAAATAGATAAATAAGTTTGGGTAGGATGGTCATTTTTATTATATTGGCTCGTCCTATCCATGAGCAGTTAATATTTTTCCAATTGTTCAAGTCTAGTTTTAGTTGTGTGGCGAGTGTTTTGTAGTTGTGTTCATATAGTTCCTGTGTTTGTCTTGGGAGATAGATTCCTAGGTATTTTATTTTGTCTAAGGTGATTTTGAATGGGATTTCTCTTTCTAGTTCTTGCTGCTGAGCTGTGTTGGAGATATATAGAAAAGCTGATGATTTATGTGGGTTTATTTTGTATCCTGCAACTTTGCTAAAGTTGTTGATTATTTCAATTAGCTTTTTGGTTGAATCTCTAGGATTCTTTAAGTAGACCATCATGTCATCCGCAAAGAGTGATAACTTGGTCTCCTCCTTGCCTATTCTGATACCTTCAATTTCTTTATCTTCTCTAATTGCTACTGCTAGTGTTTCTAGTACAATGTCAAATAGTAGAGGTGATAATGGGCATCCTTGTTTCACTCCTGATCTTATTGGGAATGCATCTAGTTTATCCCCATTGCAGATGATATTAGCTGTTGGTTTTAGATATATACTGTTTATTATTTTTAGGAATGACCCTTCTATTCCTATGCTTTCTAGTGTTTTTAATAGGAATGGGTGTTGTATTTTATCAAAGGCTTTTTCTGCATCTATTGAGATAATCATGTGGTTCTTGCTAGTTTGCTTGTTGATGTGGTCAATTATGTGGATGGTTTTCCTGATGTTGAACCAGCCCTGCATCCCTGGTATGAATCCTACTTGATCATGGTGAATGATCCTTCTGATCACTTGCTGGAGTCTTTTTGCTAGTATCCTATTTAAGATTTTTGCATCTATATTCATTAGGGAGATTGGCCTATAGTGTTCTTTCTCTGTTTTTGACCTGCCTGGTTTTGGAATCAGTACCATGTTTGTGTCGTAAAAGTAGTTTGGTAGAACTCCCTCTTTGCTTATTATGTCAAATAGTTTGTATAGTATTGGGATTAACTGTTCTCTGAATGTTTGATAGAATTCACAGGTGAATCCATCAGGCCCTGGGGATTTTTTCTTAGGATGTTCTTTTTTTTTTTTTTAAATATATTTTATTTGATCATTTCCAAGCATTATTCGTTAAAGACATAGATCATTTTCTTTTCCTCCCCCCCCACCCCCCATAGCCGACGGGTAAGTCCACTGGGCATTAGATGTTTTCTTGATTTGAACCCATTGCTTTGTTGATAGTATTTGCATTAGAGTGTTCATTTAGAGTCTATCCTCTGTCATGTCCCCTCAACCTCTTTATTCAGGCAGTTACTTTTTCTCGGTGTTTCCACTCCCATAGTTTATTCTTAGGATGTTCTTTGATGGCTTGATGGATTTCAATTTCTGATATGGGATTATTTAAGAATTCTATTTCCTCTTCTGTTAGTCTAGGCAGTTTGTATTTTTGTATATATTCATCCATTTCTCCTAAATTGGTGTATTTATTGCCATATAATTGGGCAAAGTAATTTCTAATGATTGCCTTAATTTCCTCCTCATCGGAGGTGCTGTCCCCCTTTTCATCTTTAATGCTGTGAATTTGCTTTTCTTCATTCCTTTTTTTAATTAGATTGACCAGTACTTTGTCTATTTTGTTTGTTTTTTCAAAGTACCAGCTTCTTGTCTTATTTATTAAATCAATAGTTCTATCACTTTCGATTTTATTAATTTCTCCCTTAATTTTTAGTATTTCTAATTTGGTTTTCTGCTGGGGGTTTTTAATTTGATCGCTTTCGAGTTTTTTCAATTGCATTTCCAATTGATTGATCTCTGCTCTCCCTTGTTTGTTAATATAAGCTTTCAGGGATATGAATTTGCCTCTGATTACCGCTTTGGCTGCATCCCAAAAGGTTTGAAAGGATGTTTCGCCATTGTCATTTTCCTCGATGAAATTATTAATTGTTTCTATGATTTCTTCTTTAACTAAACGGTTTTGGAGTATCATATTGTTTAATTTCCAATTGGTTTTAGATTTGGTTTTCCATGTACCATTACTAATCATTATTTTTATTGCCTTGTGATCTGAGAAGGCTGCATTCATTATTTCTGCTTTTTTGCATTTGTGTGCTATGTTTCTGTGACCTAATGTATGGTCAATTTTTGTGAATGTGCCATGTGGTGCTGAGAAGAAGGTGTATTCCTTTTTATCCCTATTTATTTCTCTCCATATGTCTATTAATTCTACTTTTTCTAAGATTTCATTCACTTCTTTTACCTCTTTCTTATTTATTTTTTGATTTGATTTATCTAAATTTGATAATGGTTGGTTTAAGTCTCCCACTAGTATGGTTTTATTGTCTATTTCTTCCTTCAATTCGCCTAGTTTCTCCATTAGAAATTTGGGTGCTATATTATTTGATGCATACATGTTGATTAATGATATTTCCTCATTGTCTAGAGTCCCTTTTAACAAAATATAATTACCTTCCCTATCCCTTTTGATCAGGTCTATTTTTGCATTGGCTTTATCAGATATCATGATTACCACTCCTGCCTTCTTTCTATCAGTTGAGGCCCAGAAGGTCTTACTCCATCCTTTAATTCTGACCTTGTGGGTGTCAACCCGCCTCATGTGTGTTTCTTGAAGACAACATATGGTAGGGTTTTGGATTCTAATCCATTCTGCTATTCGTCTACGTTTTATGGGTGAGTTCATCCCATTCACGTTCAAAGTTATGATTGTCATTTGTGGACTCCCTGGCATTTTGATTGCCTTCCCTAATTCTAACCTTTTCTTCTTCGGCTCGAACTTTTAGTCCAGTGATTTACTTTGAATTAGTGCCCCTTGTCCCCTCCCTTGATGTTTCCCTTTTTAGTCCCTCCCTTTTTCTTCCCTCCCCCTCCCCCCTCTCTTTCCCTCCCTTTTTGTTCTCCCTCTCCCCCTCCCCACCTTGGTTTTCCCTTCTCATTACCCTTGTTGGGTAAGATAGAATTCAAGATCCCAATGGATCTGGATGTTTTTCCCTCTCAGAGTTGATTTCCCTGAGATTGAGGTTTAGGTAACGCCCCCCCCTCTTCCTCTCCTTCTTATAGGAGTTTTCTTCCCCTCCCCTTCCCATGTGAATCTTTGTGTGAGAACCATTATTCTATTTGGTCTTTCTTTACCCCCTATTTATACATTACATTTTCCCCACATGTTAGTATACATAGATTGATAGAAATGTAGTCCTTATAGAAGAGAGTTTGAGTAAAAGAAGAAGATAACATTTTTCCCCTTTCCTTAATATTTACCTTTTCAGGTATTCCTTGCTCTTTGATTTTCGGTATCAAACTTTCCACAGAGCTCTGGTCTTTTCTTTGCAAAAAGTTGGAAGTCTTCTATTTTGTTGAATGCCCATACTTTCCCCTGGAAGTATATAGTCAGTTTTGCTGGGTAGCTGATTCTTGGTTGGAGACCCAGCTCTCTTGCCTTTCTGAAGATTATGTTCCATGCCTTACGATCATTCAGAGTAGAACTTGCAAGGTCTTGTGTGACCCTGATTGGCATTCCTTTATATCTAAATTGTCTTTTTCTGGCTTCCTGTAGGATTTTTTCTTTTGTTTGATAGCTTTGGAATTTGGCAATCACATTCCTGGGAGTTGTCTTTTGGGGGTTTAGTGTAGAAGGTGTTCTGTGAGCTCTGTCAGTGGCTGTATTGCCCCCTTGTTCTAGAATCTCTGGGCAATTTTCTTTGATTATATCTTGTATCACCATGTCCAGTTTGGTGTTTATTTCTGGCTTTTCTGGGAGTCCAATTATTCTTAAATTATCCCTTCTCCCTCTATTTTCCAGATCTATCACCTTGTCGGTGAGATATTTTATGTTCTCTTCTAATTTCTTGGTGTTTTGGCTTTGCTTTATTAGTTCTTGCTTTAAAGCCTGGTTTTCTTTTACAGTTTGGTCATACTGGTTTTGTAGATGCATGGATTTCTTTTGCATTATTTCCCACTTTTCCTCCCAGAAGGCTTCCATCTTTTTGGTCATTTCTGGTTCAAATTCTTCATGGGTTTGTGGAGAGTTTCCATTTCTTTTGGAAGATTTTGGAGCATTTTCTTGTATATCTTCTTCTATCTGCTCTGTATTTTGTATTTTGGCTCCATAGAATGTGTCCAGAGTCGCCCCTTTCTTCTTATTTTTCTTGGTATTTTGGGGCTTCTGTGCTTCTGTGGAGTTTGTCATTTCTGAATGTGGAGGATTAGCTTTTCTTATCTCTGTCTGGTGTTCAGAGGCTTTAGTCCTGGGCAGATTGTCAGTTCTATGAGCTTTCCCTGGGTTAAACTGAATATGCCTCGCTGGAACTGGAATGGAAGGGTGGGACCACGAGGCCACACTCTCCCCCCGGCTCTCTGGTTCGGTTGCTTTCTGGGAGTTGCCTTCAGAATCACTGGCCGTGAGGCTGTTTCGTCGGCCTGCGGGGGGATGGGCTGCAGCTTCCCCAAGCTCCGAGGGCAGGGACTTTCACTGAGACTTGGATAGCAGGATCCAGCCCGTGAGGCTGTCTTGCCCGCCCTGAGGGTTGCCCTGAGGTTGTTTCGACCCTGCTCTCTGCAGCGGGAGCTCCAGGCAGTTACTTTCACTGGGACTCGGATAGAAGGCCCTGAGGGTTGTTGTTCTGAGGACCCTGCTCTCTGAGCCGGGCCGGGCTGCAGCTTCCCGGAGCCTTGGACTCTGCGCTCCTACCCCTTAGGTCTGAGTGATCTTGGGTCCTGGCTTTTGAGGGGGCCGTACCTTTTGATCCGGGTCCAGGTCCAGGAGGAGGGTTCCCAGGGTCTGTGCTGTTGATCGTTTTGAATTTCGGCGCCTTAGGAGCTTATAGTTTGAGATCGGTCGGGAAGGGTTTTCTGGAGATCTGAACTTTAGCTTTCTCTAAGCCACCATCTTAACCGGAAGTCTGTTAATACAATTATAAACGGTTCTGAAGTCCATCTATCCTCAGCAAAATAGAAAAAAAAGCTGTTTTTTCATATATGGGCTTATTCACAATAATATTTGTTCAATAGTTATAGGGGAAAAACAACAGAATTTCAAAACTCAGTACATTCAAAATAAATTCAATCAACCTTCAGTTCAAGCAGAATAATATTGAATCCAGTAATATATGAACTTAAAATCACAAGGTTAAATCATAACAAAAATGCAATAGAATACAGAGATTTTTATAAACCATTGGAGTCTGAAATGCCTTAGAATATAGCCTTTAGTCTTTAAAGGTCCGTGGGTGGGTTTTTTTGTTTGTTTGTTTGTTTGTTTTTAATTATCCATTAAAATGTCTATTGTCCGAAGGTAGAGTAGTAAAGGCTATTGATCTGCTCGGAGCCCCACAGCTGGGGAGAATCTGAGGCCAGATTTTAACCCAGGACCGAATGTCTTTATTTCTGGCTATCAGGTCGCTGAGCCACCCATTTGCCTCCCCAAAGTTAAAGTTGAATCTTTGGGCTGAGTCTGCTCCCTGACAGGCAGGTAAAATCAATGAAATTACCAGAACAGTCAAAAATCCTTTTAAACAGCCCATTGCTTTTTAAGTTTCTGTTTGAAAAAATCTGTTTCTTCTCTCCAGTCTCTCTTTCCCCTCTCCCCTGATATGATCCCTCCTCCTGCCCCAGTCCACGTGGAGCCCACATGGAGTCAATACCCCGTTTGCTCAGAGGCTTAGCCTAAGGGAAAATTGCTTCTTCTTTCCCTCTCCTCTCTCCCCTCCGCCCACGTGGCCAATACTGTTACCAGCTGGTCACAATGAGTCCTGAGCGATGAGTGAATCTGCTCCAAGGATCTGGTTGATGAGGCGGCGGTTGTCGCGCTCGTGGGTCTGGGGCGCAGAAACAGGCAGGCAGGGCCAGAGGGCCTGGAGATCGGGAATCAGGTGATTGCAATCTTGGTTGAATCAGATCTGGATGGGGGCTGAATGCCCGCAGGCAAAAGTGGCTGAGCCGGGTGGGGTGGGCGGCAAAAGCAACAAGTCTGGATCGAGCAGCAGCTTTTCGAGGGTAAAAAAAATCACTTTGACCAGAGAGATGTGGCTCAAAAAAATTATAGGTACTAACTATTAAAACTGAATTTAAGATCAGAAAAGAAATCAGAAGATTGATAGTTTTTTCCCCCATTAGGTCGCCAACTGTAAAGATTAAAATTTAGGGGAGACGGGGAGACTGAGGCATCTGAGGCAGGTAGAAATTAGTTTCTCTCTGCAAGGAGTATTATATTTTTTAGAGGTTTATTGAAGATTAAGGATTAAAGAAAATACAGGATAAGAGACACGTGTCCAGGCCATAGAGAGGCCTAGACACAACGTCACCTACATTATGAAAAAAAGCCAGGCCTGTCCCAAAATGGAAGTCCAAGAGAGCGAGAGAGAGCCCCTTTAAAAGCCTTTGAATCAGCTTAAATACCTTCTCGATCTCGGCCCAGGTGAGATTACAAGGCATTCTGGGGAAGTGGAGCAAAGGCTCGTGGGGATTGTAGTCCTGTATTCGAGTCTATTTTTTACACTCAACAAGGGATTTGTAAATTGGTAGCTAAGTAGGCTCAATGAACAGTTGCTCCTTCCCTCTTCAAACCAAAGAGAAAAGACCAGCAGTCCCCAACTGATCTTCCTTTTCTTAGCTGGAAGGTTGTATTCCCATACCCTGTTGGCAGTCAGTGTTCCATCTCATTTCTTTTTTTTTTATAATTTTTTAATTTTTAAAAAAATTTTTAACATTATTTTATTTGGTGATTTCCAAACATTAATCATTGGAGACAAAGATCATTTTCTTTTCCTCCTCCCCCCCCCCCCCACCTCTCCCATAGCCAACGTGTGATTACACTGGGTATCACATGTGTTCTTGATTCAAACCCATTTCCATGTTGTTGGTATTTGCATTAGAGTGTTCATTTAGAGTCTCTCCTCAGACATGTCCCCATAACCCCTGTAGTCAAGCAATTACTTTTCCTTGGTGTTTCCTCGGCTGGATAAATTACTCCAACCCTAATTATACATACTTTAGGGGAAGATAAAAGTTGTAAACTCCTGATTAAACAATGAAGGCACTTAACTCATATCTTATAGTGAAGCTAGAACCTTAAGCTAGGTCTATTTTTAGATCTAATACAAAAGGGTATTAAGTACCTGTAAAGGTTAAATTAATCACAAAAAGGTCAGGTAACTTACAAAAGGCAAGCTTAACAAAGAGGTGTGAAGTATGCAGAAGATATAATCTAACCAGAGAAGGTGAGAACTAAGAATGGGCAGTCCTGGGGAAAAAGTGTCTATTGTGATTGGTAGACGTGAAAATTTAGGGGAGATGACATAAGAGAACATTTATTTAAAAGGAAGGGGTAAAAAGTCAGGAGGCAATTCAGTTTGGAATTGAGTGAGATTCTGAACTCAGTTCAGGAAATAGTTTTCAGTGGAGGACTGGAACCCACCTTGGAGACAGTCTTGTGGTGAGTTATAAGACTGACTCCTCTTTTCCTTAGGCTCAAGGAGGCCATTTTGGCCAAGGCCTTTAACTACTGCTTGGCTCAGCCTGAGCCAGAGCAGTTTAAATTAATTCTCTCTCTTTCTCCTTCCCTTATTTCTCTCTTTATTAATTAAAATCTCCATAATCCCCAGCTGACTTGGGTATTTTCATATTTGGGAATTTGCCATGGTGACCACTTATTTAGATATTAAGTCAAAACACTAAAAATTATCTCACACCCATCAGGATTGGTTGGTCTATTTGACCTTGTCCTCAACTGGCACTATGCAGTTTAACTTTGTGCTTCTTTGGCACTGTGTAATGACTTTTTGTATTCGCTTCTCCTGGAATCAGACAGAATCATTAAGCAAAGTCCCATAATTTTTTTTGTTTGACTTTTTAAACATTATTTTATTTGGTT
This sequence comes from Monodelphis domestica, assembly GCF_027887165.1. Taxonomy (NCBI): domain Eukaryota; kingdom Metazoa; phylum Chordata; class Mammalia; order Didelphimorphia; family Didelphidae; genus Monodelphis; species Monodelphis domestica. Next base: position 310,620,386 of record NC_077232.1, read on the forward strand.
ATTTACAAACCTTATTCATTGGAAACAATGATCATTATCTTTTCCTCCCCCCGCCCCCCTCCCACCACTTCTCCCATTGGCGGCGCACAATTCCACTGGGTTTCACATGTGTTCTTGGTTCAAACCCATTTCCATGTTGTTGGTATTTGCAATAGAGTATTGTGACAAGGATATCACTTTAAAAGACTGATATATATTAATTTAAGGTCGCCAAGGAATTCAGCTATGTAATTCCTTAATGAAAACTCAAGTCAGCAGTCAACCTTTTATGGAGTTTAATTACAAACAGGAGGAAGAAAGGTATGAGAGAGAGAGAGAGAGAGAGAGAGAGAGAGAGAGAGAGAGAAAGGAATAGGGCTTAAATACCCCCTCTGTTTAGGCTGGGCCAAAAATCCCAAGCCCTTAGATAGCTGAGGCAAAGAAAAGAGATCAGTCCCTATTACTCACGTGACCAAAATGGAGAAACAGTCTCAGGGGCCTCCACCTCCAGCTTCCTTCAGAGCAAGCTTCTCAGAGCACAACCTCTCAGAGCAAAACCTCTCCCACCTCCCTAGTCCTCAGACCCCGCTATCTTTAAGGAAACCATCCAAGTCCCCCCCCTCAGTTCTCACATCTACCAATCACTGTCCATGTCTTCCCTGTGCCAATGGTGGCTCTAGCTTAACCCAGGACCGCCCAGAGGTCTGTGGCTTTGCACATGTATGTTGAAGGTCATATTCTCAAATAATTAAATCTTGATCCTTTGCTGCAGCCCTTCCTAAATCCTGTTACCCTGAGCAGGGTGGAGATTGGAAGTTCCAAGACCTGGTTCTGTCATTCCAAGTATCTCTCTTGTATCAATTTTAAAATCAATCATGATTCAAAGAACTTCCTGTTCTATGCTTAAGCATAGGTCAAAGCCCTTTCCATTGTTCACCAAAAGGTTTCTGTCCTAAAGTAATCTTAAGTAGGGAGGAGAAGGACCCTCCCATGCCAAGGGGGGGGGGGTTCACATTGCAATAGACTATCAGTAGGAAATTTTTCAAGTATGAAATTTCCCAATGGTGAAATTTCCAACATTTATAAGTCTAAGAAATTTTAAGGTTTACAGTATTCATTTAGAGTCTCTCCTCAGTCATTTCCTCTCAGCCTCTATAGTCAAGCAGTTGCTTTTCATCGGTGTTTTTACTCCCACAGTTTATCCTCTGCTTGTGGATAGTGTTTTTTAGATCCCTGCAGATTGTTCAGGGACATTGCATTGACACTAATGGAGAAGTCCATTACCTTCGATTGTACCACAGTGTATCAATCTCTGTGTACAATATTTTCCTGGTTCTGCTCCTCTCACTCTGCATCACTTCCTGGAGGTTGTTCCAGTCTCCGTGGAATTCCTCCACTTTATTATTCCTTTTAGCACAATAGTATTCCATCACCAACATATACCACAATTTGTTCAGCCATTCCCCAATTGAAGGATATCCTCTCATTTTCCAATTTTTTGCCACCACAAAGAGCGCAGCTATGAATATTCTTGTACAAGTCTTTTTCCTTATTATCTCTTTGGGGTACAAACCCAGCAGTGCTATGGCTGGATCAAAGGGCAGACAGTCTTTTATCGCCCTTTGGGCATAGTTCCAAATTGCCCTCCAGAATGTTTGGATCAGTTCACAACTCCACCAGCAATGAATTAATGTCCCTACTTTGCCACATCATCTCCAGCATTCATTACTTTCCATAGCTGTCATGTTAGCCAATCTGCTAGGTGTGAGGTGATGCCTCAGAGTTGTTTTGATTTGCATCTCTCTGATTATAAGAGATGTACAGCACTTTTTCATGTGCTTATTAATAGTTTTGATTTCTTTGGCTGAGAACTGACTGTTCATGTCCCTTGCCCATTTATCAATTGGAGAATGGCTTGATTTTTTGTACAATTGATTTAGCTCTTTGTAAATTTGAGTAATTAAACCTTTGTCAGAGGTTTTTATGAAGATTGCTTCCCAATTTGTTGCTTTCCTTCTGATTTTAGTTATATTGGTTTTGTTTGTACAAAAGCTTTTTAATTTGATGTAGTCGAAATTATTTATTTTACATTTTGTGACTCTTTCTATGTCTTGCTTGGTAATCAAAACAATTACTAAATTGTTTTGATGACTGGTGCTTTGTAATATAGTTTGAGATCTGGGACTGCAAGGCCCCCTTCCTTTGTATTTTTTTTTTCATTATTTCCCTGGATATCCTTGATCCTTTTTAATTCCAAATGAACTTTGTTATGGTTTTTTCTAAATCAGTAAAGAAATTTTTTGGAAGTTCCATAGGATGGTCATTTTTACTATATTGGCTTGTCCTACCCATGAGCAGTTAATGTTTTTCCAATTGCTCAAGTCTAGTTTTAGTTGTGTGGAGAGTGTTTTGTAGTTGTGTTCATATAGTTCCTGTGTTTGTCTCGGGAGATAGATTCCTAGGTATTTTATTTTGTCTAAGGTGATTTTGAATGGGATTTCTCTTTCTAGTTTTTGCTGCTGAACTATGTTGGAGATGTATAGAAATGCTGATGACTTATGCGGGTTTATTTTGTATCTTGCAACTTTGCTAAAGTTGTTGATTATTTCGATTAGCTTTTTGGTTGAATCTATAGGATTCTTTAAGTAGACCATCATGTCATCTGCAAAGAGCGAGAGCTTAGTCTCCTCCTTGCCTATTTTGATGCCTTCACTTTCTTTTTCTTCTCTAATTGCTACTGCTAGTGTTTCTAGTACAATGTCAAATAGTAGAGGTGATAATGGGCATCCTTGTTTCACTCCTGATCTTATTGGGAATGCATTTAGTTTATCCCCATTGCAGATGATATTGGCTGATGGTTTTAGATATATACTGTTTATTATTTTTAGGAATGACCCTCCTATTCCTATGCTTTCTAGTGTTTTCAATAGAAATGGATATTGTATTTTATCACAGGCTTTTTCTGCGTCTATTGAAATAATCATGTGATTTTTGTTGGTTTGCTTGTGTAAACCTTAAAATTTCCCAGACCCTACTTTATAAGATTGGATTAAGACCATTCCCCATTTGGGCAGTGAACTCTACTTAAAGCAGGAATGTGAGAATTCTACTTTACCTACTTGGGTCTGCCCTAGGGGAAGATAAAGTTGTAAACTCTTTTCTGAACAATGAAAAGTACTGAAGCCCATACTTTTCTTAAGCTAAGTACCTATAAAGGTCAAGCAACTTGTGAATTTACAAGGAACAAAGAACTGGAAAACTTAGAGCTTTCCTGGTGTGAATTACTCAAAAATCCACACCTTCTTAGGTGTGGACTAAGAATGGGCAGTCCTTTAGAAAACATCTACAGTGACTGGTAGATGTAAGGACTTAGGGGAGGTGACAGAGAAGATTTTGCCCTTAAAAATAAGAGCTCAGGGAAGAGCTGAAAGTCATTCTGAAACATTCAGATTGGAGAGACTCATTCTGAGGAGACTGATTCTGAAACATTCAGATGGAGGAGGGAGCTGGTGAAAGCAGCTGAGATGCTGCTGGCCTGGTGTCATTAGAAATCCTTGTTTAGTCAGACCTTGTGGTGAGTGTTAAAAAACTGATTCTTTTCTTACTCTCTCTCTCCTTCTTTGATTACTCATTGTATTGTTAATTTAAAACCTCTATAAAACCCAATTGACTTGGGTATTTGAATAATTGGGAATATTTCCCTGGCGACCACCTTATATTTGATTTTAAAACCCAAGACACTGTAGTGAAACATATTTCTCCTGGCAAATTTACTCACCGTCCCTTATATCTATCACAATTTATATCTCCCACTATTTTAATCACTACAGTTTAAGACCTCAACCATTTTAAATCTCACACTTGTTGATATGGTCGATTATGTGGATAGTTTTCCTAATATTGAAACAGTCCTGCATCCCTGGTATAAATCCTACTTGATCACGGTGGATGACCCTTCTGATCACTTGCTGGAGTCTTTTTGCTAGTATCCTATTTAAGATTTTTGCATCTATATTCATTAGGGAGATTGGTCTATAATTTTCTTTCTCTGTTTTTGATCTGCCTGATTTTGGAATCAGTACCATGTTTGTGTCATAAAAGGAGTTTGGTAGAACTCCCTCTTTGCTTATTATGTCAAATAGTTTGTATAGTATTGGGATTAACTGTTCTCTGAATGTTTGACGGAATTCACTTGTGAATCCGTCGGGCCCTGGGGATTTTTTCTTAGGGAGTTCTTTGATGGCCTGTTGGATTTCACTTTCTGATATGGGATTATTTAAGAATTCTATTTCTTCTTCTGTTAGTCTAGGCAGTTTGTATTTTTGTATATATTCATCCATATTGTCTAGATTGTTGTATTTATTGCCATATAATTGGGCAAAGTAATTTTTAATGATTGCCTTGATTTCCTCTTCATTGGAGGTGATGTCCCCCTTTTCATCCTTGATGCTGTTAATTTGCCTTTCTTCTTTCCTTTTTTAAATTAGATTGACCAGTACTTTGTCCATTTTGTTTGTTTTTTCAAAGTACCAGCTTCTAGTCTTATTTATTAAATCAATAGTTCTATCACTTTCGATTTTATTAATTTCCCCATTAATTTTTAGGATTTCTAGTTTGGTTTTCTGCTGAGGGTTTTTAATTTGATCGCTTTCAAGTTTTTTTATTTGCATTTCCAATTGATTGATTTCTGCTCTCCCTAGTTTGTTAATATATGCACTCAGGGATATGAATTTACCTCTCATTACTGCTTTGGCTGCATCCCAAAAGGTTTGAAAGGATGTCTCACCGTTGTCATTTTCCTTGATGAAATAATTCATTGTTTCTGTGATTTCTTCTCTAACTAAACGATTTTGGAGTATCATATTGTTTAATTTCCAATTAATTTTTGATTTGGGTTTCCACGTACCGTTACTGATCATTATTTTTATTGCCTTGTGATCTGAAAAGGCTGCATTTATTATTTCTGCTTTTCTGCATTTGTATGCCATGTTTCTGTGACCTAGTTTATGGTCAATCTTTGTGAATGTGCCATGTGGTGCTGAGAAGAAGGTGTGTTCCTTTTTGTCCCTATTTATTTTTCTCCATATACCTATTAACTCTAATTTTTCTAAGATTTCATACACTTCTTTTACCTCTTTTTTATTTTTTTTATTTGATTTATCTAAATTTGATAGTGGTTGGTTCAAATCTCCCACTAATATTGTTTTACTGTCTATTTCTTCCTTCAATTCTCCTAGTTTCTCCATTAGAAATTTGGGTGCTATATTATTTGGTGCATACATGTTGATTAGTGATATTTCCTCATTATCTAAAGTCCCTTTTAACAAAATATAATTACCTTCCCTATACCTTTTAATCAGGTCTATTTTTGCTTTGGCTTTATCAGATATCATGATTGCCACTCCTGCCTTCTTTCTGTCAGTTGAGGCCCAGAAGGTCTTACTCCATCCTTTAATTCTGACCTTGTGGGTGTCTACCCGCTTCATTTGTGTTTCTTGAAGACAACATATGGTAGGGTTTTGGATTCTAACCCATTCTGCGATTCGTCTACGTTTTATGGGTGAGTTCATCCCATTCAGATCAAAAACGAGCTGACTGCAGGGTCGCACTACAGATGCTTCTCTTCCCACTGTGACTTGAAGGCCAGAAGGAGCCCAATTTCCTTTCTCCTCCCAACTTATCTATTCCTTGTCACTCTGCTGGGTCTCTCTGATCAACTGGACTTGACCTTGGTCTGAGTCGGAGGCCAGTCTTCGGAGTGCGGGGGGACAAGAGGCAAATCATCTTCTGAGTGCCAGGGAGCCAAGAGGCTCCTGTCATCCTCCCAACTCCAGCCTGTGTCCCCCACACACAGATCTGCCCCAGGCCCTGTTCATAACACAAACAGAAGGTGGGGTTGTTGGAACCTCAAAAGAATCAGGGTTCAGACAAGGAAATTCTCACCAATCTTATGATGGGGGAAAAGGGCAGAGCCAGGGCTGAAGGCTTTCACACACTCCTTCCATTGAAATGGTTTCTCCCCAGGATACTTCCTCTACTGTGATGTCCCATAAGCCGTACTCTCTGCAAGAAAAGCTTCTCTCCTTCATGACCTGGGAAAGAGTTCTCCCCAGGGTGCAGTCTGTGAATCTTAAAAATTCTCAGACTCTACCTTAGAACATTTGGTTAGGACCATTCCCCATTTAAAAACAACGAAGGGACTTTGGTCAGGAATGTGGGAACTCTAACATTACTCCACCCATACTTAGGCATACTTTAGGGGAAGATAAAGTTGTAAACTCCTGACTGAACAATGAAAAGTCCCCAACCCATACTTAAAGTGAAGCAAGAACCCTTAAGCTAGGTCTATTTTTAGATCTAATACAAAGGGGTGCTAAGTACCTATGAAGATCAAATTAAGCAGGCAACTTGCAAAGGACAAGATTAGTCTACTCAGGTGTGAATTACTCAAAAGTTTTAGTCTACTCAGGTGTGAATTAAGAATGGCCAGTCCTTTGGAAAACGTCTACTGTGACTGGTAGAGGTAGAAATTTAGGGGAGGTGACATAGGAGAAAATTTTCTTTAAAAGGAAGGAGCTGGAGGGCTCTGAATTTAGTTCAGCTTGCCAAAGCTGAATTGGAGATTGGGCTCTCTCTCAGTGGCTAAACTTGGGGCAGTTTCCTGAGCTAAACTGGAGAGTCTCTCTGAACACTAGAGTTTTGCTTGGAAGGATCTTGTGGTGAATTGATAAAAGACTGACTAGTCTCTCTCTTAAGGCTCAGGCCTAGGCCATGTTGGCCTAGGCCCTTCATACTATATTTCTCTTATTCTCTCTCCCTTTCCTTAATTCCTTTATTTGTATTAATTAAAATCTCTATAAAACCCAGCTGACTTGGGTATTCCATATTTGGGAATTTTCCCCATGGCGACCACCTTATTTTTTATTTAACTCAAGACACTGTCTTGAAACCATATTTTCACAGTCACAGTTTAAGGCAACCACTCTTTTATCTGTAACAAGTCTGTGATGGTAGCTGAATTGGAAGCCATGGGAGAAGGTCTCACCACCTTCCTTGCACTTACATGGTTCCTCTCCAGAGTGAAGCTTAGAATGAGCAGTCCAAGTTGAACTCCATCCCAACATCTTCCCTTCCCACCTTGGTTCCACTGATAACCTTGCTGAGAATTACAAGAGAAATTCTCACTGAAGCCCTGGAGTTACTGTTCTTGAAGAGTCTCTGGCTGGAAAGAATTCTCTTCTGTTTGCTCACACAGGGAGATGGCTTGGAGTTCCTTCCACATGTGTCTGATCTATGAGAACTCTCTGACAAAGCTCCTCTGGTGTGCACCAGGGGGCACCCCCAGGCCATCCGGATGGATGAAGCCTCATCAATGCCTTTCAGCTGACCCATGATGACACTGTCGGCTTTGTGGTGGTGGTTTTTTATTCAGAGACTTTATTTTCCCCGTCACATTGTGAATCTTAAAAACTACTCAGACTGTACTTTAGAAGATTTTATTTAGCTATTCCCTTATTGTAACAATGGAGATACTTGGTATAACAAGAATCAGGAATGTATTGATAACTTTTAAAATTACTCCACCCTAATTAGACATACTTTTGGGGAAGATAAAGTTGTCAACTCCTGATTGAACAATGAAGGTACTTAACTCATGCCTTATACTAAAGCTAGAACCTTAGGCTAAGTCTATTTTTTGATCTAATACAAAAAGGTGTTAAGTACCTGTAAATTAATTAATTATTAAATTTTAAAAAATTAATTACAAAAAGGTCAAGTAACTTACAAAAGGCAAGTTTAACAAAGAAGTGTGAAGTACTCAAAAGATATAATCTAACCAGAGAAGGTGAGGACCAAAGAAGGTGAGAACTAAGAATGGGCAATCCTGGAAAAAAGTGTCTACTGTGATTAGTAGAGGTGAAAATTTAGGGGAGGTGACATAAGAGAAAATTCTCTTTAAAAGGAGGCTAAAAGACAGTTCCAAATTCAGTTCAGAGTGGATTTGGATTCAGAACTCAGTTCAGGAGATTGAGTTCAGTGGAGGACTGGAGCTTCCTTGGAGACAGTCTCGTGGTGAGTGATAAGACTGACTCTCTTTCCATTAGGCTCAGGGAGGCCACTTTGGCCAAGGTCTTTAAGTACTGCCTGGCTCAGCCTGAGCCAGAGCACTTTAAATTAATTCTCTCTCTCTCTCTCTCTCTCTCTCTCTCTCTCTCTCTCTCTCTCTCTCTCTCTCTCTCTCTCCTTTTCCTCCCCCCCCCATTCTTTTCCTTAATTCCTTCTCTCTTTTTTAATTAAAATCTCCATAATCCCCAGCTGACTTGGGTATTTTCATATTAGGGAATTTCCCATGACGACCAAATTATTTAGATTTAAGTCAAAACACTAAAGTTATCCTTACAACATGTAATAACAATCTTCCACATACGTTTTCTGAAACAAGACCCAAACTGTCTCCTTCCCTCCCCTCTCCCAGCGATGACAAGCAACTTGCTCTGAGTTATACATATATTATCATGTAAAACATAATTCTAGATTGGCCACTGCTGTGAGCAAATATTGTTGTTGTTTTTTTTTTTAATAAACCCTTACCTTCTGTCTTGGAGTCAATACTGTGTATTGGCTCTAAGGCAGAAGAGTGGTAAGGACTAGGCAATGGGGGCCAAGCGACTTGCCCAGGGTCACACAGCTGGGAAGTGTCTGAGGCCAGATTTGAACCCAGAACTTCCCGTCTCTGGGTCTGGCTCTCCATCCCCTGAGCTACCCAGCTGCCCCCTGAGCAAATATTCTTGAAAACCAAAAGCCCCAAATAAATGAAAGTAAAAAATCATCTGCGTTGATCCATCTAACTTGAACAGTTATTTCTCTGGAGGTGGACAGAGAGCATTCTTCATCCTCAGTCCCTCAGACTAGTCTGCGCTCCTTGTATTGCTGAGAGGAGCCGAGTCTCTCACAGTTGACCATCACACAATATTTCAGTGGCTGGGTCCAATGTTCTTCGAGTTCTGCTAATTTTACTCTGCATTGGTTCATGTAAGGCTCTCCAGCTCTTTCAGAAATCCTCCTGCTTAGAGCACGAGAGAGTGCCACTGGTGACCTTTTCTGAGAAACATCCTTCTCCTCCTCATTCTGCAGCCTCGCTGACCCAGAACCTTGGCAGACTCCTCCCAAGTACCAGACCCAGAAATCATTTCTGGTGACTCTCTCCTGGGAAGACTACTGCATGCCACTGAAATCTCCACTTTGGGGTCACCTTCTTGGGATCTGAAAGAAGTAGAAAAGGGGATCCTCTCCTGCACCCATCGTGGCCTACTTAATCCCATCTTCTGCCTCGGTTGTGTAGCAAAAAGACTCCAGCAAGTGATCAGAAGGGTCATGCACCATGATCAAGTAGGATTTATACCAGGGATGCAGGGCTGGTTCAATATTAGGAAAACCATCCACATAATTGACCATATCAGCAAGCAAACCAACAAGAATCACATGATTATCTCAATAGATGCAGAAAAAGCCTTTGATAAAATACAACACCCATTACTATTAAAAAACACTAGAAAGCACAGGAATAGAAGGGTCGTTCCTAAAAATAATAAACAGTATATATCTAAAACCATTAGCTAACATCATCTGCAATGGGGATAAACTAGCTGCATTCCAATAAGATCAGGAGTGAAACAAGAATGCCCATTATCACCTCTATTATTTGACATTGTACTAGAAACTCTAGCAGTAGCAATTAGAGAAGAAAAAGAAAGTGAAAGCATTAAAATAGACAAGGAGGAGACCAAGTTATCGCTCTTTGCGGATGATATGATGGTCGACTTAAAGAATCCTAGAGATTCAACCAAAAAGCTAGTCTCAGTAATCAACAACTTTAGCCAAGTTGCTGGATACAAAATAAACCCACATAAGTCTATTTCTTCTTCCGTTAGTCTAGGCAGTTTATATTTTTGTATATATTCGTCCATATCGCCTAGATTAGTATATTTATTACCATATAATTGGGCAAAGTAACTTTTAATGATTGCCTTAATTTCCTCTTCATTGGAAAAAAAAAATAAACCCGCAAAAGTCATCAGCATTTCTATACATCTCCAACATAGTTCAGCAGCAAAAACTAGAAAGAGAAATCCCATTCAAAATCACCTTAGACAAAATAAAATACTTAGGAATCTATCTCCCGAGACAAACACAGGAACTATATGAACACAACTACAAAACACTCTCCACACAACTAAAACTAGGCTTGAGCAATTGGAAAAACATGAACTGCTCATGTGTAGGACGAGCCAATAAAATAAAAATGACCATCCTACCCAAACTTATTTATCTATTTAGTGCCATACCCATTGAACTTCCAAAAAATTTTTTTTTACTGATTTAGAAAAAAACATAACAAAGTTAAGTTGGAAGAACAAGGGATCAAGGATATCCTGGGAAATAATGAAAAAAATATATATATAGCTTTTATTGTTAATGTTTCTCCCTGGTGTGGATTCTCTGATGTTCAGCAAGAAGGAAACTGTGACTGAATGTCTTTCCACACTTTCCACACACACATCACACTGACTACTTCCAAGGCTTCTCCCCAGCGTGGATTCTCTGATGTACAGCAAGATGTGAGCTCCGACCGAATGTCTTTCCACATTGCTTGCATTCAAAAGGTTTCTCCCCAGTGTGGATCTTCTGATGTTGAGCAAGACTGGAGCTCAGTCTGAATGTCTTCCCACATTCCTTGCATTCATAAGGTTTCTCCCCAGTGTGGATTCTCTGATGTTCAGCAAGATGTGAGCTCCGACTGAATGTCTTTCCACATTGGTTGCATTCATAAGGTTTCTCCCCAGTGTGGATTCTCTGATGTACAGCAAGATGTGAGCTCCGACCGAATGTCTTTCCACATTGCTTGCATTCAAAAGGTTTCTCACCAGTGTGGATTCTCTGATGTACAGCAAGACTGGAGTTCTCTGTGAATCTCTTTCCACATTGCTTGCATTCATAAGGTTTCTCCCCAGTGTGAATTCTCTGATGTACAGCAAGATGTGAGCGCCGAGTGAATGTCTTTCCACATTGGTTGCATTCATAAGGTTTCTCCCCAGTGTGGATTCTCTGATGTACCGAAAGACTGGAGTTCTCTGTGAATCTCTTTCCACATTGATTGCATTCATAAGGTTTCTCCCCAGTGTGGATTCTCTGATGTATAGCAAGATGTGAGCTCCGACCGAATGTCTTTCCACATTGCTTACATTCATAAGGTTTCTCCCCAGTGTGAATTCTCTGATGTACAGCAAGATATGAGCTCCAACTGAATGTCTTTCCACATTGCTTGCATTCATAAGGTTTCTCCCCAGTGTGGATATTCTGATGTTGAGAACGACTGGAGCTCAGTCTGAATGTCTTCCCACAATGATTGCAATCATAAGGTTTCTCCCCAGTGTGGATTCTCTGATGTACAGCAAGACTGGAGTTCTCTGTGAATCTCTTTCCACATTGCTTGCATTCATAAGGTTTCTCCCCAGTGTGAATTCTTCGATGTACAGCAAGATGGCAGCTCCGACTGAATGTCTTTCCACATTGCTTGCATTCATAACGTTTCTTAAGAGAGTGCATTCTCTGATGTCCAACACGAATGGCCCTATGCATAAAAGTCTTTCCGCACTGATTACCTTCACTGGATTTTACCCCAGTGTGAATTCTTTGATGTCCAATGGGAGATGAATTTTGAGGTGCAACACAGAATTCTCTGAAAGCAAAGTTATCGGGACCATGACTAATGAATCTTTGTAGGTTCATTTCTTCCACAGAGAGGCTCACCTCTGTTGGAGTCAGCTTCATTTCAGGTTTGATCTCTCTTTCTAAAAGAAACAAACAGTAAAACACACATATAGAGCAACATATACACATATATAATTGTCTCCTTTCCTCAACTATCAGAACATAATCTGCTTTATATCCTATTTCCTCAGGTAAGAAGAAAAGTCTTCCAACTCAAATGTGCACAATCCATCCTTTGAAAATGCTATTGCCTCAAAGCTAAAGAACAATTTAAATAATAATGAGGCTCTCATGTGATCTCACTGGCTCTTCTTAACAAATCTGGGATTTGGGACAGGGTAACTTTATTACATTCCTAACTCATACCATGACCTCAGAAAGGTTGAATGAGTGACTTGACCCAAAATCCTGGCAGCTGAGACCAAATCCTGTGGCTAGACATTCTCTGCCCACGGTACTAGACTATTCACTTTCAATCTTTTTGCTTTCATTTTCATTGTCTATACATTCAATCCTCTCTTCATAGGTATGACACCACTGGATGCATGTAGACTAAATATTTCTATTTTGTCATCTAGCTTCTCTGTAACCATTATGGAATTCCCTTCATGATTGCTTTCAACTTTATTTTTTGTTCCAGTATCTGAGATCAGATGAAGAAATTCTTCACTCTCTTTTGCATTTATCCAAGGTATAAAAGATTTTGTTCTGTTCCCTACTCCTTGAGAGCAGCCATTACTTTTTTACTCCTACTAAATACAATTTAAACAAAAACATGGCATTTTCCATGTATAAAAATATGTCTCATAGAGTAAGTTGAAGCCATGATCCATTTATAAGGAAATGGGCAAGAAAGATTGTACAATTCTCTTCCTATTTCCCACCTTATATAGATGCTGGCACCTTCATGATATTCTTCTTACAAATTCCAATATGGGTGGTGGTGTACTCTCATTGTACCTCAGAAACTTGCTAGGACTTTTAAGCCTGGGCAAATCACAGGAGCTCTGCTGGTCTCAGGCTCCACAACTATAACATGGACATAATAATATCAAGTGACTCCTAGGGTTCCTATGAGGATCTAATGGGATAATATTCATAAAGTGTATGACACATACTAAGGGCCATATGCAAATGGTGATCCTTATTTTTATCTTTAGAATTTGGATTATTTCCTCCTTTGATGGCTTTTCTACTTAAACTATCAATCTCTTCACTCCTCTAGTTCCTGATTTCCCTGTTGAATTAAATAGATTTTCATTCCCCAACACTTCTATATCCCTGGATCATCTCAGAATGAGATTAGACCTCTGAAAGGAAGTGCTCCTTCCTTTCAGAGCCTTCCCTCTCAGGATTGGCTGCCCTGGAGCTGGGATCTAAAAGGCTTCTACAGAACTGTCAGCATGCTGTCTGCTCCAGCAGACGGTGAGCTCCATGAGGGCAGGGGAAGTCCACTGTAGCCCTTTAGGCCCCTGATAACTTAGCCCAGGACCTGGCACAGAACAAGCCCTCATACTTGTGTTTGGATACTAAAGAGCTCAAAGGAGATAAGCTCAGCCCTCCTGGTACCTGCAGGACACTGCCAAGCCTTTCAGTCCCAAATACTGAAGGGAACTGATAGGAAATGGAGTCCAATAGCATCATCTTACAGATAGAGAAACTGAGGCTCAGGGGTTCAGTGACTTGCCCAGGAAGAATTCCAAGTCGGGTCTTCCTGCCCCCAAATCTAGCCCTGGCTTCACCAGAGCACACAGAAGCCTCTGGTCACCCTGGATCTCCCACACCTATTTTCCCCACCTATACCTGGGCAGCAGCTCCTCAGGCCTTCTTGCTCCAGCATCCACAAGGATTCCCTCTGCTCCAAATAAGAAAGCATGTCTTCTAGGGGAGTTGGAAGCCCTGGGCAAGGGAGAATCAGTCAGGGAGGAGGATGGAGAGAAGTTCGTCACTGAATTGTCTTTAAAGAAAGGCTGGAGAGTCCAGTGACTCCACTCAGAGACTCTGTCCATGGGGTTCCTGCAGGAGTCTGCCCTTACCTCTAAGGTTCTGTAATGCAGGAACCCAGAATAGGGAGTGCCTGTTACCCTCCTGGGGAACCTGGAATGAGCAATAGCCCCCCCCCCCTCCCACCCTGTTCAAGTCCATTCTGGAAGAAACTCCTGAACTCCGAAAATGGGTCCAAGGGTCAGTGTTCTGCTTCAGTATGAAACCCCAGACACAGGAACCTCAAGGGATCACATTTCATCCCATCACCATGCCTTCTCCTTGACACCTCTCCAAGCCTCCTGGACTCTTCTCTTGGGGTGTAGCAGCCCAGCTCATAGACGTGATGGGGAAGCAAGGAATGTGAGTGAGCACATGGTCATTATGTGCATGGCAATGAACTTTATTGCCAGCATGGCTGAAGTTTAGGCGCGAAACCTTGCTTTCCTGTGTCCCACTCACCTGAGGAGTAAAACCCCACCTTCACCTTGTCATAGATTGTATTATCCAATAGGGGTACCCCAGATAACTCATCCATATGTATTGAGGTATCATATAACTGTTCAATATGTATTGAGCTGGCAAGACTATAAATAAACCCGCTCCTCTAAGCTCCGCCCACTGGTTCAGGATTCCCGGGTCTGGCAAGTAGCAACTTCTCCCCTGTCCCTCTTCTCTATCTTTCTTACTAAGGCCTGGTCCTTAGACCAGGCCTGCCTTACTAAGGCCTGGTCATTAGTCCAGGCCTGCCTTACTTCCTCTCTTTCTCCTAATGCTATCTAGCATTATCTACCTCTTGTAGTTCCTAGTCTCCTTTCCATCTGCACTAGCTTTATCCTCTGACCTGTACGGTGTTAAAAGAGGATCATTGGGTGGTTTCAGCCTGAATATTCACACCCAGTGGTCGGAGCTTAGCTGTGGCTCATACAAATAATATTCGTCTACTGACTCGGTTACTCACATCTCTAAAGTCGGCTCGTTCATGCCCTTCGCGGATAAAAACTTCTTCTCTATCTCTATCCTCTCAATTTTCCCCCCCCTTGCAGCCTCTTGCAGGCCGGGAGGCTGCATGGGGAGTCTCTGCCTCCTCTCCTGGGGAACTCAACAATCCTTGTTGGGTCCAATACTGTCTCTCAGTCGGTCCATTCATCTTGACAATTACAGAGAAGGGCAAGCAGGGCCTGTGGGAGGCTTACAAGGACTCCTGGAGGACAGTCTCCCCAGCATTTGGGGTCGGGAGAGGAATGGGGAAGATGTTCAGGGAACCAATCTAGAACCAGAATGATAGGTTTTTAGGGAATTTACTTCAGAGAAGCCTGGACTCAGACCATAGTTTTCCATTACCAGGAAATGAGAGGCAGCCATCAGGAGAGGGGTAAGGAGCTGGGAATCAGAGGCAGGAAGACCTCAGTTTACATTTCACCACAAACAGTTCCTATGTGGGTGCTTCCAAACAAGCCACTTAATTGAATCTATTTTCTCATCTGTAAAATGGGGGTAATTGTGGCACTGAATTAGGAAGATGAAAGTGAGGAAGAAGTGCCAGAAAATTACAGAGAAAACTCTTGATAGAGTGCCAGGCCAACAGCAGGTCATTATAAATTCTTTGTCCCTAGCTTCCCTTCCTTACTGGCTCTGCTGGAGGCTTAGGACAATAGGAAGAAAGACTAAGGACAAATCATCTCTCCTGGGGACACTGAGGAGCTGAGAGCTAAGAGTTTATGCTAGTTAAAGAGAAATAGATCCCCAATAGTAGATCCACCCCAGAGGGGAAGAAGGTGGGAGGAAAATCCTCCAGAACAGTTTTCCCAGAGGGGTTTGGGAGACAAATTACGGGCCAGGGAGAGAAGAGATGGATTCAACCCTGAGATTACTTCTACATCTGAGATTCTCCAACATGCGTCTGATTTCAGACTTCAAGAGCACCAAAGGGAGCCCCCAAGGTCCCATTACACAATGCAAAGTCCTTTTACAGGAGAACCAGGCAGCAGGAGGGCCCTGGCTCTGGGACTCCGCATCCCAGCCCTCGTCTCTTCCTCATGCCTGAAAACTGCTCCCAACCCTGCCTGCTGCTGAGGATGATATTCCCTTGGATGGCAGACTCGGGCAGCAGGGAGAGGCTCCTTACCCACAGAGAGCAGGTTCTGGGTATTCTCCAGCATCACCTCCTTGTACAGCTCCTTCTGGGGAGGGGACAAGAGGCGCCACTCCTCCTGTGTGAAGTCCACAGCCACATCCCTGAACGTCACCACCTCCTAGAGGAGCCCAAGTCAGAGCACAGAGGGCTGAAAGCCACATCACAAGGAAGAGCCCACCTCTTGTCAGTTACAGGAGGAAACTGACCCAGAGAGAAGGGAGGGGCCCAAAATTCCCACCCTTTGTCAATGTCAGAGCCAGCACTAAAAGCTGAGTCTGTAAGAGCCCAGTAGAGGCTTGGGAGGAGCATCTCTAGGATGCTCTGGAGGGAAGCTGAGGAGTTTCTGGTGTGAAGGGGAAATCTTTAGAGGACCTCCAGTGCAGCCTGGATCCCAGGACCCCTCCACCCCCCACCCCCCACCCCCGAGCTGGGATGGAGGTGTCAGTCACATGTCTGTGGCCCTGCTGCTGTGTCCCAGGGAAGCCAGCATTGGTGTGAGAGTCACCAACGTGCCAGAGCCAGAGCCACGGAGGGAGGAGCTACAGAAGGTAAAAGGAAGGAGAGGGGAGGAGGCTCTGGTACCTCCCCTGAAACTAACTGGCTCTCTGGGCTGGGGTTTGTCTCTGAGCTTTCCCGATCTCCTCATCTCTGGCAAGCACAGCCTGAGCAACCTGAATCGAGAAAGAGATCTAGAAAGACTGAGACCCCACTCTCTGCCTCTCTCTCTTTACTAATAAATGCTCATCAATCTGGCAATGAGCCCCCAGAGCATTCTTTACTTATAACACTGTGGAAGGCATGACAAAGGAGAGAAGGTGCTCCACAGAGCTCGGGGACTCAGGATTTAGCCCGGGTGATCTATCCTCAGAGAGGGCTGAGCTGATCTAGGATCATTTACTTATTGATCCTACTGACCAGTAACTGCTTTTGTCTGGTAACTGCCCAAGTCCTACTTCTCTGCCTCCTGACTCAGCTCCACACTCAGCCAGCCTGTAATAGGGGAAGTACAGAATCCAGCTCTTGAGCACTTCATCACTATTCTAGCCTCATTTCAAGGCATTTGCTGGCCTTGGAAGCTTCAGGCGAGCCCCAGGGAGTCAGGTCTAGTCTTTCCACACACCCGACCCATCTCAGACATGGCTGCTTTCCTGCCCAAAATCAGGGTCCTGACCTTGCACTGGACTCACACAAGAATCTCTCCTTAGACTGAGGAGAGGAGCGCTGGGGCACTGCTGGGCCCTTATCATTGATTATTCCAGTCAGTCACCGGGTCCCTGATCATCCCAGCTCTATAACCATTCTATGGCAGACATCACTTACCATGTCTCTTCTTTGTTCTTTGCTTCCCCAAACCTATCAAAAAGATCTAGCCTTCTGCTTAGGGAACATTAACAGAGGGAAGTCCCTGAACCCTTTTATTGACAGGGAGCAATCCCCTGCTTGTCTTCCTTGGAGAGCTGCCTCAGTTTGCCCTTTGGTTAAATTTCTCTCCCAACACCTGCAAATGTGACCATCACAATGCTGGACAGAATGGCAGATGTTCCCTAATGAAGAGGAGTCTGCAGTGTTTTTAGGAAGAGACCCCAAAAGGAAGAGATCATTTGCTTCTTGAATACCCCGAGCAGCAGAAATGCAGGAGGAGTGAATAAAGACAACAGCAGCAGCAGCAGCAGCAGCAGCAGCAGCAGCAGAACACCAGAGAGACCAGAAGGTGGCTTCTTTTAAGAACTACAGACTAGGAGAAAAGGAGGAAGGAAGAAACACAGGAGGGCCAAAGGTGAAGGCAAAGACAGAGGGGATCCTGGGAAGAATTTTGTGGCCTCCTATCTGCTCCAAGAGGATGCTTCATGTGTTGGACTGCAGAACCACAGGGGAGAGAAGGAGGTAGATACAGAGAAGACAGGGACACACACAAGGCATCTCAAGAACCAGAAACTGTCATTTCCATTCCCTCTACATTCAACACCTGTTCTGCCCTTCCAGGGATTCCCCAAGAGGCAAAAGACAGTCCTTGCCCTCCAGGAGCTCACAGCCCAGTGAGGGAGACAATATACAGACACAGGGACACAAAGTAAGCTCTGTCTAGGAGAAATGGAGAAGAATGGAAAGAATGAAGGCACTCTGACTGAGAGGGACCAGGGAAGGTTTCCTGCAGAAACTTTCTAGTCTTTAGCTGGGACTTAGAGAAAGTTCAAAGGGGTCAGTGATATGAAAAGTGGAGGAAAAATATTCTGGACATGAGGTAAAGCCATTGAAAATGCCTGGAACTAGACACAGCCAGATCACACGGTGGATCGAGTGCCAGATCTGGAGTCAAGAGGCCCTGGATTCAAATGTGACCTCAGTCACTTCATAGCTGTGTGATCCTGGGTAAGTCACTTAACTCTGACTTCCTAACCCTCATCAGTCATATTTACGTTCAAACTTGGGAATCTTAAAACTACTCAGACTCTACCTTAGAAGATTTGGTTAGGGCTATTCCCTTATTGTAACAAATGAAGGTACTTAGTCAGGAATGTATTGGGAATTTTAACATTACTCCACCCATATGTAGGCATACCTTAGGGGAAGATAAAGTTGTAAACTCCTGATGGAACAATGAAAAGGCCCTAACTCATACTTATAGTGAAGCTAAAACCTTAAGCTAGGTCTATTTTTATATCTAATACAAAAGGGTGCTAAGTACCTATAAAGGTTAAATGAATCACTAAAAGGTCAAGCAACTTACAAAGGGCAAGCTTAGCAAGAGGTGTGAAGTTTTTATCTAATCAGAGAAGGTGATAACAAACGAAGATGTGAATTAAGAATGGACAGTCCTGAGACTTCCGGGTAAACATGGCTGCAATCTAAACGCGAATCGCTTCCTCTCCCTGGCACTGAGTGAAATGGACTACCTCAAAAGAGACCAAAAATCACCTTTGAAAGAATGGAGGGACTCTCCAGTACCCCACAGAAACAAAGGTATGTGGGGTTTGAACATTTCCACACTAAAAGGAGGAGGAAAACCTTGCACAAAAACGTGAACTTAGCCACCCTCCTCCCCCAGCTCCCCCACCAAACCAGAGTGAGGTATCAGAGCACTCACTAGGACAGCGAGTGAGTGAGGAACATCTCTGTCGGGGGGGGGGGGCACACCAGGATCCTTGGGATCTAAAGACTGCTAGGAAATGACCTCTCAGGGTGGTTTCATGGGAAAACCCTGAGCACTGGAGAGCACAGACGGCAGGTCCCCTGCAAACTGGGAACAGTGAGGAGTCTTGAGAGTCTGTAAAAACTGCCTAAGGCCAAAGTGTTGCCCCTCGCTGTAGCAAAGGGGGGGCAAGCCAGGCTCCCTGGAAACTGACAAGGAATACCAGAGTTCCACCCCTCAGAGCGGTTTTACAGGAGACTCCTGCACACGGGTGAGAAGAGATCACAGAGCACGGGGGTGGGCGCACTGAACAAAGGGGCAGTTGGGCTGAGCACAGGGGCAGGTGTTTTAAGAAACCTCGGAGGCTGGGAAGAACTAGTCTGCGGCAACATAAATTCACAGAAAACCCGCCTATATAACTCAGACCTCAGACCAAAAAGGAAAGCTGAATAAAACCACCAAAGGGTTGGCTCACATGGCCCAAAATCAAGCCTCCAAGAAGAAAGGGAAAAAAGTGACTATTGAAAACTTTTATGGTGGGAGTACCCAAGGAAAAGAAGAGAAAGAGGATGAAATCCAAACAAAATCAAAACATGCCTCCCAAAATGGAAATTATCCACAAGCGCTGGAAGGACTCAAATTGGAGCTTATCCAAAAGATGGAAACCTTCTGGAAAGAACAATGGGAGAAAGAGATCAGCAGTCTGATAGACAAGACTTCACAATTGGAGAAAGAGCTGGAAGTCTCTAACAAAAGGGTAGAACAAGCTGAAAAGCAAAACCAGTCCCTAAAGACCAGAATTAAGCAACTGGAAGACAGTGCGCTTGCAAAACAGCAAGAATTAATAAAGCAAAGCCAAAAAATTAATGAATTAGAAGAAAACATAGAATATCTCACTGACAAGGTGACAGACCAGGAAAACAGAGGAAGAAGAGACAACTTGAGAATTATTGGTCTGCCCAAAAAACCAGAGATAAACAAAAACCTCGATGCTATTCTACAGGAGATTATAGAAGAAAATTGTCCACATGTTCTGGAGCAAGGGGGCAAAATAGAAATAGAAAGGGTTCATAGAACACCCTCTATACTAAATCCCCAAAAGACAACCCCTAGGATTGTAATTGCCCAATTCAAGAGCTTCCAAGAAAAGGAGAAAATCTTACAAGAAGCCAAGAAGAGGAGCTTCAGATATAAGGGGGCTCCCATAAGGATCACACACAACCTAGCGGCTAACACACTAAGAGACCACAAAGCATGGAACACGATATTTAGAAAGGCAAGAGAGCTGGGTCTCCAACCAAGAATCAACTACCCAGCAAAACTGACTATATACTTCCAGGGGAAAGTATGGGCATTCAACAAAATAGAAGATTTCCAAGCATTTGCTAAGAAAAGACCAGAACTTAGTGGAAATTTTGATATCCAATCACAGAAAGCAAGAGAAACATGAAAAGGTAAATATGAAAGAAAGGGAAAAGGAGAAAAATCTTATCTTTTTCTTTAAGTCAAACTCTCTTCTATAAGGACTACATTTACATCAAATTATATATATATATATATATATATATTAATATGTGGGGGAAATGTATTGTGTAACTCTCAAAAATTGTATGCATCATAAGAGTAGTTAGAAGAGTCATGCATAGGGAAAGATTGGGGCATCAAGAAGATTTGGTGAAAGGGGGGAAAAGAAAGAAAAAGGGAGGGGGGAATCGTCGATGATACTAAGATTTACTTCAAGAAATAGGGGGGGATCTAAATAGAATAATCTTTCCCATACAAAGATACATATGGGAAGGGGAGGGGAAGAACTCTCAAATGAGAAGGAGAGGAAGAGAGCGTGAAGTGGTATTACTTAAACCTTACTCTCAGTGAAATCAACTCTGAGAGGGAAGAACATCTAGATCCATTGGGATACTGATGAAAGAAAGGAAAATTAAGGAGGGGGGAGAGGGGAGGGAGTATAAAAAGGGAGGGAAGGAGAGGGGGGAGCATAAGAGAGCATAAAAGGGAGGGGCTAGAAAGGGAAGCACATCAAGGGGGGGGGACTGACCTAAAGTAAATCACTGGTTCAAAAGGTTATAGCTAAAGAAGAAAGGTCAGAATTAGGGGAGGATATCAAAATGCCAGGGAGTCCACAAGTGACAATCATAACTTTGAACGTGAATGGGATGAACTCACCCATAAAACGTAGACAAATAGCAGATTGGATTAGAACCCAAAACCCTACCATATGTTGTCTTCAAGAAACACATATGAGGCGGGTTGATACTCACAAGGTTAGAATTAAAAGATGGAGTAAGACCTTTTGGGTATCAACTGATAGAAAGAAGACAGGAGCTGCAATCATGATATCTGACAAAACCAAAGCAAAAATAGACCTGATCAAAAGGGATAGGGAAGGTAAATATATTCTGTTAAAAGGGAGTATAGACAATGAGGAAATATCACTAATCAACATGTATGCACCAAGTGGTATAGCACCCAAATTTCTAATGGAGAAACTAGTGGAATAGAAGGAGGAAATAGACAGTAAAACCATATTAGTGGGAGACATGAACCAACCACTATCAAATTTAGATGAATCAAACCAAAAAATAAATAAGAAAGAGGTAAAAGAGGTGAAGGAAATCTTAGGAAAATTAGAGATAATAGACATATGGAGAAAAATTAATAGGGACAAAAAGGAATACACCTTTTCTCAGCACCACATGGCACATTCACAAAAATAGATCATACACTAAGTCACAGAAACATGGCATTCAAATGCAGAAAAGCAGAAATAATAAATGCAAACTTTTCAGATCATAAGGCAATAAAAATATTGATCAGTAAGGGTACATGGAGAGCAAAATAAAAAATTAATTGGATATTAAATAATAAGATACTCCAAAATCGTTTAGTTAGAGAAGAAATCATAGAAACAATTAATAATTTCATCGAGGAAAATGACAATGGTGAGACATCTTTTCAAACCTTATGGGATGCAGCCAAAGCGGTACTCACTTTTTACTGATTTAGAAAAAACCATAACAAAGTTCATTTGGAAGAACAAAGGATCAAGGATATCCAGGGAAATAATGAAAAAAAAATACAAAGGAAGGGGGCCTCGCAGTCCCAGATCTCAAACTATACTATGAAGCAGCGGTCATCAAAACAATTTGGTACTGGCTAAGAGACAGAAAAGAGGATCAGTGGAATAGACTCGGGGTAAGTGACCTCAGCAAGGCAGAATATGACAAACCCAAAGATCCAAGCTTTTGGGACAAAAATCCACTATTTGATAAAAACTGCTGGGAAAACTGGAAGACAGTGTGGGAGAGATTAGGCTGAGATCAACACCTCACACCCTACACCAAGATAAATTCAAAATGGGTGAATGACTTGAACATAAAGAAGGAAACTATAAGAAAATTAGGTGAACACAGAATAGTATACATGTCAGACCTTTGGGAAGGGAAAGATTTTAAAACCAAGCAAGACTTAGAGTCACAAAATGCAAAATAAATAATTTGGACTACATCAAATTAAAAAAGGTTTTGTACAAACAAAACCAATGTAACTAAAATCAGAAGGAAAGCAACAAATTGGGAAGCAATCCTCATAAAAACCTGAGACGAAGGTTTAATTACTCAAATTTACAAAGCTCAACCAATTGTACAAAAAATCAAGCCATTCTCCAATTGATAAATGGGCAAGGGACATGAATAGGCAGTTTTCAGATAAAGAAATCAAAACTATTAATAGGCACATTAGAAAGTGTTCTCAATCTCTTATAATCAGAGAGATGCAAATTAAAATAACTCTGAGGTATCACCTCACACCTAGCAGATTGGCTAACATGACAGCAAAGGAAAGTAATGAATGCTGGAGGGGATGTGGCAAAGTCGGGACACTAATCCATTGCTGGTGGGGTTGTGAATTGATACCACCATTCTGGAGGGCAATTTGGAACTATGCCCAAAGGACAATAAAAAAGACTGTCTGCCCTTTGATCCAGCCACAGCACTGCTGGGTTTGTACCCCAAAGAGATAATAAGGAAAATGACTTGTACAAGAATATTCATAGCTGTGCTCTTTGTGGTGGCCAAAAATTGAAAAATGAGGGGATGTCCTTCAATTGGGGAATAGCTGAACAAATTGTGTTATATGTTGGTGATGGAATACTATTGTGCTAAAAGGAATAATAAAGTGGAGGAATTCCATGGAGACTGGAACAACCTCCAGGAAGTGATGCAGAGCGAAAGGAGCAGAACCAGGAAAACATTATACACAGAGACTGACACACTGTGTCAGACAACACTACAATCGAAGGTAATGGACTTCTCCATTAGTGTCAATGCAATGTCCCTGAACAATCTGCAGGGATCTAGGAGAAAAAACACTATCCACAAGCAGAGGACAAACTGTGAAAGTAAAAACACCGAGGAAAACCAACTGCTAGACTACAGGGGTTGGGGGGATATGACTGAGGAGAGACTCTAAAGGAACACTCTGGTGCAAACACACCAAAAACATGGAAATGGGTTCGAATCAAGAACACCTGTGATACCCAGTGGAATCGCGTGTCGGCTATGGAAATGACCAAATAAAATAATGGGTTTTTTTTTTAATGGACAGTCCTGTGGAAAACGTCTACTGTGATTGGTAGATGTGAAAATTTAGGGGAGGTGACATAAAAGAAATTTCTCTTTAAAAGGAGCAGTCTGAGCTCAGTTCAGGAGGTTCACAGTCAGGGAGTTTGGTGTTTGCCATGAAGGACTGGAGTTTTGCTTGGGACAAATCTTGTGGTGAGTGGATAAAAGACTGACTAGTCTCTCTTAAAGCTCAGGCCCTTCCTACTATTTCCTTTTACTCTGTCTCTCTCCCTTCCCTTAATTCCTTCATTTGAATTAATTAAGATCTCCATAAAACCCAGCTGACTTGGGGAATTTTTCCCATGGCGACCACTTATTTTTTAATATAAAATCAAGACACTAAAAATTATCTTTACGGTTTTGGCAATTCACAGTCTTGAAACCCACAGTTTCATGGTCACAGTTTATGGCAGACCACGAAGGTTGTGACGAAAACCCTCAAAAAAATTTCTCTTTCCTTTCTCTCTTTATTACTTGCTCAGTCAGTCTTTTTAAACGTACTAACTCGGCTTCAAAACACAGCTGCCAGAGTGGGTGAGTAAATTTTTTTTTTCGATTTCTCCTTAAATTAAATAGAACACAGCTGTTGTAAATCTTAGCAACAGGGCCCTGAGGTCCTGACTAGGAGAGCTGTTTCTAAATATTCATTCCTTTAGGGAATAACTGCCTAGATTAGGATTAAGGGAAATCTGGAGAGAGCTTTTGGCCTTGTCCTGCTCCCCACATGTTTACTTTAGAAATATGTGGATACAGTCAGTTCACAACGTACTTAACAACTGGCTCATCAACTCCATGACCAAACTTGTAAAATTCGAATTCTTTGTCTCTTTGAAATAGCTCATCCCATGGAATTTGTGGCAAAGTCTAATTGACATACTACTCCCCCTTGGGATTTTGATTGTTATAGCTGTAATATTGTATTCTCAGTCAAACCAACCGAGTGTTCTTCTACTACTCAACAAAATGCAGAACTAAATACTTGAGTTGTTAGAGAAAAGTGTGGGGGAGCTCATAGCTTTTATGAAAAACACTAACCCTCTTAACCAACCCACCCCTCCCCCTGCCCCCTTGGCCTCAGAAATCCCTGCTCCTAACCAACACACCCCTCCCCCTGCCCATACTTCCGAACCTACCACCTCCACTCTATGTTCACAACCTGTCCATGCTGAGCATCCTACAACCTCCACCCTAAGTTCACACCACACCCATACTGACCATCCTAATGCCTCCACCCTAAGTTCACACCCTACTCATTCCTCCAACCCTAACACCTCTGCATCTTTTCCCCCAGCTACTAACCCTTCTTCCTTTGTCCCTCCTTCCCACCGTGCCCAATTCAATTCCCATACCCTTCCTACCTCTGATCCTTCTGGCACTATGGGACAACAACAAACCCTCTCCCTCAGTGTACCCAATTCTTCTCTTTCTCCTATCTACCCCATTGAGAATGGATTAAGAAACAGAAACAGGAGTACCAAATAATTCAGATAGGTTATTTCCTTTAAGGGAAGTACCCACTTTTTTTAACATTATTTTATTTGGTCATTTTCAAACATTATTCATTGGAAACAAAGATCATTTTCTTTTCCTCCCCCCCCCCTCTCCCACAGCCAACGCGGGATTTCACTGGGTATCACATGTGTCCTTGGAAGTACCCACTCTTAATAAAAATAGAAACTTGGTATCTGTAAGACACCACGCACCTCTTTTAACCCTGAGGATTTAAATAAATTTAAGGAAGATCTTCCATCATTTGAGGAAGAACCAATATTAATTATAAAAAAAAATTAGAGATCATATTCAGAACTTTTGACCCCACTTGGATGAATGTTGAGAATTTGTTAGAGACATTTTTAACAAAAAGAGAAAAAAAAACAATACCTTCTCTCTGGCTAATCAAAAATGAGGTAGAAGGGGACATTATTGGCCAACTGAAGATCCACATTGGAACCCCAATGTTGAACTAGATCACACAAAACTAAACCAAGCAAGAGAAGCATTACTGAAAGCTATGAGAGCATGCTCTGATAGACCTGAAAAAATGGTCAAAATTTGAAAAAACCCGACAAGAAATTGAGGAGACCCCCTCCCAATTTATGGACAGACTTATTGACGTAGGAAATACATATATGGACCTTGATTTATCCAGAGAAAGGGACATTAGGCAAATAGATGGGCAATTCATTGAGAATTGTTGTTCAGTGGTAAAAGACTACTTTAAAACTAGTTGTCCTAATTGGGACTCTATGGACCTCGAAGAATTGAGGAGAAAAGCAACCTATGTTTATAAAGGTCATGTAAAAAGACCTGAGGAACACAATACATTAGTATAAGACTTAAAGAAAGAAATTGAAATGTTAAAGAGACAATTGAAAAATAAGAAAGAAACCATAGCCCCTTTGTAGGAATCCACAGATAAATCAGTAACCTGCCACTTCTGTGGAAAGAAGGGCCACAGAACGATAGAATGTAGAACTTTTCTCAAGATTATCGGAAGGAATACGCAGTTTAATAACAACTTTAGAAATAATAACTATAGAAATTATGATAATAATCATAGAAAACAGAATTTTAGAAATTATGGAAATAACTATAATGACTATAGAAATAAGAACTTTAGAAACCAAAATTTTAGGAATAGGAATTGGGAAAATAAAGACAATGCTCCAGATGAAGAAAATGATAATACCCAACAACAATATGTAAGAAATGGTACTTGGGGGCAGCTGGGTGGCTCAGTGGATTGAGAGCTAGCCCTAGAGACGGGAGGTACTAGGTTCAAATCTGACCTCAGACACTTCCCAGCTGTGTGACCCTGGGCAAGTCACTTGACCCCCATTGCCTAGCCCTTACCACTCTTCTGCCTTGGAGCCAATACACAGTATTGACTCCAAGACGGAAGGTAAGGGTTTAAAAGAAAAGAAAAGAAAAGAAATGGTACTCGTCCAAAAAATACTCGAGGTGCTAATGCCCCTCAGAGGGGTGCCCAAGGAATGTCCCAAACACAATGAAGGTGTCGGGGGGGGGGGCTGGGGCACAGGAATCAGAGGATACAACCTTTGATTTCCCAGATCCTGATGTCCTACTACCCTTTGCCCCTATCCACTACCCCCCCATACTAATGAACCCCATGTTACCTTAAAGGTGGGTAACACCTATTATGATTGTCTTTTAGATACTGGAGCTACCAGACCTGTATTAAAGAATGTACCAGATTTAAATTGTTATTCCGTTGACTCACAAAGTGTAGTGGGAGTATCAGGAATACCCCAAAGAGTTAAAAAACTTCCCCCTAGAATGGTGTCTGTAGGACCCCTAGAGGTACAACATTTCTTCCTTTTGATGCCTGACTCCCCTTTAAATTTGCTGGGGAGGGACCCTCTATGCAGACTCAGAGCCACAATAACTTGCTCCCCAGATGGTTCCTTAACATTGGAAGTACCAGAGGAATTTTTAAATTTACTCCCTGTACTTCTCTCAGAGAGCCAGGAGGCAAAAGAGCCTCCCACTTTTGAACTATCTGAAGATATACTGGAGTCTCTTTGGGCCACATCTTCTTCCGATGTAGGCTTACTTAAATCTGCTGTTCCTGTGCAGATAAACACTAAATCTAGCCCACCTCCTTCCATTCCTCACTATCCCTTCTCAAAAGAGACAATTGAGGGTATTACCCCAGTAATTACCTCATTAGTTAAACAAGGAATAATAATCTCTTGCAAATCTGAATACAACACGCCCATCCTGCTGGTTAAAAAACCAAAAAGAGGGCCCGATGGCAAGAACCTCTATAGATTCGTACAGGATCTGAGGGCGGTGAATAACCACTTTAGAAAAAGACACTCTGTAGTTTCCAAAATAAATACTATTATTTCCTCTATTCCTAGCACAGCTACATACGTTACAGTAGTAGACGTGTGCTCAGCTTTCTTTGCCATACCTATACATGAGAACTCCAGGCATACTTTTGCTTTTACCTGGAAGGGCTCACAATATACATGGGAGTCGGCTGCCACAGAGTTATGTGGAAAGCCCAAGTTACTTGCGCACATTTTGAGCCAAGACAAAGATAATATAACATTTAAAAATAGCAAACTAATCAAATATGTAGATGATCTACTCTTGGCTTCAACAGATGCAGAAACATGTCAGGAAGATAGTAAACATCTTCCTTTAGAATCGCACAAAAGAAGACATAAAATCTCGAAGGATAAAGTTCAGCGGTGTCTCCCTAAAGTAGAATATTTGGGATTCATCCTGACTGCGGGTGCTCGCTATATTTCTCCAAAACGAATTGAGAATATTCAAAATTTAAGCGCTCCTACCACTAAGAAACAGTTGAGAGCAATTCTGGAGCAACAGGGTTTTGTAGACAATGGATTTCTTGCTGTGGGGAAATTACTAAACCCCTTATAGCACTAACAAAGGTTTTGGTTCCTGAATCCCTCAAATTAGAGCCAGAACACTTGTCAGCTCTATCAGATCTAAAACAGGCTTTCCTGTCTGCCCCTGCTCTAGGCATCCCAGATTACAACAAGCCATTTACTTTGTATGTACATGAGCGAAGAGGAGTAGCTTCAGGTGTTTGAACTCAGACTTTGGGACCTTCTCAGCGCCCAATTGCTTATTATTCTGCCCAACTGGACCCAGTAGCATCAGGAGCACCACCATGTCTTAGAGGAGGGGCTGCTACAGCCTTACTAGTGACAAAACCTGTCAATCTAGTATTGGGATGCCCATTAACAATTATGTGCCAACATGAGGTAGAAGCATTATTGCTAAAGCATAGAACACAGGCATTCTCGGATCAGAGAATTACAAGGTATGAAATAACCTTGTTAAATAATGAAAATATCACCTTGAAACGCTGTACAACTCTTAACCCTGCCACCTTGCTTCCAGATTTACCTACTTCAGAAGAACCATTACACAACTGTGAAACACTAGCCTCGAGATAATCTCTTCGACACTCCCTTAGACAATCCAGATCTGATCTTATTTACTGATGGTTCCTCTTTTATGAGGGATGGCATACGCTACACTGGAGCTGCCATAGTCTCAGAATTTGCCACTGAGTGGTCAGCTTCACCACCCTTTAACATTAGCACTCAAGGATCAGAACTCATAGCTCTGAAGCATGCTTGTATAATTGCCAAGGATAAAAAGGCAACAATTTATACGGATTCTAGATATGCTTTTGGCATTTGTCACTCAGTCAGAATGCTATGACTCCAGAGAGGATTTTTAACCTCAGCTGTAAAATCTATAGCTAATTCAGAAATTATTAATGAAGTTCTTTCTGCTCTCCAGCTGCCCGAAGCCCCAGCCTGAAGAATAGTTCATTGCTCTGCCCATACAGGTGGCACAGACCCTGTCTCTAGGGGAAATGATCGAGCAGATGCTGCTTCAAAACTAGCAGCCATAGAAGGACCTGAATATATTTTAACATTAACAACCACTGATGATTTAAATTTATCACTTTCCTATAATGAAAAAGAAGTGGAAAAATGGAAACCAAAATTCAAAGCAAAACAGATCAATGGAGTATGGGTGTCATCTGAAGGAAAACCCCTGCTCCCTAGAACTTTCTATCACCAAATTTGCCAATCTATTCATAAAAATGATTACTTTGGCACCCAGGGCATCGTGGACTCTGTTAAGAGAGTATGGATAGCCCCTGGTATAACTACTATAGCCTCTAAAGTGTGTTCAGCCTGCTCTTCCTGCCAAGCATATAACCAACATGCATTTTGTGGCAAAGCCTTTGGTGGGCATCCTCTGGCTTACACACCTTTTGAGCATCTACAGATAAGATTTCATAACAATGCCAAAGGCTGGACGTTATAAATTTTGTCTAGTCATAGTAGATCAACTGACCAGATGGCTGGAAGCATTTCCTGCGACCCAAGCCACAGCGGCTTTTGTTGCTAAGATACTTTTAAAAGAAATTATTCCTCGCTTTGGACTGTCAGCACATATTGATTCAGATAGAGGAAGTCATTTTACTGATTCTGTCCTACATCAGATATATTCTTGCTTGGGAAAAACTCCCAAATTCCATGTTCCATATCATCCCCAGAGATCAGGCCAAGTTGAGAGGATCTACAAAGAACTTAAAACTATGATTGGGAAATTATGCACTGAGACACATTTGAAATGGCCTGAAATTCTCCCTCTGGCCCTATTTTATCTTAGAAGCAGGCCTAGAGGAGACCTACATATTTCACCATTTGAGATGCTTTTTGGACATCTGCCTATACAGGCTAAGTCTTTTCCCCCTGCATATACATCACTATTAGGGGGAGATACTACCATTGCTTCCTATATACAGGAGTTACAGCACAAACTACATGAACTTCATGAATCTGGAGCTGCAGTACAAGCTGGACCACTAGACTTTTCTCTTCATGACCTCAACCCAG
This sequence comes from Monodelphis domestica, assembly GCF_027887165.1. NCBI lineage: Eukaryota > Metazoa > Chordata > Mammalia > Didelphimorphia > Didelphidae > Monodelphis > Monodelphis domestica. Next base: position 310,650,443 of record NC_077232.1, read on the forward strand.
GAGACAAAGTGTATATTAAGAATTTCAAACATACTGGAGCAACTCAGCCTTCCTGGGAAGGACTATTCCAAATATTGTTAACTACGCCAACATCTATAAAGGTTGGAGAGAAGGACTCTTGGAATTCCTTGCTCACATGTCAAGAGAGCATCTTCTGCTGAGACTGATTGACTCTACCCTCTCATATGCATTGGAGATAATAATCCACTGAAAAGTGGATGCTGTTTTTTGAGGACACATCAAATTACTGATTTTTTCCCTCCTTACTTATTATTGCTTTCCTTTTATTTTGATTAGAATATTTGATTTTTTCATTTCTTGTACTAGAGATACATATAACTAATATTTTTTCTGCAGTAATATAAATTTAATGTATGTATACTTGCTATAATATCAATGCATACCCCCAAAGCTTTAAACTATGGGAACCTGCCATTTATTGATAAAATATTATGGGACTGTGATTAATGTTTGTGTCTGATTCTAGAAAATAGGATAAAAAACAAGGAGCACAGATTTAACCTGAAAAATGCAAAAAAAAAAAAGATCACACAGGTCAAAATGAAACCAATCCATGTGGGATTGATGAACTTCTACGCCAATATGGAAGGAGTTGAAACTAATGTGAGACTAGAGGTTGCGACGCTTGACATATGTTAAGTCGCAGGACTTCCTTATATCTAAACTCTTTGCGAAGTACTCATACAAGTACAAAATTTGACTACCATGCTGTCTCCCTATATCCCTGAGAATGACAAAAATCGGACGTTTCCCTATCAAAATCGAATTCTAGTTCCTTTTCTTCTTATAGTATGGCAACTTCCTGTAGTCTTGGCTACAAATGGGTAAGTAAAATATTAGTGCATTCTGTCCTACAGACTTGTGAGATAGAAATTACTTTAAGTTGGACCTATGCAAGGGCCTATTTTGAATTTTTTTTCCTTATGTTTTTGGTTGTGTTTTTCTCTTCTTTTGATAATTGACTCATACACCCCCATAACTCAACATTGCATTCTGAGTTGAACTTGATGTTTTCTAATACTTACTTCAGGGGGGATTGTATTTAAATAAAAATCCAAGATTTTGATTTTGTTCGAGAAAGATCTTTAAGGAAGAAGTCTGCTAACTCCTAAATCCAGAGAATGAACTGTTGCAGAAAGATGCCAGAAAACCCGCACTACGTCAAGAAGATCAAGAATGAACTTTGGGTGTGGTTGATTGAACTGAAGTTTGATTGAAAATTTATTGTAAATGTACACTTTTATGCCAAGGGGACTGTCCCCTAATTTGGCTTTCTGTCAAAGCACCTAGCAAAACATTGGTTTTGCTTTCTTTCATTTCTATTCCTCCCTCACTACTGTAATTTCTTCTTAGGAAATTGAATATTGTATATATCTGTAGTTAGAAGTGCTTTAGGACTACAAGATGATTATGTTAAATGATCAATGGGGAGACTAGTCTCCCAATGATCAGGGGGGGATTGTGAATCTTAAAACTGCTCAGAATCTACCTTAGAAGATTTGGTTAGGGCTATTACCTTATTGCAACAAATGAAGGTACTTAGTCAGGAATGTATTGGGAATTTTAACATTACTCCACCCATACTTAGGCATACTTTAGGGGAAGATAAAGTTGTAAACTCCTGATGGAACAATGAAAAGGCCCTAACTCATACTTATAGTGAAGCTAAAACCTTAAGCTAGTGCGCTCTTTGTGGTGGCCCAAAACTGGAAAATGAGGGGATGCCCATCAATTGGGGAATGGCTGAACAAACTGTGGTATATGTTGGTGATGGAGTACTATTGTGCTAAAAGGAATAATAAAGTGGAGAAGTTCCATGGAGACTGGAACAACCTCCAGGAAGTGATGCAGAGCGAGAGGAGCAGAACCAGGAGAACATTGTACACAGAGACGGACACACTGTGGTATCATCGAACGTAATGGACTTCTCCATTAGTGGTGGTGTAATGTCCCTGAACAACTTGCAGGGACCCAGGAGAAAAAAACACCATTCATAAGCAAAGGATAAACTATGGGAGTGGAAACACCGAGAAAAAGCAACTGCCTGAATACAGAGGTTGAGGGGACATGACAGAGGATAGACTCTAAATAAACACTCTAATGCAAATACTATCTACAAAGCAATGGGTTCAAATCAAGAAAACATCTAATGCCCAGTGGACTTACGCGTCGGCTATGGGGGGTGGGGGGGGTGGAGGAAAAGAAAATGATCTATGTCTTTAACGAATAATGCTTGGAAATGATCAAATAAAATATATTAAAAAAAAAAAACCTTAAGCTAGGTCTGTTTTTAGATCTAATACAAAAGGGTGCTAAGTACCTATAAAGGTTAAATGAATCACTAAAAGGTCAAGCAACTTACAAAGGGCAAGCTTAGCAAGAGGTGTGAAGTTTTTATCTAATCAGAGAAGGTGATAACAAAAGAAGATGTGAATTAAGAATAGACAGTCCTGTGGAAAACGTCTACTGTGATTGGTAGATGTGAAAATTTAGGGGAGGTGACATAAGAGAAATTTCTCTTTAAAAGGAGCTGTCTGAACTCAGTTCAGGAGGTTCGCAGTCAGGGAGTTTGGAGTTTGCTGTGAAGGACTGGAGTTTTGCTTGGGACAAATCTTGTGGTGAGTGGATAAAAGACTGACTAGTCTCTCTTAAAGCTCAGGCCTAGGCCATCCGGCCTAGACCCTTCCTACTATTTCCTCTTACTCTGTCTCTCTCCCTTCTCTTAATTCCTTCATTTGTATTAATTAAAATCTCCATAAAACCCAGATGACTTGGGTATTTTCATATTTGGGAATTTTTCCCATGGCGACCACTTATTTTTTTAATATAAAATCAAGACACTAAACATTATCTTTACAGTTTTGGCAATTCACAGTCTTGAAACACACATTTTCGAGGTCACAAACTGACCCCAAGATGAAAGATAAGGGTTAAAAAAATAACCGTTTCCATTTGGGGGCAGTTAGGTGACCGTGAATAGAGAACTAGAACTAGAGAGAAGGTCCCGGGTTCCAATATGACCTGACAATTCCTACCTATATGACCCTGGGTAAGGCAGTCACCCCCAATTGCCTACCACTTTGCCATCTGCTGCCTCACAACAGATGATTACCATCAACTCTAAGACAGAAAGTAAAGGATTTCTTTTTAAAGTCTACAGCTGACGGAATCCAGGAGGTCAGGCACCCTAGATTCAAGAATACAGACTGGGGAGTAATGAATGAGAAGATGGGAAAGAGGGCTTTGAACATCAAAAAGAATGGTTTGCATTTGATCCTGGAGGGAACGGGGAGCCACTGGGGGTTACGGAAGAGGGAAGTGACACATTCATAACTGAGCTGTAGGAAAATTACTCTGGTGGGTGAATGGAGGAGGCCTTGGAGTGGGAAGAGCCTTGTGGCAGACAGACCCAGCAGCAGGTTGTCTTAACAGTCCAGGAGGGAGGTGATGTGGGCCTCCACCAGTGACACAGGACAGAAGGGGGCACATTGGAGAGATGCTGCAAAGGTGAAACTGACAGGGCCTGGCACCATATTGGATATGCTGGTAAGGGATGGTGAGCAGTCAAGGGGGACTGGTTTTGAGCCTCAGGGACGAGGAGGATACAGCGATAGAGAAGGTGGGGGTTCTGTCTAGGTGAGAGAGAACAATGTGTTTGGGACACACTGAGCTCAAGATGTCTACTGGTCACCTAGTGCAAAATCTCTGTAAGGAGATTAGAGATAAAAGACTGGATATCAGAACAGAGATTGGGGCAGAAAATGGAGATCTGAGACTGATCAGCAGAGACGTGGTGCTTGCATCCCTGGTAGCTGATGAGATCACTAACTAGAGAAGTACAGAGGGAGAAGAGTAGAGGGCCTAAGACAGGGCTGGAAGAACTCTCTCCTAACCCTACTGTTATAAGATCTAGAGGAGGAGCCAGCAGAGAAGGCAGAGAATCACAGGGCAGAGATGGAGGAACTAAACCAGGACAGAGAGAGCCCTGTCCTAAAACCCTAGAGAAAGAGAATATTGAGGAGAGAGTGGGCCAAAAACATCAAAGGCTGCAGATAGGACAGAGAGGAGGATGGAGGAGGTGGTCTATCATCTCAGAAAGAGAGGAGCATACGGGGAGGAGGTACAGAGAAGGAGGCAAAGCCTGAGAAGATGGAGAAAGGATGGAGGCCCTACCTCGACATGGAAGGGGGTTCCACTGATGAATGTTCATATGGGTGAAGGGAGATGACGATTCCCACTGAGACCAGAGAGGCTTGGTGTCTGCAGTCTACTTGTCCTGAGGGGGGGGGGGCTACAACTTGTAGTGGGGATGGGGGTGTCCAGTGTGGCACTTGGGAGGACTGGAAGACCCAGGAAGACTGGGCAGAAAGCCAATGAGCAGCACAAGGGAACAAAGTCTTCCCTGAGGACAGCACAGACCAAGGGACACCCTCAGGCTCTATTCCAGGCCAGACTCAAGAGGGAACAGGTGAAAAGAAGCAAAGGAAGAGGGTGTTTCGCCAGGCAAGCAGAGAGAGCAAAGACAGGATCCCTAGACAGGGAAGAAGGAGTCAGGGATCGTTGTCATCTGGGCTCACTTGTGCCCAGGGAGAAATCCGAGCTAGGAGGCAGAGTCTGGGGGAAGCTCTGGGGGTCTGAGCTGACCAAGGGCCAAGGAATGTCTCCCAAAGCCGAGAAGTGAGCCGGGAAGGGCTGTTCCTCCTGCTTGGGATGTGGGGACAGAAATGGCCCAGCAAGGAGGCAGCAGCTTCCCAGCCATCTTGTGTCAGGGCCAGGGAAGGGCCTCCCTGGCTGAGGGGGCTCCCATCTGGGACTGGAATGCACTTACCTGGCCTGGGAGTCTGTCCCTCTCCAAGGCCATCTCTGGGACTCCAGGCTCCCTGTAGAGGCAGCAAAGCAGCCCCAGTGAGTCCCTCTGGTGAGGCTCCTCCAGCTTTTTCCAGTCTCGTCTCCCCACTCAGGCTGCCCCCGGAAACACACACACACACACACACACACACACACACACACACACACACACACCTCTTTCTGGTCCCCTGAACGGAACTCCAGCCAAAGCTCTTCCCAACAGGCCCCCCTTGGCCCAGGGAATGTTTCACTTCTCCCCCTCCCGGGACCGTCCCTTTCCTCTTTCCCCCAGTGTAGAAAAGCCCATCTTCCTCACTGCCTTTGGGCTCCCTCTCTGGCCCAATGGCTCTTGGCTGGACCTCAGAAGAAAGCTGCCTGGATCTCCCTCCCAGCTCGGGGTCTGGCTCAGCCCATCCCTCCTGGGGCCAGAACTGGGCCTCTGCACCCTGAGCTGGGAGGGAGAAGGGACCCAGAGGGTACAGGTTTTCCTTCCCCTTCCCAGGCTGAGGCTTCCCCAGGGGCCACAAGATTCCCCCAGGGCCAGGCCTGCCCTCAGGGGGGAGCCTGCTACCAGGGTGGGGGGCAGCCTGGGAAGAGAAGAGGTCAGTAGGGGCAGATGAGAGGAAGCCTGGGGAAGGGGAGCCCAGGGAGGGGCTAAGAAGGCACACGGGCCAACAGAGTTCCCGGCAGGGAGGGCAGCACCCTGGGGAGACTCAAGTGTTCCTGGGGTGGCTGAGCCTGGGGAAGCAGGAGGAAGGTGTGCTGGGGTCTCCTTAGGAGCTGGGGGGGGGTGCCTGGGACCCTCTGGCACAGCTGAGGCTGGGAATACTTTAAGGGAACTGGAGCCAGGGAGCCCAAGGCCTGATTGGGAGCAGCCCAATGGACAAAGAAGAGGGCCAGGAAAGGGCTTTGGGTCCTGGGAGTGGGGGGATCCGGGGGCAGGAAGGCAGAGCTCAAGAATCCTCCCAGAGGGCCCCCCTGAGAACAGCCCAGAGGAAGCTCTAAGCAGGAGCTGGGGGGTTAGGACAACCGGGTCAGGAATCCCTGGGCCCCTGGAATGGCCACTCCCCAGGGTTGGGCTTCCCCCGGGCCATCTCCCCCCCACCCCAGGCTGGGGAGGAGAGGGCCCCCCTCCCGCTGCATGACGGTACAGAAATGTTACCCCCTTTTGGTAACTACCCCAAGCCGGCTGCTATCTGTGGGCCTTCGCACAGGGAAACGCAGCGCAGACGGCTGGGAATTTGCTGCGGAGGCCCCAGAAGCGGGATCTACTTCCTCCTGGCCCAAACCTGGGGGACTTTGCCGAAGTCTCTTCAGTCATGCCTGGCTGGGCTCCACTGAATGGCCCTCCTTCTAGCCAGCCCCGATTCCTCCTCCTCCTCCACCAACCGGGGTGACCTCAGCAGTTCTCTCTCTGCTGCTTCACACTGGCTCCAAGTGTTCAAACTGGCTGCAGCCTGGAGAGAAGGTGCGACCTTCGGTGGTCTCCTGGGAGCCGAAGGAATCTGCAGGCAGCCAGGCTGACCAGAGGAGAGCCCCAAAGACACTGCAGGGCCTCTCCCAGGCCTGAGCAGAGCCCAACAGCAGCCACTTGGTGTTAGCTTGCACCCTGACAGAACTGTCTGATAGGATTCCCAAACTTCCCTCCTCCAGACTGCCTAGACACAGCTGGGGGGCTGAGGGACCATCTGGGGATGCTGAACCATCTCTGGAGAATCAGGCAGGTGAAGGGGGAAGGGGAGAACCAGGAACAGGGCCTGGGTGTGGCCAAGAGGCCAAGGCAGACCGGGTCCAATCGGACCAGAAACTGGCACAAAGCCAAAGCCCTGCTCTGGGGGAGGGGAGGGGCTGCAGAGCTCTTCCATCCCAGAAGGCCCCACGTGCTGGCTGGAGGCCCCCTTGGGCTGGGGGAGGGTCATGGGGGTCCCTCCCAGGCTCGTGGTTCAGAGACAAAAGGGAGAGCCTCCAAGAGCACAGGAAGGGTCTGAGGCCAGACTGGAAGCCAGGCCCTCCCCATGCTGGCCAGGCCCTCTCCTGGGGCTCCCTTTGCCAGAGGGCAGTCCTCCAGGCGGGGAAGGCCCTCCTCCTCCCTCAGCCTCCCAGCCCTGTCTGCAGGGCCTTCCTGGGGCTCTGCTGGCCTCTGGGGCTCCCTTCTCCCTTCCTCTGGCTCTACCCCCCCAGCCTCAAATCTCCCAGGATGCTCTTCGGCACTCCCATCCCCCTCCTCCCTGCCACCCCCTCTGCCCCGTGACACGCCTGCCTCCATGAATAGCACCTTTAGCCCCTGGCCAGGAGCCCCTTCTCTGGCTGTCCCCCACAGGAGGCTCACAGGCTCACCCTCCCCAGCTTCCGTACAGTCAATCTCGCCTCCTCCAGGAAGCCCTCTCTCTGCTCATTATTGCCTGTTTGGCCTGAACAGAGCACGCTTGGGGTGACAGAAGCTGAGGCTGCCCAAGGGGTGGGAGTTGCAGGAGCTCGGGGGTCTGGGGCCAGAGGCTGGAAGGCAGGACTCCTGGGTCCTGACAGGGCGCAGTAAAGCTGAATCCAGTACTGCCCCTCTCCCCCCGAGGCAACCCCTCCAGACCCGAAGTTTTAACAGGAAAGAAGCTCCCAAAGAGGAAGCCGAAGGCCACAGCTGACCCCTGTTAGACACCAGAGCAGCCCAGGAAACATGGTACCCCTCAGGAAATTCGAGCCCCGGTGGGGCCTGTCCGGCTCCGCTCTGGCCCCAGCCAGCCACGCCCAGCTGCAGCGTCCTCGGCCTCGTAAGGGACTCGTAAAAGGGAGGATTCCAACTCAGTCCTGCTCTCTGCCTCCCGCCCTCCCCTGGGCTCCTCTCCCTCTGGCCTTCCCTACGAGGGCCCCCCTTTCCTGCTGTCTCCCGCCACCACTTCATAATCACCGAGGCTGAATGCAGAAGGGCGGAGGTGATTGTACACGGTTGAGGCGGGAAAAGAGAGCAGATGGCAGTAACTTCCGATTTCCCAAAGGCCTCTGCGCCACTGCTTCCGGGCTTGATTGCCCCGCCCTGCCCCTTCGGGCTGGCTCCCCTCCCCTCCCGCCTCCTCCAGAGCCCCCCTTCCCCGCCCCCGGCCCTCCCCTTCATTCCTCCCCGCCCCTCCCCTGTGCATCAGAGGGAAGAAAGGAAAGGGTCCCTTGGCCTCAGGCGTCCCTAGTTCCCAGCTCTTCTTGGGTCTAAGACAGTTGGGGGGGTGGGGGGGCCCTGGGAGATTCTCTTCTCCTCCCCCCCACGCTTGTAGAAAATAAATGTAGGCGTGGCCAGGCTCCCAACAGTCTGCACAGAGGGTCCCGCCCCAGCCTGAGACCTGGTGGGGGTTTGCGGGATGCTACAAAAGAGCCACAGGCAGAGGAGAGAAGGCAAAAGCCCCGCCCTCTCTAGCCCCTCCCTCTCTTCCTGGAGGTGTTTCCGGCCACGCCCCTGCTGCTGTGGTGTCTCTTGGTGCGCCCTCTCTAGCTCCGCCCCTCTTGCTCAGCTGTCTCTGGCCATATTCTAGGGCAAAGAAGGGAGGCAGAATCGACAGGTCCTGTTCAGATCCCGATGCAGCAAAAATTATAACCAGGAACAATTCAAGGAAAGGCAAAATATTAATTGGACATTCTAAGAAATTAAAAATTGGGTTTTTTGCTAAATATGAGAGTTCTAAACTGATATTGGGGACCCAATTATTATAGCTTAAGTCAAAATGACTTATAGTACCTTCATTTACAAAGAGGTGGACAGTTAGAAGGGTGTGGCCCAGTGTGGTTAGCAACCTGCAGGCAGCTGGTGTATCATTTAAAATAGTTGTATGCCATAAACTGTAAGAGTTAAAATGGTTGAGGTTAAAAACTGTAGTGAGTAAAATAGTGGAAGATAGATATGAGTGGGTGAGTAAATTGTGACCCCAGAAAATATGTTTCACTACAGTGTCTTGGTTTTAAATCAAATATAAGGTGGTCGCCAGGGAAATATTCCCAATTATGAATATACCCAAGTCAACTGGGTTTTATAGAGATTTTAATTAATACAAATGAGGAATTAAAGAAAGAGAGAAAGAGTAAGAGAGGAATAATTATGAAGGGCCTTAAGCCAACATGGCCTAGACCTGAGTCTTAAGAGAGAGAGATCAGTCAGTCAGTCTTTTATCACTCACCACAAGGTCTGTCTAAGCAAGGATTCTAGTGACAGTCTCCTCAAAGAGCCTTCCAGCCAGAGACTGTTTCAAAGGGACTCTCTCAAGAGCCTCCAGAGGGACAGAGTCCCCTCAGAGGAGCTCCAGCGAGACCTCCTTAGAGATTGTCCTCCAAGAGCTTCCCTTCTCCAGAGCCTCTCTCAAGAGATCTCCAAAAGGATTCTCCAAAAGGATTGTCTTTCAAGAGATTCTGCTTTTTCTTATATAGGGGGTTTTCTCCTATGTCACCTCCCCTAAGTCCTTACATCTACCAATCACAGTAGACGTTTTCCAAAGGACAGCCCATTCTAAAAACACTGCTGGGTCGACTAATCCCTTTAGTAAGTTTGTACCAGAAAAAACTTCTGAATAAGTTTTCACCTCTTTGTTCCTGGCAAGTTTACAAGTTGCCTGACCTTTAATAGGTACTTAGCACCCCATTGTATTAATTCTAAAAATAGGCATAGCTTAAAGAACTTTTTGCCTCATTATAAGTATGGGTTTAAGTACTTTCATTATTTAGCAAGAAGTTTTCTCCCCTAAAGCAGTCTTAAGTATGAGTGGAGCAGAGGTCCTCCCATTTCTGATCCAAGTAGAGTTCTCACTGTCAAAATGGAGAATGTTCACAGTAGGGAATTAGTCCAATGGAGAATTCCCCAATGTGGAAATTTTTAACATTCACAAGTCTGAGAAATTTCAAGATTCACACTGGAAAGGGCTTTTCTCTTTGGGTCTCCTGTGGAGAGGAGGGTGTTCCTCTCTCTGGGACTGAGCCTTCTTTTTTTCCATTTGAGTTAGTTTATTTAGTCAATTTAGAACATTATTCTTTGGTTACAATAATCACATTTTTCCCTCCCTCCCCTATCCCCACCCTAAACACAGCCCACCACAATTTCATTGGGTATTACTTGTGTCCCTGATCAGAACCTATTTCCATGTTGTTGGTGTTTGCACTAGGATGTTCATTTAGAGTCTACATCCCCAACCATATCCCTTCAATCCATGTATTCAAGCAGTTGTTTTACTTCCGTGCTTTTACTCCCACAGTGTTTCCTCTGAATGTCGACAGTGGTTTTTCTCCTAGATTCCTAAAAGTTGTTCAGGATCCCTGCATTGACACTAATGGAGAAGTCCATTACATTTGATTGTACCACAGTGTATCAGTCTCTGTGTACAATGTTTTCCTGGTTCTGCTCCTCTCGCTCTGCATCACTTCCTGGAGGTCGTTCCAATCTCCATGGAATTCCTCCACTTTATTATTCCTTTTAGCACAATCGTATTCCATCACCAACATATACCACAATTTCTTCAGCCATTCCGCAATTGAAGGGCATCCCCTCTTTTTCCAATTTTTGGAAACCAACACAAAGAGCGCAGCTATGAATATTCTTGTACAAGTCTTTTTCCTTATTATCTCTTTGGGGTAAGAACCCAGAAGTGCTATGACTGGATCAAAGGGCAGACACTCTTATAGCACCCTTTGGGCATAGTTCCAAATTGCCCTCCAGAATGGCTGAATCAATTCACAATCCCACTAGCAATGAATTAATGTCCCTACATTGCCACATCCCCTCCAGCATTCACTACTTTCCTTTGCTTTCATTTTAGCCAATCTGCTAGGTGTGAGGTGATACTTCAGAGTTGTTTTGATTTGCATCTCTCTGATTATAAGAGATTGAGAACACTTTTTCATGTGCCTATTAATAGTTTTGATTTCTTCATCTGAAAACTGTCTATTCATGTCCCTTGCCCATTTATCAATTGGAGAATGGCTTGATTTTTTGTACAATTGGTTGAGCTCTTTGTAAATTTGAGTAATTAAATCTTTGTCAGAGGTTATTATGAAGATTGTTTCCCAATTTGTTGTGTAAACCTTAAAATTTCTTAGACTTATAAATGTTGGAAATTTCACCATTGGGAAATTTCATACTTGAAAAATTTCCTACTGATAGTCTATTGGAATGTGAACCCCCTTGGCATGGGAGAAGGACCCTTCTCCTCCCTACTTAAGATTACTTTAGGACAGAAACCTTTTGCTGAACAATGGAAAGGGCTTTGACCTATGCTTAAGCATAGAACAGGAAGTTCTTTGAGTCATGATTGATTTTAGAATTGATACAATAGAGATACTTGGAATGACAGAACCAGGTCTTGAAACTTCCAATCTCCACCCTGCTCAGGGTAACAGGATTTAGGAAGGGCTGCAGCAAAGGATCAAGATTTAATTATTTGAGAATATGACCTTCAACAGACATGTGCAAAGCCACAGACCTCTGGGTGGTCCTGGGTTAAGCTAGAGCCACCATTGGCACAGGGAAGACATGGACAGTGGTAGATGTGAGAACTGAGGGGAGGGAACGGAGATGGTTTTCCTTAAAGATAGCGGGGTCTGAGGACTGGAGGTGGTTGGAGAGGTTTTGCTCTGAGAGATTGTGCTCTGAGAAGCATGCTCTGAAGGAAGCTGAAGGTGGAGGCCCCTGAGACTGTTTCTCCATTTTGGTCACGTGAGTGATAGGGACTGATCTCCTTTTTTGCCTCAGCTATCTAAGGGCTTGGGCCTTTTGGCCCAGCCAAAACAGAGGGGGTATTTAAGCCCTATTTCCCTTCTCTCCTCTCTCTCTCTCTCCCCCTCTCTCTCTCTCTCTCTCTCTCTCTCTCTCTCTCTCTCGTTCTCTCTCTCTCTCTCTCGTTCTCTCTCTCTCTCTCTCTTGTTCTCTCTCTCTCTCTCTCTCTCTCTCGTTCTCTCTCTCTCTCTCTCTTGTTCTCTCTCTCTCTCTCTCTCTCTCTCTCTTTCTCTCTCTCTCTTTCTCTCTCTCTCTCTCTCTCTCTCTCTCACTCTCTCTAATTCCTTTCTTCCTCCTGTTTGTAATTAAACTCCATAAAAGGTTGACTGCTGACTTGAGTTTTCATTAAGGAATTACATAGCTGAATTCCTTGGTGACCTTAAATTAATATATATCAGTCTTTTAAAGTGATTTCCTTGTCACAGTTGATTCCCTTCTGATTTTAGTTACATTGGTTTTGTTTGTACAAAACTTTTTAATTTGATGTAGTCAAAATTATTTATTTTGCATTTTGTGACTCTAAGTCTTGCTTGGCATTAAAGTCTTTCCCTTCCCCAAGGTCTGACATGTATATTATTCTATGTTCACCTAATTTACTTATAGTTTCCTTCTTTATATTCAAGTCATTCTCCCATTCTGAGTTTATCTTGGTGTAGAGTGTGAGGTGTTGAACCAAACGTAATCTCTCCTACACTGTCTTCCAATTTTCCCAGCAGTTTTTATCAAATACTGGATTTTATTCCCAAAAGCTGGGGTCTTTGGGTTTGTCATAGACTGTCTTACTGAGGTCATTTACCCCAAGTCTATTCCACTGATCCTCCTTTCTGTCTCTTAGCCAGTACCAAATAGTTTTGATGACTGCTGCTTTGTAATGTAGTTTGAGATCTGCGACTGCAAGGCCCCCTTCCTTTGTATTTTTTTTCATTATTTCCCTGGATATCCTTGATCCTTTGTTATTCCAAATGAACTTTGTTATGATTTTTTTCTAAATCAGTAAAGAAATTTGTTGGAAGTTCAATGGGTATGTCACTAAATAGATAAATGAGTTTGGGTAGGATGGTCATTTTTATTATAATGACTCATCCTACCCATGAGCAGTTAATGTTTTTCCAATTGCTCAAGTCTAGTTTTAGTTGTGTGGAGAGTGTTTTGTAGTTGTGTTCATATAGTTCCTGTGTTTGTCTTGGGAGGTAGATTCCTAGGTATTTTATTTTGTCTAAGGTGATTTTGAATGGGATTTCTCTTTCTAGTTTTTGCTGCTGAGCTGTGTTGGAGATGTATAGAAATGCTGATGACTTATGTGGGTTTATTTTGTATCCTGCAACTTTGCTAAAGTTATTGATGATTTCGACTAGCTTTTTGGTTGATTCTCTAGGATTCTTTAAGTAGACCATTATGTCATCTGCAAAGAGTGATAACTTGGTCTCCTCCTTGCATATTTTAATGCCTTCAATTTCTTTTTCTACTCTAATTGCTACTGCTGGTGTTTCTAGTACAATGTGAATTAGTAGAGGTGATAATGGGCATCCTTGTTTCACTCCTGATCTTATTGGGAATGCATCTAGTTTATCCCCATTGCAGATGATATTAGCTGATGGTTTTAGATATGTACTGTTTATTATTTTTAGGAATGACCCTTCTATTCCTATGCTTTCTAGTGTTTTTAGTAGGAATGGATATTGTATTTTATCACAGGCTTTTTCTGTGTCTATTGATATAATCACGTGATTTTTGTTGGTTTGCTTGTTAATATGGTCAACTATGTGGATGGTTTTCCTAATGTTGAACCAGCCCTGCATCCCTGGTATAAATCCTACTTGATCATGGCGGATGACTCTTCTGATCACTTGCTGGAGTCTTTTTGCTAGTATCCTATTTAAGATTTTTGCATCTATGTTCATTAGGGAGATTGGTCTATAATTTTCTTTCTCTGTTTTTGACCTGACTGGTTTTGGATTCAGTACCATGTTTGTGTCATAAAAGGAGTTTGGTAGAACTCCCTCTTTGCTTATTATGTCAAATAGTTTGTATAGTATTGGGATTATCTGTTCTTTGAATGTTTGATAGAATTCACTGGTGAATCCATCAGGCCCTTGGGATTTTTTCTTAGGAAGTTCTTTGATGGCCTGTTGAATTTCATTTTCTGATATGGGATTATTTAAGAATTCTATTTCTTCTTCTGTTAGTCTAGGCAGTTTGTATTTTTGTATATATTCATCCATATCATCTAGATTGGTATATTTATTGCCATATAATTGGGCAAAGTAATTTTTAATGATTGCCTTAATTTCCTCTTCATTGGAGGTGCTGTCCCCCTTTTCATCTATGATACTGTTAATTTGATTTTCTTCTCTCCTTTTTAATTAGATTGACCAGTACTTTGTCTATTTTGGTTGAAGTACCAGCTTCTTGTGATCTGAAAAGGTTGCATTAATTATTTCTCCTTTCTGCATTTGTATGCCATGTTTTTATGACCTAGTATACGGTCAATCTTTGTGAATGTGCCATATGCTGCTGAAAAGAAGTGTATTCCTTTTTGTCCCTATTTGTTTTTCTCCGTATATCTATTAACTCTAATTTTTCTAAGATTTCATTCACATCTTTTACCTCTTTCTTATTTATATTTTTATTTGATTTATCTAAATTTGATAGTGGTTGGTTCAGGTCTCCCACTAATATAGTTTTACCATCTATTTCCTCCTTCAATTCTCCTTGTTTCTCCATTAGAAATTTGGGTGCTTTGATTTGCATTTCCAATTCCTTGGTCTCTCTCCTCCCTAATTTGTTAATATATGCACTCAGGGATATGAATTTTCCTCTAAGTACTGCCTTGGCTGCATCCCATAAGGTTTGAAAGGATGTTTTGCCGTTGTCATTTTCTTCAACGAAATTGTTAATTGTTTCTATGATTTCTTCTCTAACTACCCGATTTTGGAGTATCATGTTATTTAATTTCCAATTAATTTTTGATTTGAGTCTCCATGTACCCTTGCCGATCAATATTTTAATTGCCTTGTGATATGAAAAGGCTGCAGTTAATATTTCTGCTTTTCTGCATTTGAGTGCCATGTTTCTATGATCTAGTGTATGATCTATTTTTGTGAATGTGCCATGTGGTGCTGAAAAGAAGGTGTATTCTTTTTTGTCCCTATTTATTTTTCTCCATATGTCTATTAACTCTAATTTTTCTAAGATTTCATTCACCTCTTTTACCTCTTTCTTGTTTATTTTTTTGTTTGATTTATCTATATTTGATAATGGTTGGTTCAAGTCTCCCACTAATATGGTTTTACTGTCTATTTCCTCCTTCAATTCTCCTAGTTTCTCTATTAAAAATTTGGATGCTATACCATTTGGTGCATACATGTTGATTAGTGATATTTCCTCATTGTCTATACTTCCTTTTAGCAGAATATATTTACCTTCCCTATCCCTTTTGATCAGGTCTATTTGTACTTTGGCTTTGTCAGATATCATGATTGCAACTCCTACCTTCTTTCTATCGGTTGAGGACCAAAAGGTCTTACTTCAACCTTTAATTCTAACCTTGTGAGTGTCAACCCGCCTCATATGTGTTTCTTGAAGACAACATATGGTAGGGTTTTGGGTTCTAATCCAATCTGCTATTTGTCTACATTTTATGGGTGAGTTCATCCCATTCACGTTCAAAGTTATGATTGTTATTTGTGGATTCGCTGGCATTTTGATATCTTCCCGTAGTTCTGACCTTTCTTCTTTAGCTTTCTCCTTTTGAACCAGTGATTTACTTTAGGTCAGTCCCTCTAGTCCCCTCCCTTGAGATGCTTCCCTTTCTAGCCCCTCCCTTTTTATGCTCCCTTCCCCTCCCCCCTCTCCTTCCCTCCCTTTTTGTACTCCCTCCCCCCTCCCCCTCCTTGAGTTTCCTTTCTTTCTTGCCCTAATGGATAAGATAGAATTCAGGATCCCACTGGATCTAGATGTTCTTGAGAACATCTTGAGAATGAACAAATTACTTGAGAATGAATAAATTAAAAACCCCAAGAAAAAAACCATACTAGAGATCCTAAAAATTAAGGGAGAAATTAATAAAATAGAAAGTGACAGAACTATTAAGCTAATAAACAAGACTAAAAGCTGGTACTTTGAAAAAACAGACAATATAGACAAAGTACTGGTTAATTTAATTAAAAAAAGGAAAGAAGAAAGGAAAATTAATAGCATCAAGGATGAGAAGGGGGATCTCACGTCCAATGAAGAGGAAATTAAGACAATCATTAAAAACTACTTTGCCCAACTATATGGCAATAAATATACCAACCTAGGTGATATGGATGAATATTTACAAAAATATAAATTGCCTAAACTAACAGAAGAAGAAATAGTTTTCTTAAATAATCCCATATCGGAAAAAGAAATCCAACAGGCCATCAAAGAATTTCCTAAGAAAAAATCCCCAGGGCCTGATGGATTCACCAGCGAATTCTATCAAACATTCAGAGAACAGTTAATCCCAATACTATACAAACTATTTGACATAATAAGCAAAGAGGGAGTTCTACCAAACTCCTTTTATGACACAAGCATGGTACTGATTCCAAAACCAGGCAGGCCAAAAACAGAGAAAGAAAATTATAGACCAATCTCCCTAATGAATATAGATGCAAAAATCTTAAATAGGATACTAGCAAAAAGACTCCAGCAAGTGATTAGAAGGGTCATCCACCATGATCAAGTAGGATTTATACCAGGGATGCAGGGCTGGTTCAACATTAGGAAAACTATCCACATAATTGACCACATCAACAAGCAAACCAACAAGAACCACATGATTATCTCAATAGATGCAGAAAAAGCCTTTGATAAAATACAACACCCATTCCTACTAAAAACACTAGAAAGCATAGGAATAGAAGGGTCATTCCTAAAAATAATAAACAGTATATATCTAAAACCATCAGCTAATATCATCTGCAATGGGGATAAACTAAATCCATTCCCATTAAGATCAGGAGTGAAACAAGGATGCCCATTATCACCTCTATTATTTGACATTGTATTAGAAACACTAGCAGTAGCAATTAGAGAAGAAAAAGAAATTGAAGGCATCAAAATAGGCAAGGAGGAGACCAAATTATCGCTCTTTGCAGATGACATGATGGTCTACTTAAAGAATCCTAGAGATTCAACCAAAAAGCTAATTGAAATAATCAACAACTTTAGCAAAGTTGCAGGATACAAAATAAACCCACATAAGTCATCAGCATTTCTATATAATTCCAACACAGCTCAGCAGCAAGAACTAGAAAGAGAAATCCCATTCAAAATTACCCTAGACAAAATAAAATACTTAGGAATCTATCTCCTGAGACAAACACAGGATCTATATGAACACAACTACAAAACACTTTCCACACAACTAAAACTAGACTTGAGCAATTGGAAAAACATTAACTGCTCATGGGTAGGATGAGTCATTATAATAAAAATGACCATCCTACCCAAACTCATTTATCTATTTAGTGCCATACCCATGGAACTTCCAAAAATTTTTTTTTACTGATTTAGAAAAAACCATAACAAAGTTCATTTGGAAGAACAAAGGATCAAGGATATCCAGGGAAATAATGAAAAAAAATACAAAGGGGGTCTTGCAGTCCCAGATCTCAGACTATATTACAAAGCAGTGGTCATCAAAACAATTTGGTACTGGCTAAGAGACAGAAAGGAGGATCAGTGGAATAGACTGGGGGCAAGCAACCTCAGCAAGACAGTATATGACAAACCCAAAGATCCCAGCTTTGGGGACAAAAATCCACTATTTCATAAAAACTGCTGGGAAAATTGGAGGACAGTGTGGGAAAGATTAGGCTTAGATCAACACCTCACACCCTACACCAAGATAAATTCAAAATGGGTGAATGACTTGAACATAAAGAAGGAAACTATAAGAAAATTAGGTGAACACAGAATAGTATACATGTCAGACCTTTGGGAAGGGAAATAATTCAAAACCAAGCAAGAATTAGAAAGAGTTACAAAATGCAAAATACATAATCTGGATTACATCAAATTGAAAAGTTTTTGTACAAACAAAACCAATGTAACCAAAATCAGAAGGGTAGCAACAAATTGGGAAACAATCTTCATAAAAACCTCTGACAAAGGTTTAATTACTCAAATTTATAAAGAACTAAATCAATTGTACAAAAAATCAAGCCATTCTCCAATTGACAAATGGGCAAGGGACATGAACAGGCAGTTCTCAGCCAAAGAAATCAAAACTATTTTTTTTAAAATATATTTTATTTGATCATTTCCAAGCATTATTCGTTAAAGACATAAATCATTTTCTTTTCCTCCCCCTGTTACAAGGGAATCACTTTAAAAGACTGATATATATTAATTTAAGGTCGCCAAGGAATCAGCTATGTAATTCCTAATTGAAAAACTCAAGTCAGCCGTCAGCCTTTTTTGGAGTTTAATTACAATAGGAGCAAGAAAGGAATTAGAGATATATATAGAGAGAGAAAGGGGAGAGAAGGGAATAGGGCTTAAATACCCCTTCTGTTTAGGCTGGGCCAAAAGGCCCAAGCCCTTAGATAGCTGGGGCAAAGAAAAGAGATCAGTCCCTATTACTCACGTGACCAAAATGGAGAAACAGTCTCAGAGGCCCCCACTTTCAGCTTCCTTCAGAGCAAGCTTCCTCAGAACCCATGAACCACACCCACCAAAAACTCAATCCCCTCCAGTCTCCAGACCCTCCTATCATTAAGGACACCATCCAAGTTGCCTCCCCTCAGTCCTCACATCTACCAATCACTCTTCATCAATTTCCCTGTCAATGGAGGCTCTCGCTTAACCCAGGACCGCCCAGAGGTTTCTGGCTTTTGCACATGTCTGTTGAAGGTCATATTTTTCAAATGATTAAATCTTTACTCCTTTGTTACAGCCCTTTCTAAATCCTGTTAACTTGAGTATGGTAGAGATTGGAATAATTAAATTTTGATCTAGGCTGCAGCCCTTACTCAATCCTATTAGGACTGAATAGGGTGGAGATTTATTCCAAGTATCTCCATTGTATCAATTCTAAAATCAATCAAGACTCAAAGAAATTCCTGTTCTATGCTTAAGCATAGGTCAAAGTCCTTTCCATTGTTCAGCAAAGGGTTTCTGTCCTAAAGTAATCTTAAGAAGGGAAGAGAAGGAACCTCCCATGCCAATGGAGTTCCCATTCCAATAGACTATCAGTAAGAAATTTTCCAAGTATGAAATATCCCAATGGTGAAATTTTCAACAATTATAAGTCTAAGGAAATTTGAGGTTTACAATCCCCCCTGATGATCATTGGGAGACTAGTCTCCCCATTGATCATTTAACATAATCATTTTGTAGTTCTAAATTCACTTCTAACTAAAGATATACACAATATTCAATTTTCTAGGAGAAATTAGAATAGTGAGAGAGGAAATAGAAAAGAAAAGAAAGCAAAACCAATGTTTGCTAGGCGCATTGACAGAAAGCCAAATTAGGGGCAGTCCCTTTTGGCATAAATGTTACAATAAATGTTCAATCAAAAGTTCAGTCCAATCAATCACATCCAAAGTTCATTCTTGATCTTCTTGATGAAGTGTAGGTTTTTGGCATCTTTCTGCAACAGTTCATTCTCTGGATATAAAAGTTTCAAGCTTCTTTCTTGAAGATCTTTTCTCGAACAAAATCAAAATCTTTGAAATTTTTATAACAGTAAAATCTTAAACAAAAGTCTTGGATTTTTATAAAAATAAAATCTCAAACAAAAAAATTCAAAAATTCTTAGATTTTAAATTAAAATACAATCCCCCCTGAAGTAAGTATTTAAAAAAATATCAAGTTTAGCTCAGAATGCAATGTTCAGTTATGGGGGTGTATGTGTCAATTATCAAAAGAATAGAAAAATAATCAAAACCTTAAAAAATTCAAAATAGACCTTGTATAGGTCCAGTTTAAAGTAATTTCTATCCCACAAGTATGTAGGACAGAATGCAGTAATATTTCACTTAGCCATTTGTAGCCAAGACTACAGGAAGTTGCCATAATATAAGAAGGAAAGAATTCGAATTCTATTTTGATGGGGAAATGTCATTCCCTTGTCTGATTTTTTCCTCAGGGATATAGAGAGCCAGCATGATAGTCAACCTTTGTACTTGTTTGAGTACTTCGAAAAGAGTGTAGATACAAGGAAGTCCTATGACTTAAACATAAGTTAAGCGTCGCAACCTCGAGTCTCACTTTAATATTTCTTGTGTGCTCTATTGGCACTATTCAGGTTTAGTCTGTGCTCCTTGTTTTTATCCCTTTTCCTGGAATCAGACACAAACATTAATCACAGTCCTATAATATTTTATCAATAAATGGCAGGTTCCCATAGTTTAAAGCTTTTAGGCATATATTGATATTATAGCAAGAGTATATATATTAACTTGTATTACTGCAGGGAAAAAATAATATTAATATTAATTATGTGTACCTTCAGTACAAAAAAATGAGAAAAAAAATCAAATATTCTGATCAAAAAATAAAAAGGAATAAGAAAAAATAAGGAAAAAAATCAGTAATTCAATATATTCTTGAAAAAAAAACAGCATCCGTTTGTCTATGGATTATTATCTCCAATTCTTATGATAAGATAGAGTCACAATTCATATGATAGGATAGAGTTAATCAGTCTCAGCAGAAGATGCTTTCTTCACATGTGAGCAGTGAATCCAAGAGTCTCTTTCTCCAATCTTTATAGATGTTGGAGTAGTTAATAATATTTGGAATGGTCCTTCCCATGAAGGTTCAGTTGCTCCAGTTCGCTTGAAATTCTTGATATAAACTTTATCTCCTGGGTTCAGGTCATGCAGAGAAAAGTCTAATGGTCCAGCTTGTACTGCAGCTCCAGATTCATGAAGTTCACGTAGTTTGTGCTGTAATTCCTGTATATAGGAAGCAATAGTAATATCTCCCCCTAATAGCGATGTATAAGCCGGGGAGAAAGGCTTAGCCTGTATAGGCGGATGTCCAAAAAGCATCTCAAATGGTGAAATATGTAAGTCTCCTCTAGGCCTGCTTCTAAGATAAAATAGGGCCAGAGGGAGAATTTCAGGCCTTTTTAAATGGGTCTCAGTGCATAATTTGCCAATCATAGTCTTAAGTTCTTTATTCATCCTCTCCACTTGGCCTGAGCTCTGGGGGTGATATGGAACATGGAATTTTGGAGTTATCCCCAAGCAAGAATATATTTGATTTAAGACAGAATCGGTAAAATGACTCCCTCTATCGGAGTCAATACGTGCTGGTAGGCCAAAACGAGGAATAATTTCTTTTAAAAGTATCTTTGCAACAAAATCTGCTGTGGCTCGGGTCGTAGGAAATGCTTCTGGCCATCTGGTTAGTTGATCTACAATTACTAGACAAAATTTATAACGTCCAGCTTTTGGCATTGTAATGAAATCTATCTGTAGATGTTCAAAAGGTGTGTAAGCCAGAGGACGTCCCCCAAAGGCTTTTCCACGATATGCATGTTGGTTATATGCCTGGCAAATAGGACAGGCTGAACATACTTTAGAGGCTACAGTAGTTATACCAGGGGCTATCCATACTCTCTTGACAGAGTCCACGATGCCCTGGGTGCCAAAATGACCATTTTTATGAATAGATTGGCAAATTTGGTTATAGAAACTTCTAGGGAGCAGGGGTTTTCCTTCAGGTGACACCCATACTCCATTAATTTGTTTTGCTTTAAATTTTTGTTTCCATTTTTCCACTTCCTTTTCATTATAGGAGAGTGATAAATTTAAATTATCAGTGGTTGTTAATGTTAAAATTAATCCAGGTCCTTCTATGGCTGCTAGTTTTGCAGCGGCATCTGCTCGGTCATTTCCTCTAGAGACAGGGTCAGAGCCACCTGTATGGGCAGAGCAATGAACTACAGCTAGGGCTTTAGGCAGTTTGAGAGCAGAAAGAACTTCATTAATAATTTCTGCATTAGCTATGGATTTTCCAGCTGAGGTTAAAAATCCTCTTTGGAGCCATAGCATCCCGACTGAGTGACAAGTGCCAAAAGCATATCTAGAATCCGTATAAATTGTTGCCTTTTTATCCTTGGCAATTATACAAGCTTGTTTTAGAGCTATGAGTTCTGCTCCTTGAGCGCTAATGTTAGAAGGTAGTGAAGCTGACCATTCAGTGGCAAATTCTGAGACTATGGCAGCTCCAGTGTAACGTATGCCATCCCTCATAAAAGAGGAACCATCGGTAAATAAAATCAGATCTGCATTGTCTAAGGGAGTGTCCAAGAGATTATCTTGAGGCTTTTCTGCCATGGACACTAATGTTTCACAGTTATGTAATGGTTCTCCTGAAGTAGGTAAATCTGGAAGCAAGGTGGCAGGGTTAAGAGTTGAACAGCGTTTCAAGGTAATATTTTCACTATTTAATAAGGTTATTTCATACCTTGTAATTCTCTGATCCGAGAATGCCTGTGTTCTATGTTTTACCAATAATGCTTCAATCTCATGTGGGCACATTATTGTTAATGGACATCCCAATACTAAATCAATGGTTTTTGTTACTAGTAAGGCTGTAGCAGCTACTCCTCTAAGGCATGGTGGTGCTCCTGCTGCTACTGGATCTAGTTGGGCAGAATAATAAGCAATTGGGCGCTGAGAAGGTCCCAAAGTCTGAGTTAACACACCAGAGGCTACTCCTCTTCGCTCATGCACATATAAAGTAAATGGCTTGTTGTAATCTGGGATGCCTAGAGCAGGGGCAGACAGGAAAGCCTTTTTCAGATCTGTTAGAGCTGACAAGTGTTCAGGCTCTAATTTGAGGGGTTCAGGAACCGAATCCTTTGTTAATGCTATAAGGGGTTTAGTGATTTCCCCATAGCAAGGAATCCATTGTCTACAAAACCCTGTTGCTCCTAAAATTGCTCTCAGCTGTTTCTTAGTGGTAGGAGCACTCAATTTTTGAATGGTCTCAATTCGTTTTGGAGAAATATAACGAGCACCCGCAGTCAAGATGAATCCCAAATATCCTACCTTTTGGAGACACCATTGAACTTTATCCTTAGAGATTTTATGTCCTCTTTTGTGCAATTCCAAAAGAAGGTGTTTGCTATCTTCTTGACATGTTTCTGCATCTGTTGAAGCCAAGAGTAGATCATCTACATATTTGATTAATTTGCTATTTTTAAATGTTATATTGTCTGTGTCTTGGCTCAAAATTTGCTCAAATAAGTTCAGACTTTCGACATAACCCTGTGGCAGCCAACACCAGGTATATTGTGAGCCCTTCCAGGTGAAAGCAACAATATGCCTGGAGTTTTCATGTATTGGTATGGAAAAGAAAGCTGAACACAAGTCTACTACTGTAAAGTATGTAGCTGTGCTAGGAATAGATGAAATAATAGTATGTATGTTAGAAACTACGGAGTGTCTCTTTATAACGTGATTATTCACTGCCCTTAGATCCTGTACGAATCTATAGATGTGCTTGCCATCGGGCCCTTTTTTTGGTTTTTTAATTGGCAGGATGGGCGTGTTGTATTCAGATTTGCAAGGGATTATTATTCCCTGTTCTATTAATGAGTTAATAACTGGTGTAATACCCTCAATTGCCTCCTTTGAGAGGGGATACTGAGGGATAGAAGGAGGTGGGCTAGATTTAGTTTTTATCTGCACAGGAACAGCAGATTTAAGTAAGCCTACATCAGAAGAAGATGTGGCCCAAAGAGACTCCGGTATATCTTTAGGTATTTCAAAAATGGAAGGCTCTTTTGCCTCCTGGTTTTCCGAGAGAAGTACAGGGAGTAAATTTAAAGATTCCTCTGGTACTTCTAATGATAATGAGCCATCTGGGGAGCAGGTTATTGTGGCTCTGAGTTTGCATAGAAGGTCCCTCCCCAGCAAATTTAAAGGGGAGTCAGGCATCAAAAGGAAGGAGTGTTGTACCTCTAGGGGTCCTACAGACACCATTCTAGGAGGAAGTCTTTTAACTCTTTGGGTTATTCCTGATACTCCCATTACATTCTCTGAGCCAATAGAATAACATTGTAAATCAGGTGTTCTCTTTAATACAGACCAGGAAGCTCCAGTGTCAAATAGACAATCATAATAGGTGTTACCCACCTTTAAGGTAACATGGGGTCCATTAGTATGGGGAGGGCAGTGGATAGGGACAACGGGTAGTAGGACATCAGGGTCTGGGAAATCAAAGGTTGTATCCTCTGATTCCTGTGCCCCAGCCCCCCCCCCCCCGGGCACCATCATTGTGTTTGGGATATTCCTTGGGCACCCCCCTGAAGGGCACCTCTCTGAGGGTCATTAGTACCTCGAGTAATTTTTGGACGAGCGCCATTTCTCATATATTGTTGAGTATTATCATTAAAATTTTCTTCAATTTGAGCATTGTCATTAAATTCCCAATTTCTATTTCTATAATTCTGGTTTCTAAAGTTCTTATTTCTATATTCATTATAGTTATTTCCATAGTCATTATTATAATTTCTAGAATTCAGGTTTCTATAACCATTATCATAATTTCTATAGTTATTATTTCTAAAACTATTATTAAACTGTGTATTCCTTCCAAACATCTTAAGAAAGGTTCTACATTCCATCATTTTGTGGCCCTTCTTCTCACAGAAGTGGCAAGTAATGGATTGATAATTGTATTTCTGGAGAGGGGCAATTGTCGTTGGTTCATTATCATGCCCACTTTCTAATTTAGTTATCCTATCTATTACACATCTCATTTTTTTCTTCATTTCCTCCATGTCATCATTATTCTCTTTCTCCTTTTCTTCGTTTCCCTTAAAAACATATATAGCTGTTTTTCGCAATTCTTCAAGGTCCATATCTGACCATCTTGGGCATTGTGTTTTAAAATAATTTTTAATTACTTTGCAAGAATTGTTTACAAAGATTCTTCTAACTTGTCTTAAACTATTCTCTTTATTTAAGTCCCAATCTAAGTATCTGTCCCCAAACTCGATAATTCTGTCCATAAATCTGGAGGGTGTTTCGTTTTCCTTTTGCTTAATTTTTTCCAGTTCCATCCACTTATCTGTACTGTCCGCACATTCCTTCATGGCCGTGAGGATGGCCTCTCTACAATGGTATAGTTGTAGATAGTCCTCAGGATTATTATAGTCCCATTCGGGATCCTGAGATGGCTAATGTGCTTTTCCACGATATGCATGTTGGTTATATGCCTGGCAAATAGGGCAGGCTGAACATACTTTAGAGGCTACAGTAGTTATACCAGGGGCTATCCATACTCTCTTGACAGAGTCCACGATGTCCTGCGTGCCAAAATGACCATTTTTATGAATAGATTGGCAAATTTGGTTATAGAAACTTCTAGGGAGCAGGGGTTTTCCTTCAGATGACACCCATACTTCATTAATTTGTTTTGCTTTAAATTTTTGTTTCCATTTTTCCATTTCCTTTTCATTATAGGAGAGTGATAAATTTAAATTATCAGTGGTTGTTAATGTTAAAATTAATCCAGGTCCTTCTATGGCTGCTAGTTTTGCAGCGGCATCTGCTCGGTCATTTCCTCTAGAGACAGGGTCAGAGCCACCTGTATGGGCAGAGCAGTGAACTACAGCTAGGGCTTTAGGCAGTTTGAGAGCAGAAAGAACTTCATTAATAATTTCTGCATTAGCTATGGATTTTCCAGCTGAGGTTAAAAATCCTCTTTGGAGCCATAGCATCCCGACTGAGTGACAAGTGCCAAAAGCATATCTAGAATCCGTATAAATTGTTGCCTTTTTATCCTTGGCAATTATACAAGCTTGTTTTAGAGCTATGAGTTCTGCTCCTTGAGCGCTAATGTTAGAAGGTAGTGAAGCTGACCATTCAGTGGCAAATTCTGAGACTATGGCAGCTCCAGTGTAACGTATGCCATCCCTCATAAAAGAGGAACCATCGGTAAATAAAATCAGATTTGCATTGTCTAAGGGAGTGTCCAAGAGATTATCTCGAGGCTTTTCTGCCATGGACACTAATGTTTCACAGTTATGTAATGGTTCTCCCGAAGTAGGTAAATCTGGAAGCAAGGTGGCAGGGTTAAGAGTTGAACAGCGTTTCAAGGTAATATTTTCACTATTTAATAAGGTTATTTCATACCTTGTAATTCTCTGATCCGAGAATGCCTGTGTTCTATGTTTTATCAATAATGCTTCAATCTCATGTGGGCACATTATTGTTAATGGACATCCCAATACTAAATCAATGGTTTTTGTTACTAGTAAGGCTGTAGCAGCTACTCCTCTAAGGCATGGTGGTGCTCCTGCTGCTACTGGATCTAGTTGGGCAGAATAATAAGCAATTGGGCGCTGAGAAGGTCCCAAAGTCTGAGTTAACACACCAGAGGCTACTCTTCTTCGCTCATGCACATATAAAGTAAATGGCTTGTTGTAATCTGGGATGCCTAGAGCAGGGGCAGACATGATAGCCTTTTTTAGATCTGATAGAGCTGACAAGTGTTCAGGTTCTAATTTGAGGGGTTCAGGAACCGAATCCTTTGTTAATGCTATAAGGGGTTTAGTGATTTCCCCATAGCAAGGAATCCATTGTCTACAAAACCCTGTTGCTCCTAAAATTGCTCTCAGCTGTTTCTTAGTGGTAGGAGCACTCAGTTTTTGAATGTTCTCAATTCGTTTTGGAGAAATATAACGAGCAACCGCAGTCAAGATGAATCCCAATATTCTACTTTTTGGAGACACCATTGAACTTTATCCTTAGAGATTTTATGTCCTCTTTTGTGCAATTCCAAAAGAAGGTGTTTGCTATCTTCTTGACATGTTTTTGCATCTGTTGAAGCCAAGAGTAGATCATCTACATATTTGATTAATTTGCTATTTTTAAATGTTATATTGTCTGTGTCTTGGCTCAAAATTTGCTCAAATAAGCTCGGACTTTCGACATAACCCTGTGGCAGCCGACACCAGGTATATTGTGAGCCCTTCCAGGTGAAAGCAAAAATATGCCTGGAGTTTTCATGTATTCGTATGGAAAAGAAAGCTGAACACAAGTCTACTACTGTAAAGTATGTAGCTATGCTAGGAATAGATGAAATAATAGTATGTATGTTAGAAACTACGGAGTGTCTCTTTATAACGTGATTATTCACTGCTCTTAGATCCTGTACGAATCTATAGATGTGCTTGCCATCGGGCCCTTTTTTTGGTTTTTTAATTGGCAGGATGGGCGTGTTGTATTCAGATTTGCAAGGGATTATTATTCCCTGTTCTATTAATGAGTTAATAACTGGTGTAATACCCTCAATTGCCTCCTTTGAGAGGGGATACTGAGGGATAGAAGGAGGTGGGCTAGATTTAGTTTTTATCTGTACAGGAACAGCAGATTTAAGTAAGCCTACATCAGAAGAAGATGTGGCCCAAAGAGACTCCGGTATATCTTTAGGTATTTCAAAAATGGAAGGCTCTTTTGCCTCCTGGTTTTCCGAGAGAAGTACAGGGAGTAAATTTAAAGATTCCTCTGGTACTTCTAATGATAATGAGCCATCTGGGGAGCAGGTTATTGTGGCTCTGAGTTTGCATAGAAGGTCCCTCCCCAGCAAATTTAAAGGGGAGTCAGGCATCAAAAGGAAGGTGTGTTGTACCTCTAGGGGTCCTACAGACACCATTCTAGGAGGAAGTCTTTTAACTCTTTGGGTTATTCCTGATACTCCTATTACATTCTCTGAGCCAATAGAATAACATTGTAAATCAGGTGTTCTCTTTAATACAGACCAGGAAGCTCCAGTGTCTAATAGACAATCATAATAGGTGTTACCCACCTTTAAGGTAACATGGGGTCCATTAGTATGGGGAGGGCAGTGGATAGGGACAACGGGTAGTAGGACATCAGGGTCTGGGAAATCAAAGGTTGTATCCTCTGATTCCTGTGCCCCAGCCCCCCCCCAGGCACCATCATTGTGTTTGGGATATTCCTTGGGCACCCCCCTGAAGGGCACCTCTCTGAGGGTCATTAGTACCTCGAGTAATTTTTGGACGATTGTTGAGTATTATCATTATAATTTTCTTCAATTTGAGCATTGTCATTAATTTCCCAATTCCTATTTCTATAATTCTGGTTTCTAAAGTTCTTATTTCTATATTCATTATAGTTATTTCCATAGTCATTATTATAATTTCTAGAATTCAGGTTTCTATAACCATTATCATAATTTCTATAGTTATTATTTCTAAAACTATTATTAAACTGTGTATTCCTTCCAAACATCTTAAGAAAGGTTCTACATTCCATCATATTGTGGCCCTTCTTCCCACAGAAGTGGCAAGTAATGGATTGATAATTGGATTTCTGGAGAGGGGCAATTGTTGTTGGTTCATTATCATGCCCACTTTCTAATTTAGTCATCCTATCTATTAAATATCTCATTTTTTCTTTATTTCCTCTATGTCATCATTATTTTCTTCCTCCTTTTCCTTGTTTCCCTTTAAAACATATATAGCTGTTTTTCGTAATTCTTCAAGGTCCATATCTGACCATCTTGGGCATTGTGTTCTAAAATAATTCTTAATTGCTTTGCAAGAGTTGTTTACAAAGATTCTTCTAACTTGTCTTAAACTACTCTCTTTATTTAAGTCCCAATCTAAGTATCTGTCCCCAAACTCGATAATTCTGTCCATAAATCTGGAGGGTGTTTCTTCTTCCTTTTGCTTAATTTTTTCCAGTTCCATCCACTTATCTGTACTGTCTGCACATTCCTTCATAGCTGTGAGGATGGCCTCTCTACAATGGTATAGTTGTAGATAATCCTCAGGATTGTTATAGTCCCATTCGGGATCCCGAGATGGCCAATGTGCTGCATTACGCCCCTGGGTTTTGTTGACATGGGCAATTATTTTATTTTTTTCACGTTCACTTAAAAAAGCCTGTAGTAAGTTCTCAACGTCCTTGTAAGACGGATTATACTGAAAAAATATGTCTCCCATCTTTTTTGTTACTAGAAAAGGATCTTGTTCATATGTGGGGATATTTCGTGTAAATTCATTTATTTCTTGGGGAGTAAGCGTTATCCTATGTCTTAAAGTCACCACATCCCCATTCCGTCCTATTTCAGGTACTTCTCTTAGAGGAAGCAGGCCTCTAGTTGAATTTTGTACCTGTGGGTCAGTTTGACAAGGACAGGTTTCTCTAGGACAAGATCTCCCTTGCATTGGAATTTGATTTTCTGTAGGAGAGGGAACATGAGAAACTGGGATTGCAGGGGAAGGGTTTTGGGGATTAAATTCAGTCAAGATTTGCATTGCACGAGAGAAGCAGTCTGTTAACTGGGCTATAGGGAAGGTGTTTTCCATCTCTATTTCAGGGAAGGAAATTTCCTCATTCAAAGGTTCAGAAACAGGTCTGTTTCTGGTAGAGTGGTTGTTTGCCAATTGATCCTGTAAGAAACTTTTTAGATCTTCTAATTGGGCTTGCATTTTATCCTCAATTTTTCCTATTTTATCCTCCATATTTCCCATTTTATCCTCAATATTTCCTATTTTATTCTCAATATTTCCTATTTTATCCTCAAGTTTTTCTATTTTATTCTCAATATTTCCGATTTTATCCTCAATTTTTTCTATTTTATCCTCAATATTTTCTATTTTATCCTCATTTTTTTATTTTATCCTCAACATTTTCTATTTTATCCTCAATATTTTCTATTTTATCCTCATTTTTTTTATTTTATCCTCAATTTTTTTTTATTTTTTCATCTCTAAATATAGTATTGAGGAGTACAAAAATGACAGTACCTATTGATATAAAAATTTGGAGGTATTCTGCATTCCTCAATGCCCCTACTTCTTCAGCTGCCATATAATTGTCAAAGAATGTAGTACTCATTTTTTTTATATATATTTTGTAATTCCACAAAACACGTGGGGAGCAGGGCAAAGCCACAAACTTTCCACAAGGTTGTTGTTTTTTTTTTAATCCAGGAAGTTGTTCCTTAAGGGAAAGGATATTTAGAAACAGCTCTTCCAGCCAGGAGTTTAGAGTCCTGTTGCTGAGATTTAAAACAGCTGTTTTCTGTCTATCAGAGTCACACAGCTGGGAAGTATCTGAGGTCCGATTTGAACCCAGGACCTTCTGCCTCTAGGGCTGGCTCTCAATCCGCTGAGCTACCCAGCTGTCCCTTAAGATTAAAGGGAAGAAAAAGAAAAAACTGCTGATTCCAATTTAACTTAAGGAGAAAAGAGAAAAGAGAAAAAGTTTTTTATACTCACCTGTTCTAGCAGCTGTGTCTTTAAGCCAAGTTTTTTGTTTAAAAAAAAGGGACTAAGTGCGAGATGGTATAGTAAAAAGGCAAGGAATTTCAAAAGTTTTATTGAGAGGATTCTTTAGACTCCCGTGTGGTCAGCCACAATGTTACAAGGAAATCACTTTAACAGACTGATATATATTAATTTAAGGTCGCCAAGGAATCAGCTATGTAATTCCTAAATGAAAACTTAAGTCAGCAGTCAATCTTTTATGGAGTTTAATTACAATAGGAGGAAGTAATTAGAGAGAGAGAGAGAGAGAGAAAGGGAGAGAAGGAAATAGGGCTTAAATACCCATTATGTTTAGGCTGGGCCAAAAGGCCCAAGCCCTTAGATAGCTGGGGCAAAGAAAAGAGATCAGTCCCTATTACTCACGTGACCAAAATGGAGAAACAGTCTCAGAGGCCCCCACTTTCAGCTTCCTTCAGAGCAAGCTTCTCAGAGCTCACACCAACCACACCGACCAACTTCTCAACCCTCCTCGAGTCTTCAGACCCCCCTATCTTTAAGGAAACCATCCAAGTTGCCTCCCCTCAGTTCTCACATCTACCAATCACCTGTCCATCAATTTCCCTGTGCCAATGGAGGCTCTAGCTTAACCCAGGACCGCCCAGAGGTCTCTGGCTTTGCACATGTCTGTTGAAGGTCATATTTTCAAATGATTAAATCTTTGCTCCTTTGCTACAGCCCTTTCTAAATCCTGTTAACCTAAGTAGGGTAGAGATTGGAATAATTAAATTTTGATCTAGGCTGCAGCCCTTACTCAATCCTGTTAGGACTGAATAGGGTGGAGATTGATTCCAAGTATCTCCATTGTATCAATTCTAAAATCAATCATGACTCAAAGAAATTCCTGTTCTATGCTTAAGCATAGGTCAAAGTCCTTTCCATTGTTCAGCAAAAGGTTTCTGTCCTAAAGTAATCTTAAGAAGGGAGGAGGAGGAACCTCCCATGCCAATGGGGTTCACATTCCAATAGACTATCAGTAAGAAATTTTCCAAGTATGAAATATCCCAATGGTGAAATTTCCAACATTTATAAGTCTAAGAAATTTTGAGGTTTACAGGTGATACCTCAAAGTTGTTTTGATTTGCATCTCTCTGATTATAAGAGAACTCTCTTTCATGCACTTAGTAATGGTTTTGATTTCTATGACTGAAAATTGCCTATTCATGTCCATTATCCATTTATCAATTGGAGAATGGCTTGATTTTTTTGTACAACTGGTTTAGCTCTTTATAAATTTGAGTAATTAGACCTTTGTCAGAGGTTTTTGTTCTGAAGATTGTTTTCCAATTTGTTGCTTCCCTTCTGATTTTAGTTACATTGGTTTTGCTTGTACAAAACCTTTTTAATTTGATGTACTCAAAATTATTTATCTTATATTTTGTGACTCTAAGTCTTGCTTGGTTTTAAAATCTTTCCCTTCCCAAAGATATGACATGTATACAATTGTGTTCACATGATTTGCTTATACTTTCCTTCTTTATGTTTAAGTCATTTACTCATTCTGAGTTTATCTTGGTGTAGTGTGTGAGGTGTTGATCCAAGCCTCATTTGTCCCACACTGTCTTCCAGTTTTCCCAGCAATTTTTATCAAATAGTGGATTTTCATCCCAAAAGTTGGGATCATTGGGCTTGTCATAGACTGTCTTGGTGAGGTCACCTACCCCAAGTGTATTCCATTGATCCTCCTTTCTGTCTCTTAGCCAGTACCAAATTGTTTTGATGACCACTGCTTTATAGTATAGTTTGTGATGTGATACTGCAAGGCCACCTTCCTTTGCATTTCCCCCCATTATTTCCCTGGATATCTTTGAGCTTTTATTCTTTCAAATGAACTTTGTTATGGTTTTTTCTAATTCAGTAAAAAAGTTTTTTGGAAGTTTGATGGGTATAGCACTAAATGGATAAGTTTGGGTAGGATGGCCATTTTTATTATGTTAGCTCATCCTACCCATGAGCAGTTAATGTTTTTCCAATTGTTTAGATCTAGTTTTAATTGTGTGGAGAATGTTTTATAGTTGTGTTCATATAGTTCCTGTGTTTGTATCAGCAGATATATTCCTAAGCATTTTATATTTTCTAGGGTGATTTTGAAGGCAATTTCTCTTTCTTATTCCTGCTGCTGAGATGTGTTGGAAATATATAGAAATGCTGATGACTTATGTGGGTTTATTTTGTATCCTGCAACTTTGCTAAAGTTGTTGATTATTTCCATTAGCTTTTTAATTGATTCTCTAGGGTTCTTTAAGTATATCATCCACAAAGAGTGATACCTTGGTCTCTTCGTTGCCAATTTTAATTCCTTCAATTTCTTTTTCTTCTCTAATTGCTACTACTAATGTTTTTAGTACAATGTTAAATAATAAAGGTGAAAATGGGCATCCTTGTTTCACTCCTGATCTTATTGGGAATGCATGTAGTTTATCCCCATTGCTAGAGTATTGTGATGCTATAGAAACTATTTGACATAATAAGCAAAGGTGTCTTACCAAATTCCATTTATGATACAAATATGGTAAACTGATTCCAAAGCCAGGTAGACGAGAAACAGAAAGAATACTATAGATGCAAAAATTTTAAAATAGAATACTAGCCAATAGACTCCAGCAAGTAATCACGAGGGTTATTCATTATGATCAGGTAGGATTTATAACAGGAATGCAAAGATGATTCAATTTTAGGAAAACCATTCAAAAAATTGAGATATTCTTTAAGGTATGCAAATTAAGTTTCAATTAAGATATATTTCCGTTGTTTCTCATTAGAGAGAACTAGGTAAATTATTTGGTAAATTTGGTATATTTAAAGAAATCCTATCAGAAAAAAAATAATCCCCAAAATAATACCCTAAAAAAATAAGAAACCGGGAGCTGTGCCAGCTCATCAATGCTCTCAGGGAGCTGGAATTGTTTAAGATAGGCTGGAACCTCCCCCTTTATTACATGGCCATAATATCTAGAACCATATAAAATTGCTCATAAAAATTTAAGAACAGAAGATTTAAAAGTTAATAAAACTCCTAGCTGGCTCACCAAGTATTGTAAGGGTTGAATTAATGAGGTCGACAAAGTGAGATGTTCAACAGAAACTTTAATTTAAGAAAAAAGTAGATAGAAAATAGAAAATAGCAAAGAGATGATTAATCTTATACCCTATCAATGTACCTAAAATGCCCAATACTACCTAAAATTTCCTAAAATTTATTTTTACTCAGGACAGATTCTCCTGCCTGGCACACCAGGCCTAATATATTCTACTCTATCTGTAAATTATTCACTTAATACCCAACTCTTTAAAATAACAGACAGCCACAAGTAATTCACTATTTCAGTCAGTTTTCTAAAGCAGCCCAACTATCAATAGCCCCTTGACTCAGATGCAATCCTCCTGCTCTCTAGAGATCCCAGAGGTAAAAGAACCTCAACTGTTCATGGCTGCTTCATTTCTGCTCTCACAGACCAACTGTACCCCCTCACTTTATGTCAGAGAGCAGTCTAATACCTCCCCTCGGTCCTAATCTACCTGGTAATTGTATCTTCAGCTGTGGCTCACTGACTCCTGTCACTTCTGATCTAATGAGAAATCCTGCTCTCTAGCCTCATAAAGAGACAGAGGAAGAAATTAAGAAAATCCCTTTAACATTCACATTCATAACGTTTCTCCCCAATATGGGTTCTCTGATGAACAGCAAGACTGGATCTCAGTCTGAATGTCTTTCCACATTGTTTGCATTCATAAGGTTTCTCCCCAGTGTGGATTGTCTGATGTAAAGCAAGACTGGAGCTCTGACTGAATGTCTTTCCACATTCCTTGCATTCATAAGGTTTCTCCCCAGTGTGGATTCTCAGATGTATTGCAAGACGAGAGCTCAGACTGAATGTCTTTCCACATTGTTTGCATTCATAAGGTTTCTCCCCAGTATGGATTGTCTGATGTAAAGCAAGACTGGAGTTCTGCCTGAATGTCTTCCCACATTCCTTGCATTCATAAGGTTTCTCCCCAGTGTGGATTCTCTGATGTACAGCAAGAATAGAACTCCGACTGAATGTCTTTCCACACTCATTGCATTCATAAGGTTTCTCCCCAGTGTGGATTCTCTGATGTACAGCAAAGCCAGACCTATGACTGAATGTCTTACCACATTCCTTGCATTCATAAGGTTTCTCCCCAGTATGAATTCTCTGATGATTTGCAAGACCAGACTTCTGACAAAATGTTTTTCCACATTCATAGCATTCATAAGGTTTCTCCCCAATGTGGATTCTCTGGTGTACAGCAAAGCCAGATCTCTGACTGAATGTCTTTCCACATTGCTTACACTCATAAGGCTTCTCCCCAGTATGACTTCTCTGGTGATTAGCAAGACCAGACCTCTGACAGAATGCCTTTCCACACTCAGTGCATTCATAAGGTTTCTCCCCAGTGTGGATTCTCTGATGTACAGCAAAATAGCTCTCATGGAATATCTTACCACATTCTTTACATTCATAAACTTTCTCTCCAGTGTGGATTCTCTGATGTTGAGCAAGACTGTAGCTCCGACTGAATGTCTTCCCACATTGCTTGCATTCATAAGGTTTCTCCCCAGTGTGGATTCTCTGATGTCGACCAAGACTGGATCTCAGTCTGAATGTCTTTCCACATTGCTTGCAGTCATAAGGTTTCTCTCCAGTGTGAATTTTCTGATGTTGAGCAAGACTGGATCTCAGTCTGAAAGTCTTACCACATTGCTTGCATTTATAAGGTTTCTCCCCAGTGTGGATTCTCTGATGTCCAGCAAGGCGGGGTCTCAGTCTGAATGTCTTTCCACATAGCTTGCATTCATAAGGTTTTTCCCCAGTGTGGATTCTCTGATGTACAGCAAGACCAGACCTCTGACAGAATGTCTTTCCACATTCCTTGCATTCATAAGGTTTCTCCCCAGTGTGGCTTCTCTGATGATTAGCAAGACCAGACCTCTGACAGAATGCCTTTCCACACTCAGTGCATTCATAAGGTTTCTCCCCAGTGTGGATTCTCTGATGTACTGTAAAATATCTCTCACAGAATATCTTTCCACATTCCTTACATTCATAAACTTTCTCCCCAGTGTGGACTCTCTGATGTTGGGCAAGACTGTATCTCAGTCTGAATGTTTTTCCACATTGCTTGCATTTATAAGGCTTCTCCCCAATGTGGATTCTCTGATGTTGAGCAAGACTGGATCTCAGTCTGAATGTCTTTCCACATTGCTTGCATTTATTAAGCTTCTCCCCAATGTGGATTCTCTGATGTATAGCAAGACCAGACCTCTGACAGAATGTCTTTCTGCACTGATTACACTCATTACATTTTTGCTCAGTGTGCATCATTTGACATTCAATAAGGGTTGAATTTTGGGATTCAACAAACAATTCTCTCCAATGTAATTTATCAGGACCATCACTCATGAATCTTTGTCTGTCACTTTCTTCCACACAAAGGCTGGTATCTATTGGAGTCACTTTCATTTCAGGGCTGATATCTCCTGAAAGAAATACTAAAATATAAATAATCACATATCCATATTTATAACCACATCTCCTTTACTCCACTGTAAAAACTTAGACTACTTTATATCCTATTTCCTTGGGTATGTAAAAAGGATTTCATAATATCTTTCTTTAATTTAACTGAGAACCTTGAAGTCCTTTTACCACAGAGAAGTGTAGGAATTAACCAGTCCACAGTGAAATTAAGTAGAAATCAGACAAGAAGTGAGGTAAGAAGGAAATATAAAGAGGCCAGCTTCATTTGGTCAGGAGAGGAAGACAGTTGCTGACAAGTGCTGGTGATTGTAAGGAACTTGGCTACTGGGGGGTGTGTCTAAAGGGGACTGACCAGGAGATTATCTTTTCTTTTTTTTAGGATAGAATAGTTTTGACTTCATTTATTTATTTATTTTTTCTTTTAAGTATTATTTTATTTGTTTTTTTTCAAACATTATTCATTGGAAACAAAGATCATTATCTCCCCCCCCCCCCCATAAGTGACCCATGATTCCTCTGGGTATCACGTGTGTCCTTGACTGGAACTCATTTCCATGTTGTTGGTATTTGCATTAGGGTGTTCATTTAGAGTCTCTCCTCAATCATATCCCTTCCACCCCTGTAGTCAAGCAGTTGCCTTTCTTCGGTGTTTTTACTCCCACTGTTTGTCCTCCGCTTGTGGGTAGTGTTTTTTCTCCTAGATACCTGCAGATTGTTCAAGGACATTGCATTGACACTAATGGAGCAGTCGATTACATTCAACTGAACCACGTATATCAGTCTCTGTGTACAATGTTCTCCGGGCTCTGCATCACTTCCTGGATGTTGTTCCAGTCTCAATGGATACTCCACTTTATTATTTCTTTTAGCAAAATAGTATTCCATCACCAACATATATCACAATTTGTTTAGCTATTCTCCAATTGAAGGGCATCCCCTCATTTTCCAATTTTTGGCCACCACAAAGAGCGCAGTTATGAATATTCTTGTACAAATCTTTTTCTTTATAATCTCTTTGGGGTACAAACCCTGCAGTGCTATGGCTGGGTTAAATGGCAGTCATTTATCACCCTGTGGGCATAGTTCCAAATTGCCCCCCAGAATGGTTATATCAATTTACAACTCCACCAGCAATGCATTAATGTCCCAACTTTGCCACATCCCCTGCAGCATTCATTACTTTCCTTTGCTGTCATGTTTGCCAATCTGCTAGGTGTGAGGTGATACCTCAGAGTTGTTTTGATATGCATCTCTGATTATAAGAGATTTAAAACATTTTTCATGTGCTTATTAATAATTTTGATTTCTTTATCTGAGAACTGCCTATCCATGTCCCTTGCCCATTTATCAATTGGAGAATGGCTTGATTTTTTGTACAATTAATTTAGCTCTTTGTAAATTTGAGTAATTAGACTTTTGTCAGAGGTTTTGGTTATGAAGATTGTTTCCCAATTCCATTTATATTGGTTTTGTTTGTACAAAAACTTTTTAGTTTGATGTAGTCAAAATTATTTATTTTACATTTTGTGGCTTTTTCTAAGTCTTCCTTGGTTTTAAAATCTTTCCCTTCCCAAAGGTCTGAATGTATACTATTCTGTGTTCACCTAATTTACTTATAGTTTCCTTCTTTATGTTCAAGCCATTCACCCATTCTGAGTTTGTCTTAGTGTAGGGCATGAGATGTTGATCCAAACCTAATCTCTCCCATACTGCCTTCCAGTTTTCCCAGCAGTTTTTTTTAATCAAATAGTGGATTTTTGTCCCCAAAGCTGGGTTCTTTGGGTTTGTCATAGACCGTCTTGCTGAGGTAACTTACCCCAAGTCTATACCATTGATCCTCCTTTCTGTCTCTTAGGCAGTACCAAATTGTTTTGATGACCATTGCTTTATAACAGAGTTTGAAATCCGGGACTGCAAGGACACCTTCCTTTGTATTTTTTCCCATTATTTCCCTGGATATGCTTGATCCTTTGTTCTTCCAAATGAACTTTATGGTTTTTTCTAATTCAGTAAAATATTTTTTTAGAAATTCAATTGGTATAGATAGCACTAAATAGTTAATTTTGGGTAGAACGGTCATTTTTATTATATTGGCTTGTCCTACCCATGAGCAATTAATATATTTCAACTGCTCAAGTCTAGTTTTAGTTGTGTGGAGAGTGTTTTGTGCTCATATAGTTCCTGTGTGTGTCTTGGGAGATAGATTCCTCAGTATTTTTTATTGTCTAAGGTGATTCTGAATGGGATTTCTCTTTCTAATTCCTGCGGTTGAGCTGTGTTGGAAATATATAGAAATGCTGATGACTTATGCGGGTCTATTTTGTATCCTGCAACTTTGCTAAAGTTGATTATTTCGATTAGCTTTTTGGTGGAATCTCTAGGATACTTTAAGTAGACCATCATGTCATCCACAAAGAGTGATAACTTGGTCTCCTCCTTGCCTATTTTAATGCCTTCAATTTCTTTTTCTTCTCTAATTGCTACTGCCAGTGTTTTTAGTACAATGTTAAATAATAAAGGTGAAAATGGGCATCCTTGTTTTACTCCTGATCTTATTGGGAATGCATCTAGTTTATCCCCATTGCAGATGATATTAGCTGATGGTTTTAGATATATACTGTTTATTATTTTTAGGAAAGACCCTTGTATTCCTATGCTTTCTAGTGTTTTTAATAGGAATGGGTGTTGTATTTTATCAAAGGCTTTTTATGCATCTATTGAAATAATCATGTGGTTCTTGTTGGTTTGCTTGTTGATGCGGTCAATTATGTGAATGGTTTTCCTGATATTGAAACAGCCCTGCATCCCTGGTATAAATTCTACTTGATCATGGTGAATGACTCTTCTGATCACTTGCTGGAGTCTTTTTGCTAGTATCCTATTTAAGATTTTTGCATCTATATTCATTAGGGAGATTGGTCTATAATTTTCTTTCTCTGTTTTTGACCTGTCTGGCTTTGGAATCAGTACCATGTTTGTGTCGTAAAAGGAATTTGGTAGAACTCCCTCTTTGCTTATTATGTCAAATAGTTTGTATAATATTGGGGTTAGCTCTTCTTTGAATGTTTGATAGAATTCACTTATGAATTTATCAGGCCCTGGGGCTTTTTTCTTAGGGAGTTCTTTGATGGCCTTTTGGATTTTATTTTATGATATGGGATTATTTAAGAATTCTATTTCTTCTTCTGTTAGTTTAGGCAGTTTATAATTTTGTAAATATTTATCCATATCACCTAGATTGGTATATTTATTGCCATATAATTGGGCAAAGTAGTTTTTAATGATTGCCTTAATTTCCTCTTCATTGGAGTTGATGTTTCCCTTTTTATCTATGATATCATTAATTTGCTTTTATTCTTTCCTTTTTAAAATTACATTGACCAGTACTTTGTCTATTTTGTTTTTTCAAAGTAGCAGCTTCTAGTATTACTTGTTCAATAGTTCTATCACTTTTGATTTTATTAATTTCTCCTTTAATTTTTAGGATCACTAATTTGGTTTTCTTCTGGGGGGTTTTATTTGTTTGCTTTCAAATTTTTTTATTTGCATGTCTAATTTATTGTTCTCTGCCCTCCCTAATTTGTTAATATATGCACTCAAGGATTTGAATTTTCCTCTGAGTACTGCTTTGGCTGCATCCTATAAGGTTTGAAAGGATGTCTCGCCATTGCCATTTTCTTCAATGAAGGTATTGTTTCTATGATTTGTTCTCTAGTTTCTCCTTTGAAATTTGGGAGCTATACAATTTGGTGCATACATGTTGATTAGTGCTATTTCCTCATTTTCTATACTCCCTTTTATCAGGATGTATTTACCTTCCCTATCCCTTTTAATTAGGTTTATTTTTGCTTTGGCTTTGTCAGATATCATGATTGCGATTCCTGCCTTCTTTCTATCAGTTGATACCCAAAAGGTCTTACTCCATCCTTTAATTCTGATCTTATGAGTGTCTACCCGCCTCATGTGTGTTTCTTGAAGACAACATA
Source organism: Monodelphis domestica (assembly GCF_027887165.1). Lineage (NCBI taxonomy): Eukaryota > Metazoa > Chordata > Mammalia > Didelphimorphia > Didelphidae > Monodelphis > Monodelphis domestica. The sequence continues at coordinate 310,689,836 of NC_077232.1, forward strand.
TGGTAGGGTTTTGGATTCTAATCCACTCTGCTTTTCATCTACATTTTATGGGTGAGTTCATCCCATTCATGTTCAAAGTTATGATTGTCACTTGTGAATTCCCTGGCATTTTGATATCCTCCCCTAATTCTGACCTTTCTTCTTTTGCTATAAGCGTTTAAATCAGTGGTTTACTTTAAAGCTGTTCTCTTAGTCCCCTCCCTTGTTATGCTTCCCTTTCTGGCCCCTCCCTTTTTATTCCCTTCTTATTTTTGGGGGGGGGGCGGTCTGTTAATTTTCCTCCACCCTCTCTTTCCCTCCCTTTTTGAACTCCCTCCCCTTATCCCCCCAGTATTCCCTTCTCCCTCACCCTGTTGGATAAGACAGAATTCAAGATCCAAATGGATCTAGATGCTCTTCTCTCTCAGAGTTGATTTCACTGAGAGTAAGGTTTAAGTAGTACCAATTAGCAATCTCTTCCTCTCCTTATAAGAGAATTCTTCCCCTCCCTTTCCTGTGTGTATCTTTGTGTGACAAAGATTATTTTATTTATTTCTGTCTTCAAGTATATCTTGGTACCATCATCGATGCTCCCCTCCCTTTTTCTCTTTGTTTTTTTTCCCCTCCAAATCATCTTAATGCCCCAATCTTTCCCTCTGAGTGATTCTTCTGTTTATTAATGTATACAATTATTTAGATTTACACATAACATTTTCCCTATATATTAAATTGTAGTCCTTATAGAAGAGAATTTGAATAAAAGATAAAAGAATATTTTTCTCCTTTCCCCTTTCTTTCCTATTTACTTTTTCATGTTTCTCTTGCTCTTTGTGTTTGGATATCAAATTTTCCACGAGTTCTGGTCTTTTCTTTAAAACACTTGGAAATCATCTATTTTGTTGAATGCCCATACTTTCCCCTGGAAGTATATAGTAAGTTTTGATGGGTAGCTGATTCTTGGTTGAAGACCCAGTTCTCTTGCCTCTGAATATTGTGTTCCAGGCCTTACAGTCTTTTAGCGTGGCTGCTTCCAGGTGTTGGGTAATCTTGATTGGTGCTCCTTTGTATCTGAAGTTTCTCTTTCTGGCTTCTTGTAAGCCTTTCTCCTTAGCTTGGAAGCTCTTGAATTTGGCAATTACATTCCTGGGAGTTGTCTTTTGGGGATTTAGTATAGAGGGTGTTCTATGAGCCCTTCCAATGTCTATTTTGCCCCCTTCTTCAAGATCTTTCAGGCAATTTTCTTCGATTATTTCTTGTAGTATGGCATAGAGATTTTTATCTCTGGTTTTCCAGGTAGACCAAATGATTTTCAAATTGTCTCTCCTTCCTCTATTTTCCTGGTCTGTCACCTTGTCAGTGAGATATTTTATGTTTTCTTCTAATTTGTTAGTTTTTTTACTTTGCTTAATTCTGGTCTTTAAGGACTGGTTTTGCTTTTCAGTTTGGTCTGCCCTGCTTTTTGAGGCTTCCAGCTGTTTCTCCAATTGGGAGTTCTTGTCTATCAGACTGTTGATCTCTCTCTGAATTTTTCCCCATTTTTCTTGCCAGAAGGTTTCAATCTTTTGGATAAGCTCCAATTTGAGTTCTTCCAGAGCTTGTGGACAATTTGTATGAATTTCATCCTCTTTTTCCTCTGTTGCCTGGGTTTTCCCTCCATAAAAGTTTTCAATAGTCACTTTTTTTCCTGTTCTTCTTGGAGGCTTGTCTGGGGCCCAATGAGCCATCCCTTTGGTGATTTTCCCTGATTTTCCCTTTCCTTTTTAGTCAGAAATCTGAGTGAGATGGGCAGGTTTTCTGTGGAGTTACGTGGTGGGGCTTTTACCTCAGGCAGGTTCTGACGTCTCCGCAGCTTCCTCAGTTTGCTAAGGTGTCTGTGGTCTGTGCTCTCCCATGAGTAGTAGTCTCCTGTGAAACCACTCTGAGGGGTAGGTCCCTGGCAGTTCTTGTCAGTTCCCAAGGACCCTAGTGTACCCCCCACTCACTACAGCGAGGAGCAGGGTTTTTGCCTCAGGCTGGGTCTGGAGTCTCCGCAGAGTCCACAGTTTGCAAGAGCACCCGCGGTCTGTGCTCTCCAGTGCTCAGGGGTCTCCTGTGAAACCATTCTGAGGGGTAGGTTCCTGGCAGTTCTTGTCAGTTCCCAAGGACACTGGTGTGCTCCCCAATCACTACTGAGACATCCCTCACTCACTGTCTCTGGTGAGCGTGCTGGTCCCGACTCTGGTTCCGTAAAGGTGGGGGAAGGTAGTTCAGATCATGTTTGGGTGTGAGCTTTTTCTCCTTCTTATAGTGTGGAAATGCTCAAACCCCATGTACCTTCAGTGCTGCGCCCTACTGTAGAGTCCCTCCGTTCTTCCAAAGATGATTTTTATGTTCTTTTGAGGTACTCTATTTCGTTGGGTGCTGGGGAGGGGAAGTGATTCCCATCTAGATTGCAGCCATGTTTACCCGGACGTCCCCAGGAGATTACCTTGAGGTTTTTAAGCCATGGACAGAAAAGAGTCACAATTGTGTAATGGTTCTCCTATAACTGGTAAATCTGGAAGCAAGGTGGCAGGGTTGTGTTGTACCTCGTATTAAGGTGAAATTTTCTTTGCCTAACAAGGTTACTTTATATCTTGTGAGTCTTTGATCAGGAAATGCCCGTGTTCTATGCCTTAGCAACAATGCTTTGATTTCATGTGGACACAATATTGTTAGTGGGCATCCCAATAATAATATTTAATAAATAATAATAATAAAAAAATTAATCGGCAAAAAAGACATGACGGTGCTCCTGAAGCTACTGGGTCAAGTTGGGCCAAGTAATATGCAAGTGGACATTGAACAGATCTTAAAGTTTGAGTTAAAACACCTGAAGTTACCCCTCTCTATTCATGTACATATATAGTGAATGACTTTGTAATCTGGGATGCCTAGAGCAGGGGCAGACAGGATAGCTTATTTTAACTTAGAAAGAGCTTGGCAGGTGTTCCACCACTAATCTAAGCAGTTCAGTGACTAATTTTTTTTGTCAGTGATATAAGGGGTTTAGTGATTTCCCCGTAGGAAGGAACCCACTGTCTACAAAATCCTGCTGCTCTTAGAATTGTTCTGAACTGTTTCTTAATGGAAGGGGCATTTAATTTTTTTTAATATCTTCAATGTACTTAGGGGAAATTGTAAAAAATAGACTCGAATACAGGACTACAATCCCCACAAGCCTTTGCTCCACTTCCCCAAAATGCTTTGTAATATCACGGGAATGCTGAGGTGGGCTGAGATCGAGGAAGGATTTAAGCTGGTGGCAAAGGTTTTTGGCTCTTTTTTTTTGGACTTCCGTTTTGGAGCAGATGCGTCTCTTCCATGATGTGAGGTTATCTGGCCTAGGCCTTTGGCCTAGGCACGTGTTTTTTCTTATTCTGTATTTTCTTTAATCTTTAACCTTTAATAAACCTCTAAAAAATATAATACTCCTTGCAGAGAGAAACTAATTTCTACCTGCCTCAGTCTCCCCATATTCCTAAATTTTAATCATTACAGTTTGGCGACCTAATGGGAAAAAAAAAACTCTCAATCTTCCGATTTCTTTTCTGATCTTTAGTTAATTTTTAATAGCTAGTACCTAGAAAATTTTTTTTGAGCCACATCTCTCTGGCCAAGGTTTTTTTTATTTTTTATTTTTTTATTTTTAGAATTTTTACCCTCAAAAAGCTGCAGTCCCTGATCAAGACCTGTTGCATTTGCCGCCCACCTGGCCCCTGGCTGCTAAGTTCTGCCTTCCTGCTTCTCCTGCTTCTGCTCCTGGCCTCTAACCTGGTGCCCGAGCTCCCGGCCCTGTTTGTCTGTGCTCCGGCTCCCAGGCCTGCCCACCTCCCAGTCTTTCTCTCGCTCACCTGGCCCACCTGATTCAACCAAGATTGTAATCACCTGATGACCTGCCTGCCCAACAAACCCAGATCCTTGGCGGGTAACAAAACGGGGGTGGGGGTGTGTATTGGCTCCACGTGGATTGGGGCAGGAGGAGGTATCAGAGCAGGGGAGAGAGAAAAGGGAGAGGAGAAGAAACAGATTTTTTCAAACAAAAACTTAAGAAGCAATGGGATGTTTAAAAGGATAGCTTTTGACTCTTCTGGTAATTTCATTGATTTTACCTGCCTGTCAGGGAGCAGATTCAGCCCAAAGATTCAACTTTAACTTTGAAGGCGCAAATGGGTGGCTCAACGAACTGGGAGCCGGCCATGAGGACATTCGGTTATGGGTTAAAATCTGGCCTCAGATACTTCACAGCTGTGGGGCCCTGAGCAGACCCCTTAGACCCCATTGCTTAGCCCTTACCACTCTGCCTTCTGACAATAAACATTTAAATGGATAAACCCCCAAGGAACTTTGAAGAGACTAAAGGCTATATTCTAAGGCATTTCAGACTCCAATGGTTTATAAAAACTCTCTGTATTTCTATTGCATTTTTTGTTTAAGGTTTAACTTTGTGATTTTAAGTTCATATATTACTGGATTCAATATTCTCTTACACTGAAGGTTGATTGAATTTATTTTGAATGTACTGAGATTTGAAATTCTGTTGTTTTTCCCCTATAACTGTGCTGAACAAATATTATTGTAATTAAGCCCATATGAAAAAAAAAAACAGCCTTTCTATTTTGACCTTGTAAATTATCACATAGATGGACTTCAGGACTGGTTATAATTGTAGAACAACCTTGGAAAAATTTAATGTGCTAAATACCTCAAATGATTTTAAGGGTTTTTTAAATATGATTTTTGGAATTTTTTTAAAACAATCTGTTTATTTTTGCCTGCCCCTACCACGAGGTAAGGCCCATTCTAGTAGCTGAAGTGAAATACATTTTATAAACCCCAACCTTCCCACATGTGAATGGAAGTTGGGCAGTTAATCTCAGGGCATTTGTATCCCTAAAGCCTCCAAAAGGAGCACCCCTTTATTTATACTCTTCAGCTCACTACTTTACTTGCAGCAGAATGACATCTAGATTTCTTGATTATGTTCTTAACCCAAGATGAGTTTTACTTTGTTTAAAAAAATATGTTTAAATACCAAGGCTGAAGAAGGATTGCTATGTTTGTAAAAATTGTGACAAATATCCATCAATTCATAGGTTTTAAAAATGTCATACAGCAACTTATGTGAAATATGAAAGTGTGTTTGTTTGCTATTGTAATTAATTGGGCTATTGAGAATTTTGGGGATTTTGATATCTACATATTTGTACTACTGTATTTTTAAAAATGAAAAAATTGTTAACCTTGTTCAATTCATTTGCCTTCTACTCACAGTGAGCATGGCCAGATATTAAGAGGAAATGGATCTCATTTTTGGTGAGAAAGCCTTGTATTTTATATTTTCTTAGCTGACACAGAGTGTCAATGATTATAAGCTATATTTTTGAATTTTTAAAGCTCTTTTTTATTACATTTTTCTTGCATGTGCAATATACTTTTTCAGTTTTTTAAATTATTTTTTCTCTCCTTTTTATATTTGAAGCACAGGTCACCAGCATTAAGATTTTCTTTAACCTTTTGACTTTTCAGTGCTACAAGTTTGAAATACATTTGCTAATGCATGCCCTAAAAAGCTTGTGACTATAAAAATGATGCCACTAATTATTTAAATAAATTATGGGACTTTGCTTAATGATTCTGTCTGATTCCAGGACAAGATATACACACAAGAGCCATTGCACAGAGCCAAAGAAAGGCCAATTCAGGATGGATTGATGCACGTCTAGGCCAATACGAAGGTCTTGAACCTAGTGTGAAGCCTCAATGTTTATTATTGCTAGACATAGGCTTTCCTTGTATCCACACTCACTCTGAAAATACTCACAGACGAGTATCCCCGAAACCTTGGCTCCTATAATCTGGTCCCCTTTTCTGCCTTCCATAATGTGGTACCTTTCTGTAGTCCTGGCTACTGACTGGGTAAATGCATCATTGCTTAGATCATTTTGATTGGGCCCTGATAGAAGGACCTGTTATAGATTTATTTTTCTTTTTACTTGGAATTTTTACAAATAAGACTTTGATATTTCTATATCTATATTTTCATCCAGAAATTTTTTCTTTTCTTTTGGATTTTTCTGATATCTTTTTAATTTCTCGTGCCAATTGATTCATATACCTCATACCTCAGCCATGCATCCCTAAGCGATCCCGGTTTTTTTAATCACCCTCTTAACGAGGGGAATGTAAAAAAAATATCCTTATTTAAATTGCAAAGTTTAAATTCCTTTTGAGAAGAATTTTAGGTAAAGAAGATGCTACCTCTCTGAATCCAGAACTGAACTGTTGGAGAAGATACTATGAAGAAGCCTCCAGACCACAAGTTGCACAAAATTGAACTTTGGGTGTGGTTGACTGAACATTTATTTGTATGTATACTTTCATGCCAAAAGGACACTGCCCCCTAACTGGCTTTCTGTCAATGCATCCAGTAATTATTGGTTTTGTTCTTTTTTTTTTCTTATCCTCAAATTGTTGTAATCTTTAAATTGATTATGTTTTTATGATCCTTTGGGGAAGGACTTCTTCTGTAAACCTTAAAATTTCCCAGACCCTACTTTATAAGATTGGATTAAGACCATTCCCCATTTGGGCAGTGAATTCTACTTAAAGCAGGAATGTGAGAATTCTACTTTACCTACTTGGGTCTGCCCTAGGGGAAGATAAAGTTGTAAACTCTTTTCTGAACAATGAAAAGTACTTAAACCCATACTTTTCTTAAGCTAAGTACCTATAAAGGTCAAGCAACTTGTGAATTTACAAGGAACAAAGAACTGGAAAACTTACTCAGAGCTTTCCTGGTGTGAATTACTCAAAAATCCACAACTTCTTAGGTATGGACTAAGAATGGGCAGTCCTTTAGAAACATCTACAGTGATTGGTAGATGTAAGGACTTAGGGGAGGTGACAGAGGAAATTTTGCCCTTAAAAATAAGAGCTCAGAGAAGAGCAAAAGATCTGATTCTGAGGGAGCTCATTTTGAGAAGACTCATTCTGAGGATCTCGATTTCTGACTCTCATTCTGAAGGAGAGTTCCTTGAGGAGCTCCTCTGAGGGACTCTGTCCCTCTGGGGTAGGAATGCTGGAGGCTCTTGAGAGAGGCCCTTTGAAACAATTTCTGGCTGGAAGCCTCTTTGAGGAAGGACGCTGGCCTGGTGTCATCAGAATTCCTTACTTAGACAGATCTTATGGTGAGTGTTAAAAAACTGACTGATTTCTCTTTTAAGACTCAGGTCTAGGCCATATTGGCTTGAGGCCCTTCATACTTATTCCTTTCTTACTCTCTCTCTCTTTCTTAGATTACTCATTGTATTGTTAATTAAAATCTCTATAAAACCCAATTGACTTGGGTATTTGAATAATTGGGAATATTTCCCTGGTGACCACCTTACATTTGATTTAAAAACCAAGACACTGTAGTGAAACATATTTCTGTGGTCAAAATTATTCACTCTCTCTTATATCTATCACAATTTATGTCTTCCAACATTTTAACTCACTACAGTTTAAGACCTCAATCATTTTAAATCTCACACTTCCCAGAGGATCAAATGGGGTAATGTAAAAAATAGACTTATGTTTAGTGATCAATTGGGGAGACTAGTCCCCCAATCATCATCAGGGGGGATTGTGAATTTTAAAAGTCTCCATCTTGGTCTAGCACCCAAAAATTGTGCACACCCACACTACACGGGCATGTGCTAGTCAATGACAAATCAGAAATAACTAACTGCCCACCTGGGCTGTCCTAAGCTAAGCTAGAGCCAACCATTGGCATTTGTGAGACACAGGAAGTGAGGTAGGGAATAGCCTCTGGAATTCGCTCACTTCCTGTGGAGAGAGCTAGACGCGAGTTGGTGTTAGGAACGTGGACAGGGAGGACGCCCGCAGACAGCTTTCCTTCAGATCACTCACGTGAGTTAAGGACTGATTCTTTCCACCTTGGCCCTTTGGGCCTAAAACTCCCTCTGCCTTAGTCAGAGGTTGAGTAGCCCCTTTCCCTTTTCTCTTCTCTCCTTCTCTCCCTCTCCTTTTCCCTACTCCCAGTGTGATTAAACCTCCATAAACTCCATTCTGACTTGAGTGTTTCATTTTAGGAATTTCATAAGTAAATTCCTTGGCGGCCATTGTTCAATATTACATAAATCCTGTAGCCATATTTTTAACCATTACAGTTGCTCAGTCTCCCCTTATTCCATAAAATTTCTATCATTACAGTTAGGATATCAAAATAGGAGAGGATATCAAAATGTGACTTTGAATGTGAATTGGATGAACTCACCCATAAAGTGAAAACAGAGTGGATTAGAAATAAAAATCCTACCATATGTTGTCTACAAGAATATGAGGCAGGTTAGAATTAAAGGTTGGATCAAAATCTATTGGGCCTCAACTGAGAGAAAGAAGGCAGGAGTTGCAATCATCATATCTAACAAAGCCAAAGTAAAAATAGATGTGATTAACAGAGAAGATAACTATATCCCGATAAAGGGCAGTATAGACAATGAGGAAATATCAGTACTCAACATGTATGCACCAAATGGTATAGCATCCAGACTTCTAAAGGAGAAACTAGTGGAGCTGAAGGAGAAAATCAATAGTAAAACTATACTAGTGGGAGACCTGAACATATCACCATCAAGTTTAAATAAATCAAATCAAAAAATAAATAAGAGGTAAGAGATGTGAATGAAATCTTAGAAAAATAAATAGGGACAAAAAGGAATACATGTTCTTTTCAGCATCACATGGTACATTCACAAAGATTTACCATGGACTAGGGCATAAAAACATAGCAAAAATATGCAGAAAAGCAATAAATGCAACCTTTTCAGATCATAAGGCAATAAAAATAATAATCAGTAAGGGTACATGGAGAGCCAAATCAAAAATTAATTGGAAATTAAATAATATGATGCTTCAAAAGTGGTTAAAGAACAATTAATAGAATCATATAATTGAATCATACAATTACATATTAAAATATATATATATTAAAAGTAAAATATATATAAAGAATAATAGAAACAATTAATTTCATTGATGAAAATGACAGTGATCAGACATCCTTTCAAAATTGATGAGATGCAGCGAAAGCAGTACTCAGAGGGAAATATATATCTTAGAGGGAAATATATATCTTTGATATCATATATTAACAAGGTAACAAAAAACTTTTGAAAGCAAACAAATTAAAAATCCCCAGATGAAAACTAAATTAGAGATCCTAAAAATGAAGTTAGAAATGAATAAAATCAAAAGTGAAAGAACTATTGAATTAATAAATAAGATTAGAAGCTAGTTTTAGAAGCTAGTTCTTTGAAAAAACAAACAAAATAGACAAAGTACTGGTCAATCTAATAAAAAAAAGGAAAGAAGAAAACCAGAAGAAAACCAAATCAACAGTATCATAGATGAAAAGGGAGACCTCACCTCTAATGATGTAAATGTTAAAAAATTGTAAAGAATAATTTTAGTGTTTTGACTTAAAATCTAAAATAAGTGGTCACTATGGGAAATTCCCAAATATGAAAATACCCAAGTCAGCTGGGATTTATGGAGATTTTAATTAATAAAGAAAGAAGGAATTAAGGGAAGGAGAAAGAGAATTAATTTAAACTGCTCTGGCTCAGGCTGAGCCAAGCAGTAGAAAAATGCAGTAGAAAGAGGCTTAGGACATGTCAGACCATCTCCAAGCTGGGTTCTTCCACTTGGAACTGAATTCCTCTCCAAACTGAATTCAATTCAATTTTCTCCTGACTTTTACCCCTTTCTTTTAAAGAAATTTTCTCTTATGTCACCTCCCCTAAATTTTCACATCTACCAATCACAGTAGATGTTTTTACCCAGGACTGCCCATTCTTAGTTTTCACCTTCTCTGGTTAGATTAAATCTTCTGAGTACTTCACACCTCTTTGTTAAACTTGTCTTTTGTAAGTTACTTGACCTTTTTAGGTACTAATTTAACCTTTACAGGTACTTAACACCCTTTTGTATTAGATCTAAAAATAGACCTAGCTTAATGTTTTAGCTTTACTATAAGGTATGAGTTGGGGACTTTCATTGTTCAAGCAGGAATTTACAATTCTATCTTCCCCCGAGGCACTGTCTGAGTAGGGTGGAGTAATTTTAAAAGTTCCCAATAAATTCTTGATCAAGTATCTCCATTGTTACAATAGGGGAATAAATAGCTCAACCAAATCTGCTAAGGTACAGTCTGAGTAAATTTTAAGATTCACAATGAAGAGGAAATTAAGAAAATCATTAAAAACTATTTTTTCCCAATTACATGGCAACAAAAATAGCAATCTATGAATTGTCTAGATTAACAGAAGAAATAGATTTCTTAAATAATCAGAAAAAGAAATTGAAGAAGCTGTCAAAGAACTCCCTAAGAAAAAATGATTCACAAGTGAATTCTATCATTCAAAGTACAACTAATCCCAATACAATACAAATTATGTGACATCATTTGCAAAGGAGTTCTACCAAATTCCTTTTATGACAGTACTGATTCTTTTGAAAGAAAACTATAGACCAATCTCCTTAATGAACATAGATGCAGAAATCTTAAATAGAATACTAGCAAAAAGACTCCAGCAAGTGACCATGAGGGTTATTCATTATGAACAGATAGGAATTATACCAGGAATGCAAGGATGGTTCAACATTGGGAAAACCATCCACATAATTGACCATATCAACAAGCAAACCTCCAAAAATCACACAATTATCTCAATAGACACAGAAAAAGCCTTTGACAAAATATAGGAGTAGAAGGGCCTTTTCTTAATAAACAGTATATATTTAAAACCATCAGCCAACATCATCAGCAATGGGGATAAACTAGATGGATGCCCATTATCACCTCTATTATTTAACATTGTACTAGAAACACTAGCAGTAGCAATTAGAGAAGAAAAAGAAATTGAAGGTAGAAGGTATTAAAATATTACTCTTTGCAGATGATATGATGGTCTATCCAAAGAATTTTAGAGAATCAACTAAAAAGGTAGTGGAATCCAGAGCAGGAACTGTGGGAAAAGAAACACAGAAGAAAAACTGCTTGATCACATGGATCGATGGGGCTATGACTGGGAAAGTAGAGCCTAAAAGATCACCCTAGTGCAAATATTAATAATATGGAAGTGGGTTTTCATCGATGGCACATATTAAACCCAGTGGAATTGTGTGTCGGATACAGGAGGGGGCTGGGGAGAGGTAAGGGAAGGACCATGAGTCATGTAACCATGCAAAATTATTCTAAATCATCTAATTAAATAAAATAAAAAAATAAAAAGCTAGTGAAAATAATGAACAACTTTAGCAAAGTTGCAGCACATAAAGTAAACCCACATAAGTTATCGGCATTTGTATATATCTGAAACACATCTCAGCAGCAAGAATTAGAAAGAGAAATTCCCTATAAAATCACCCTAAACATTGTATAAGTATATTCATAGGTGCCCTCTTTGTGCAAAAAATTGGAAAATGAGGGGATGCCCATCAATTGGGGAATGGCTGAACAAATTGTGGTCTATGTTGGTGATGGAATACTATTGTGCTCAAAGGAATAATAAAGTGGAGGAATTCCATGGAGACTGGAACAACCTCCAGGAAGTGATGCAGAGCGAGAGGAGCAGAACCAGGAGAACATTGTACACAGACTGATACACTGTGGCACAAAATGGACTTTTCCATTAGTGGCAATGCAGGGATCCTGAACAACTCAGAGGGATCTACAAGAAAGAACACTATCCGCATCCAGAGGAAAAACTGTGGGAACAGAAACACAGAAGAAAAACAACTGCTTGAACACATGGTTTGATGGGGATTTATGACTGGGGATGGAGACTCCAAATTATCATCCTAGTGCAAACACAACAATATGGAAATGAGTTTTTATCAAGGACACATGTAAAACCCAGTGGAAATGCGTGTTGGCCACAGGAGGGGGTGGGGAGAGGGGACGGAAAGAACATGACTCTTGTAACCAAGGAAAAATATTCTAAATTGACCAAATAAATTTTTTTAAAAATAAAAAAAATTGTTCATTCTTTCCCTAATGACTCTTTTCTTATTGTAACCAATAAACCATTTCTCTTTAATCTTCCAAACACTCTCTCTTGATCTCTACATCCCATGAAATACTGTCCAATGTCTGTCCTCGGATTCAGGGCTAATCTGCTAGAAACGGCCATTTGCAGTGAGCTGTGCCGATGCCTTTCCCTTGTTTTCTCCGCCATGCTTTCCCCCAGCATCCTCAGTCTGGCTCTCCTGAAGCCCCTTTAGAGCTCTCTAGGGCTCCTTCCCTCTCAGGCTTCACCACAGCAGAGAAACATCTGCTAACCACGACTCTCACACACCACTTTTCACCTCACTCACCTGGACTGCAGCTCCTCAGGCCTTCCTGCTCCAGCAGCCACGGGGCTTCCCTTTGCTCCAAATAAGAGGTCACATCTCCGGGAACTGCAAATCCTGGGCATGAGGAATCAGTTAGGGAAGAGGATGGAAAGAAACTTGTCATTCAGTTCTCTTTAGGAAAAGGCACGGGAATCCAGTGACTCCATTTAGAGAGGGGCCCACAGGGTTCCCACATGAGTCTGCACTCACCCCTAAGTGTCTGCAATGCTAGGATAGGAGGTGCCTGTGATTCTGCTGTGGAACCTGTCATCAGCAGCAGCCCAATCCTCTGCCCCACTCCTCATGGCCAATCCTGTCACGTTCCCTTCTGGCAGGAACTCCTAAGCCCAGGCTGGGGAAGAGGGTTATTGTTCTGGATCAATCTGAAGTCCCAGACAGGAGGCCTTGAGGGATCGGCTCCCGCCCCATCGCCCTACCTGCTCCTCACTCCCTGAACCTCCTATAAACCTTTGCAATGTCACTTTGGTTACTCTGCCTCTTCCATTGTGGAACTCAGCCACTCCTCTTGGCCCCAACTCTGTTTCTCCGCCACTCAGTCAGTCCTGACAGCGACAGAGGAAGGCAAGCAGTGACTACAGGACGCTTACCAGGACTCCTGAAGAACAGTTTCCAAAGCATTTATTTTGGGGGAGAGAGGAGGGGGAACAAGATCATGAAGCCAATTTGGAATCAGAATATTTGGTTCTGATGCATTTTCTTTGTAGAAGGATGCACTCAATCCATAGATTTCCATGTTCACAAAAACAGAGGCAGCCAGAAGTGTGGCGGACAGAGATCTGAGGTTAGAGTCCAGAAGGCCTCAGTTTCAATCTGGCCACATAGGATTATTATGTGTGCGCCTCAGAGCAAGTCACTTAATCTAATCTTTATTTCCCTCAACTGTGAAATGGGTATAATTGTGTGGGAAGATTAAGGTGAGGAAGAAGTGACATAATTTAAAGAGAAACTTTGGCAGAGTATCTGGCAAAGAGTAGGTATAAATGCTTATTCTCTTCCGTCCCTTTCTCATCAGTGGCGCTGGGGGTTCAGAGAAACAGGAAGGAAGATGAAGGACAAACCCAGGAGCTGTGAGTTGTTAAAGAGAAAAATATTCCAAATAGTAGATCTGTCCTAGAGAGGAAGAGGTTGGCAGGAAAAGCTGCCTGAGCAGTCTACCGAGATGGGTTTGGGAGACACAATTCCAGGCTGGGTAGAGGGGAGATGGGACCATGTCTGTGATTCTTCCACATGGATTTGATTTTGGACTTTAGGAGCACCAAAGGGAACCTCCCATGACACAATGCAAAGTCCTTTGTAGGAAAATAAGGCAGCAGAGGGGCCTGTCTCTTGGACTCGGCATACCAGCACTTTTCCCTTCCTTATAACTGATAAATATTCCAAATTCTGCCAATTAATAATGAAAATATTCCTTTGCATGGCAGACTCGGGCAGCAGGGAGAGGCTCCTTACCCACAGAGAGCAGGTTCCGGACATTCTCCAGCATCACCTCCTTGTAGAGCTCCTTCTGGGGAGGGGTCAAGAGGCGCCACTCCTCCCGTGTGAAGTCCACAGCCATATCCTTGAATGTCACCACCTCCTAAAGCATCAAAAGTCAGAGGAAAGAGGGCTGAAAGCCATCAGGATTAATAATCCAACTCTCGTAAATGATCACCCTAGTGCAAATATCAATAATGTGTATTAGAGAGGGAAGTTAGAGATAAAAAGGGAAATCAAAAGATGTGACACCAGGAAACAGTTGGAAGGAAGGGAGCTGATTTCAGAGCACCTCCTTCACTTCCTGTTCTCTTCACTAAGCAACCCAATGAAGTTTGCCTCACAGATGGTGAGTCATTTCCTCCCTCCAAATACAACAACCATCAGAACAGTTTTCTTTAGTTTAAGAGATGTATTTATTCTCTTAGGGGGAAGGAGATAAGGGCGGGGGGGAACTGGGAGAGAGGGAAAAGGGGTTTCCTAATTCTAATTTATCATTTGTTGAAGGCTTTGATGTCTATCCTTTTCCTTGAGCTCAAATTTGAAGTAGAAAGGTAATGGCCAGAGAGAAAATGAAGTGGTCTATCCTCAAACCACTCCCAAGCAGAAGTTGAGTCCAGCCAGCTGGAGGAGGATCCAACTGCCCCTTCTTCACACTTCCATGGAATTCTCTCTCTCTCTCTGCTCACCCCATGAGTCTGGGTTCCATGTGTTCTTGAGCTCTTCTTGCTCTGCATGTCATTTCTTCTGCCTGTGCCCATTTCCTCCATCACATATGGAAATAGGTCCTGACCAAAGACACACGTAAAACCCAGTGGAATTGTGCGTCGGATATGGAAGGGGATTGGGGGGAGGGGAGGGAAAGAACATGATGCTGGAAAAAGGCTCTAAATCAGGGGTCCCCAAACTACGGTCCACGGGCCATTTATCCAGCCCCCACTGCCCTTCCAGAAGGGGCACCTCTTTCATGGGTGGTCAGTGAGATGCGTCCTGTGCTCCTGGAGTACTGTCTGTGGTAGCAATGAAAAGTTTGGCATCTCATGTACAGTATTATGTCCGGTGACATAATCCTTGGCACTATTGGAGCCTTATTCTGAGAATAACTGCACGAGAATGAAGTGCAAAGGATTCTTTGGTTGCACCATGGAAGACGTCAGCATGGTGAGCAGCGATCTGGGGGAGGAGATTCCGCACTGTGTAGACTGCTGCCCGGTAGTGATGGGCCTGTGCAAGGTGTGACAGTGTACAGTGTCCCAGGCCCAGCACCGCCTCCAGCACTGTATACAGGCATCAGGCCTGTGACCAAAACCAACGACGACTAGGTTGGCAAAAAGCCAATTTGGGGGCAGTCCCCTTTGGAATAGGAGTGTACAACAAAGGCATCTCAACCTCCCAAAGTTCACTCTGGATCTTCTGGTGCGGGATGCGATCTCTGCAGGCATCTGTCTTCATAGGGCATTCTGGGTTCAGGGAGGTGGCAAGTCTCTTGTCCTAAAATGGCTCAAATTTAAATCAATGTCCACAACAGTAACTTGGCCCCATGAGGTGAATAATAACAAACAGTGGGATCACTCAGGGATGCATGGCTGAGTTATGAGGTATATGAATCCATTTGCAAAAGAAAATCAAAAGCATGAAAAAATCCAAATAAAAGGGAAACATAACTTGTGGATATAATAAAAAATGTAAACGTCTTATGTCTAAAAAAAAAATCTAAGTAAAGGAAAAACAAATCTATGACAGGTCCTTGAATCAGGGTCCAATTCAAATGATTTAAGCAATTATGCATTTACCCAATCAGTAGCCAGGACTATAGAAAGTTGCCACATTATGAAAGACAGAAAAGGGACTCGATTATAGGAGCCAGGTAGGAGCCAAATTTGAGATACTCGGCAGAATGTGAGACAAGGAAGACCTGCGTTTAACACATCTTAAACAGCCGCAACCTTGAACCCCAAACAAGTTCAAGTCCTCTTGTCTTGGCTCAAAATGTTCATCAATCCCATGTGAACTTTAAAATTACTCCAACCCTAACTAGACATATTTTAGGGGAAGATAAAAGTTGCAAACGCCTGATTAAACAATGAAGGTACTTAACTCATACCATATAGTGAAGCTAGAACCTTAAGCTTGGTCTATTTTTAGATCTAATACAAAAAGGTGTTAAGTACCTGTAAAGGTTAAATTAATCACAAAAGGTCAAGTAACTCACAAAAGGCAAGCTTAACAAAGAGGTGTGAAGTACGCAGAAGATTTAATCTAACCGGAAAAGGTGAAAACCAAAGAGGGTGAGAACTAAGAATGGGCAGTCCTGGAAAAAAGTGTCTACTGTGATTGGTAGACGTGAAAATTTAAGAGAGGTGTAGATGCAGGGGAAAAGGGTTTAGCCTGTATAGGTGGATGTCCAAAAAGCATCTCAAATGGTGAGATGTGTAGGTCTCCTCTAGGCCTGCTTCTAAGATAAAATAGGGCCAGAGGGAGAATTTCAGGCCATTTTAAATGGGTCTCAGTGCATAATTTTCCAATCATAGTTTTAAGTTCTTTGTTCAACCTCTCAACTTGGCCTGAGCTCTGGGGGTGATATGGAACATGAAATTTGGGAGTTATCCCCAAGCAAGAATATATCTGGTTTAGGACAGAATCAGTACAATGACTTCCTCTATCTGAATCAGTATGTGCTGACAGTCCAAAGCAAGGAATAATTTCTTTTAAAAGTATCTTTGTAACAAAATCTGCCGTGGCTCGGGTCGCAGGAAATGCTTCCGGCCATCTGGTTACTTGATCTACAATGACTAGACAAAACTTATAACGTCCAGCCTTTGGCATTGTTATGAAATCTATCTGCAGATGTTCAAAAGGTGTGTAAGCCCGACTCCAAAGGCTTTTCCACGAAATGCATGTTGGTTTTATGCTTGACACGTAGAGCAGGCTGAACTCATTTTAGAGACTGTAGTAGTTATACCAGGGGCTATCCATAGTTTCTTGACAGAGTCCACAATGCCCTGGGTGCCAAAATGACCATTTTTATGAATAGATTGGCAAATTTGGTGATAGAAACTTCTAGGGAACAAGGGTTTTCCTTCAGATGACACCCATACTCCATTGATCTGCTTCGCTTTGAATTTTTGTTTCCATCTTCCACTGCTTTTTCATTATATTCCTATAATGATAAATTTAAATCATCAGTTGTTGTTAATGTTAAAATTAGTTCAGGTCCTTCTATGGCTGCTAGCTTTGCAGCAGCATCTGCTTAATCATTTCCTACTATTTGGAGGGGATACAAAACTGAAAAAGGTTAATTAGAAAGGCATTAGGAGAGTCCTACTACTAATAACCCACCTGGGTAATAAATATAAATAACCTTAACTTAACTAAACTAAACTACAAGTCACAAAGGAGTAAATCCAACAGGGACCAGAATCTCACAAACAGAGTACCTTACAGGGAGGTAACAGGAATCCAGCTGTTGGGTCCTTAGATGTCCCAGAGAAGAGAGAGAGAAGACTCCATCAAACACTCTGTCCACCAGAAATGTATGGGAAATCTTCCTCTCAGCCTTATTGCTTATTTCAGAGGCAGTCAACTTCCAAGATGATCTTGTCTAGGTAGAGTCCAGCTACACACACCCTTCAGGCTTCACCTTCAGGTCCAGACTCTCTCTGGAAATTCCTCCTTTCCAACAGCTTAGAACTCTGACCCTACCAGCTCATGAGAGCTTCTAAGTCTTGAGACCTGCCAATCAATTGCAACGTTTACCTTCCCTTGCTACAGCTCTTGAACAAAAGGGCAAAATAGACATTGAAAGAGTTCATAAAACACTCTCTACACGAAATCCTCAAAAGACAACCAACAGGAATGTAATAGCCAAATTTAAGAGCTTCCATCCCAAGGAGAAAATTTTACAACAAGCCAAAAAGAGACAATTCAGATATCAAGGAGCACCAATCAAGATTACACAAGATCTGGCAGCTTCCACACTAAAGGACAAGAAGGCTTGGAATATGATATTCAGAAAGGCAAGAGAATTTGATCTTCAACCAATGATCACCTACCCTAACCCTAACCTTAAATACTTCCGGAGGAAAGTTTGGGCATTCAACATAATAGAAGATTTCCAAGTATTTGTAAAGAAAAGACCAGAACTAAGTGGAAAGTTTGATATCCAAACACAAAGATCAAGAGAACCAAGGAAAAGGAAAATGAGAGGAAAGGGAGGGAAAACGTTTTTCTTTATTTAAATTTTCTTAAGGGCTTCAATAAGATCAAATTGTTTATATTAACATATGGAAAAATGCTATTTGTAACTCAAAAATTATATTCACTATTGCAGTAATTAGAAGAATAATTCATAGGTAAAGATTGGGGTAATAAGTGGTCTTAGATGATGTGCAATTAAAAAAAGAAAAAGGGGGAATAGAAGATGACAACAAGAGAAACTTGAAGGAATAAGGTAAACAGAATAATCTATAACACATAACAAGGCACATGGGAGGGGGAGGGGAAGAATATTATAAGAAGGGGAGGAAGAGAGTGCTAATAGGAAATACTTAAATCGTAGTCTCAGTGAAATCAATTCTGAGAGGGAAGAGCATCTAGATCCACTGAGGTATAGAATTCTATCTTACCCTACAGAGAAAGTGAAAAGGGAAAACCTAAGGGAGTGGGGGAGTGGGGGAGTGGGGTGGGGAGTACAAAAAAAGGACAAAAAGGGGGGAGGGAACTTAATAGACACTAAAATGATAAGAAGGGAACAAAAAGGGAGGGGGTGGAAAGGGAAGTATAATAAGGGTGGGGATTAGGGGGACTGATTAAAAGCTAACCACTGGTTTAAAAAGATATAGCAAAAGAAGAAAAGGGAAGAACTAGGAGAGGTTATCAAAATATTGGGGAACACAGAGGTGGTTATCATAACTGAATGTGAATGGAATGAACTGATCCATAAAACAAAAGCAAATAGCAGAGTGGATTAGTGTGGAAGAGAGAAATGCTAAAATGAATACAATAACAGGATTTTGCAAGGTTATCTGATGAAGAAATGAGATGGAACAGTGATTGCCAAAGTGGGATGGGAATGGAATATTCCAGTTAAGAAAAGGAAGATCAGTTGGGGACTGCTGGTCTTTTCTCTTTGACTTGAAGAGGGAAGGAACAAATCTTCTTTGAGCCTACTTAGCTACCAATTTACAAATCCCTTGTTGAGCAGGAAAAGATCCAGACCATTCATCTGTCTTACAGTAGTGGAATAGAGACTTTTTTTTCCCCTTTGGGATAAGGCAATAGTCTATCCTTCAGAAGACTCATTCAAAACCATATCTCTGTGACAAGAAATGCCATCCTCTTGAATTTATAAAGACATTAAGATAGTCTGGAACTTAGTGTCCTGGGACCAAAGGAAAAGTGCCAGGCTGAAGAGTATATGAAATTCATCACCTGGACAGGGGAGGGGCCCCAGGAGTGGAATCGGAGGAGGAGAAGACTCTGGCGGGGAGAGCAGTGTTACATTTAAAAGAGTTGTCTGCCATAAACTGTAAGAGTAAAATGGTTGTAGTTGTAAGTTGTAGTGAGTAAAATAGTGGAAGATATGAAGTATAGTAGATATAAGAGTGGGTGAGTAAACTGTGACCGCAGAGAATATGTTTCACTACAGTGTCTTGGTTTTAAATCAAATATAAGGTGGTCGCCAGGGAAATATTCCCAATTATGAATATACCCAAGTCAACTGGGTTTTATAGAGATTTTAATTAATACAAATGAGGAATTAAAGAAAGAGAAAAAGAGTAAGAAAGGAATAAGTATGAAGGGCCTTAAGCCAACATGGCCTAGACCCGAGTCTTAAGAGAGAGAGATCAGTCAGTCAGTCTTTTATCACTCACCACAAGGTCTGTCTAAGCAAGGATTCTAGTGACAGAGTCTGCTCAGAGAGAGTTCCAGCCAAAGTCTGAGAAATTTCAAGATTTACAGCAGTGAGGGTTTCTTGGTCTTGAGAAGCCAAAGAGAGAAGTTGGGAAAAAGACTTTCTCTTGAGGGTTACCCATTTTTCCTGCTGGTGACTGGAAATCCCCCCCCCCCCCAGAGCTTCCAAATTGAAGGGACTTTGTGAAAAGAAAACTGAGCAGACTTTACCTCAGCTCCTGTTGCCCAGGAATGAGTCAACCTGACTTTCTCTCAGGGGGATCAGGCTGCCAAGACCGAGTTCCCCCCAAACACAAGGAGGGAGGGGAAAAGGTTTAGATAGACAGGGGCCCCTTCTCCCCACTTTCCTTTTCCCATCCTTCCCTGCCCGTTATTCCTTTGTATTACCTGATTGAGTTAACATTAAAAATTATCTATTCCCTACTATTGTGCTAAAAGGAATAATAAAGTGGAGGAGTTCCATGGAGACTGGAACAACCTCCAGGAAGTGATGCAGAGCGAGAGGAGCAGAACCAGGAGAACAGTGTACACAGAGACTAATACACTGTGGTATAATCGAACGTAATGGACTTCTCCATTAGTGGCGGTGTAATGTCCCGGAACAACTTGCAGGGATCCAGGAGAAAAAAACACCATTCATAAGCAAAGGATAAACTATGGGAGTGGAAACACCGAGAAAAAGCAACTGCCTGAATACAGAGGTTGAGGGGACATGACAGAGGATAGACTCTAAATGAACACTCTAATGCAAATACTATCAACAAAGCAATGGGTTCAAATCAAGAAAACATCTAATGCCCAGTGGACTTACGCGTCGGCTATGGGGGGTGGGGGGGAGGAAAAGAAAATGATCTATGTCTTTAACGAATAATGCTTGGAAATGATCAAATAAAATATATTTAAAAAAAATTATCTATTCCCCAAGCTGAATGTGAGCGAACGGATCAAGGGGAGACCTTTTGGTCTCAAGTAGTGGAGGGGGGGACAAGAGGGACAAGAGTGAATTGGGGAGAGCAACTTTAGCTAAGGAGGGAAGGCAGAAGGGGGGAAATCTTCAAACCCCCTCTCCTCTCTCTGAGCCAACCCATTATATCTGCTGTCTCCCCTGAACCCTGCTTTGAGAAGGGGGTTCTCCTCTCTTTCCCCCTTTCCATAATGAAAGTCCTAACTTCCAACCAGGCAAAACTTCCCTCTTCTATCTTTTTCTAATACACCCCTGAAGACATCAATAGGAGGGAGATAGTCCAAGGACTTCCTGTATCCTCTTTCCTAATTTATACTGTAACCTCTTATCCAATAAATAGCTAACTTTACTGAGGACTCAGACATCTTAAATGTACTAGAAGGGGATTATAAATACCATCAACTAAAGAAGAAACAGACTGAAGGCGATTTTCTCTTATCCTTCAGCTCTAGTCAGATCAGACTCCATTGTTCAAACAGCGTGCCTAGGGGAAGGGAGAATTGGTGTTACTCTTTATCTGATACCTCTCTCTCAAGTACCTGTCAAAATTTTGGTTCCTTTGATTCCCCAATTGTACATTAGAAACCAAAATCCTACCATATGTTGTCTACAAGAAACACACAAGAGGTAGGTAGACACTCACAGAATAAAGATCAAAGGCTGGAGCAAGATCTACTGGGCCACAATTGAGAAAAAGAAGGGAGGGGGCAGCTGGGTAGCTCATTGGATTGAGAGCCAGGAGGTCCTATGTTCAAATCTGGCCTCAGACACTTCCAAGTTGTGTGACTCTGGGTAAGTCACTTAACCCCTACTGCCTAGCCCTTACAACTCTTCTGCCTTGGAACAAATATACAGTATTGATTCCAAGATGGAAGGTAAGGGAGGGAGGGAGGGAGGGAAAGAAAGAAAGAAAGAATAAAAGAAAGAAAGAAAGAGAGAGAGAGAGAGAGAAAAGGAAAGAAAGAAAGAGAAAGCAGGAGTTGCCATCATGATATCTGACAAGGCCAAAGTAAAAACAGATCTCATTAAAAGGGATAGGGAAGGTAACTACATCCTGAGACAAAGGGCAATATAGACAATGAAGAAATATCAGTAAACATGTTTCCACCAACTGGTATAGCGTCCAAATTTCTAAAGGAGAAACTAGTAGAGTTGAAGGAGAAAATAGATAATAAAACTATACTAATGGGAGACCTAAACCTTCCTCTATCAGATCTAGATAAATCAAACCAAAAAATAAACAAGAAGTAAGAGATGTGAATGAAATCTTAGAGAAATTAGAGTTAATAGATATGTGGAGAAAAATAAATAAGGACAAAAATGAATACACCTTCTTTTCAGCAGCACATGGTACATTCACAAAGACTGCTCACATACTAGGACACAAAAAAATAGCAAACATGTGTAGAAAAGCAAAAATAATTAATGCAATCTTTTCAGATCTTAATGCAATAAAAATAATAATCAGTAAGGGTACATGGAGGGCCAAATCAAAAATTAATTGGAAACTAAATAATATGATTCTCCAAAACCTGTTAAAGAACAAATCATAGAAACAATAATTTCATTGAAGAAAATGATGATGAGACATCCTTTCAAAATCTATGGATGCACTCAAAGCATTACTCAGGGAGAAATTTATATCCTTGATTTTATATATTAACAATTTAGGGAGGGCAGAGGTCAAAGAATTGGGCATGTATATCAAAAAACTTGAAAGCGAACAAATCAAAAATCCCCAGATGAAAATTAAATTAGGGATCTTAAAAATTAAAGGAGAAAATAAAATTGAAAGTGAAAGGACTATTGAACTAATGAGACTAGAAGCTAGTATTTTGAAAAAACAAACAAAATAGACAAAGTACTGGTCAATCTAATAAAAAAAGGAAGGAAAATCAAATTAATAGTATCATAGATGAAAAGGGAGACCTCACCTCCAATGAAAAGGAAATTAAGGCAATCATTAAAAACTATTTTGCCCAATTATATGGCAATAAATAATGTTAACCTAGGTGATATGGATGAATATTTACAAAAATATAAATTGCCTAGATTAACAGAAGAAGAAATAGAATTCTTAAATAATCCCATATCAGAAAAAGAAGTTGAACAAGCCATCAACGAACTCCCTAAGAAAAAATCCCCAGGGCCTGATGGATTCACAAGTGAATTCTATCAAACATTCAAAGAACAGCTAACTCCAATACTATATAAACTATTTGACATAATAAGCAAAGAGGGAGTTCTAACCAAATTCCTTTTATGACACAAACATGGTACTGATTCCAAAACCAGGCAGGTCAAAAACAGAAAAAAAACAAAAAACACTACAGACCAATGTCTCTAATGAACATAAATGCAAAAATCTTAAACAGGATACTAGCAATAAGAATCTAGCAAGTCATCATGAGGGTTATTCACTATGACCAGGTGGGATTCATACCAGGAATGTAAGGATGGTTCAATATTGGGAAAACCATCCACATAATTGACCATATCAACAAGCAAACCACCAAAAAGCACATGATTATCTCAGTAGATACAGAAAAAGCCTTTGACAAAATACGACACTCATTCCTATTGAAAACACTAGAAAGCATAGGAATAAATGGGCTTTTCCAAAGGATAATAAACAATATATATCTAAAACCATCAACTAATATCATCTGCAATGGGGATAAATTAGAAGCCTTCCCAATAAGATCAGGAGTGAAACAAGGATGCCCATTATCATCTCTATTATTTGATATTGTACTAGAAACACTAGCAGTAGGAATTAGAGAAGAAAAAGAAATTGAAGGTATTAAAAAAGGCAATGAGGAGACCAAGTTATTGCTCCTTGCAAATGACATGATGGTCTACTTAAAGAATCCTAGAGATTCAACCAAAAAGCTAGTCGAAATAATCAACAACGTTAGCATAGTTGCAGGATAAAAAATAAACTCACATAAGTCTATAGCATTTCTATATATTTCCAACACATCTCAGCAGCAGGAATTAGAAAGAGAAATCCAATTCAAAATCACCTTAGACAATATAAAATACTTAGGAATCCATCTCCCGAGACAAACACAGGAACTATTTGAACACAACTACAAAACACTCTCCACACAACTAAAGCTAGATCTAAATAATTGGAAAAACATTGATTGCTCATGGGTAGGATGAGCTAACATAATAAAAATGACAATCCTACCCAAACTAATTTACTTACTAATGCCATACCTATTAAACTACCAAGAAACTTTTTTAATGAATTAAAAAAAAACTATAACAAAGTTCATTTGGAAGAGCAAAAAATTAAGAATATTAAGGGAAATACTGAAAAAAAATGTGAAGGAAGGTGGCCTTGCAGTCCCAGATCTTAAAGTATACTATAAAGCAGCAGTCATCAAAACAATTTGGTACTGGCTAAGAGACAGAAGGGAGGATCAGTGGAATAGACTTGGGGTAAATGACCTCAGCAAGACAGTCTATGATAAAGCCAAAGATCCCAGCTTTTGGGACAAAAATACACTATTTGACAAAAACTGCTGGGAAAATTGGAAGGCAATATGGGAGAGATTAGGTTCAGATCAACATCTCACACCTCACACCAAGATAAACTCAAAATGGGTGAATGACTTGAATATAAAGAAGGGAATTATATGTAAATTAGGTGAACACAGAATAGTATACTTGTCAGATATTTAGGAAAGGAAAGATTTTAAGACCAAGCTGGAGTTAGAAAAAAATACAAAATGTAAAATTACTAATGTTGATAACATTAAATTAAAAAGTTTTTGTACAAACAAAACCAATGCAACTAAAATTAGAAGGGAAGCAACAAATTGGGAAAAAAAATCTTCACCCCAAAATACTCTGACAAAGGTCTAATTACTCTAATATATAAAGAGATAAATCAATTGTACAAAAAATCAAGCCATTCTCCAATTGATAAATGGGCAAGGGACACGGATAGGCAGTTCTCAGATAAAGAAATCAAAACTATTAATAAGCACATGAAGAAGTGTTCTAAATCTCTTATAATCAGAGAGATGCAAATCAAAACAACTCTGAGGTATCACCTCACACCTAGCAGATTGGCTAGCATGATAGCAAAGGAAAGTAATGAATGCTGGAGGGGATGTGGCAAAGTAGGGACATTAATTCATTGCTGGTGGAGTTGTGAACTGATCCAACCATTCTGGAGGGCAATTTGGAACTATGCCCAAAGGGCGACAAAAGAATGTCTACCCTTTGATCCAGCCATAGTACTGCTGGGTCTGTACCCCAAAGAGATAATAAGGAAAAAGACTTGTACAAAAATATTCATAGCTGCGCTTTGTGGTGGCCAAAAACTGGAAAACGAGGGGATGCCCATCAATTGGGGAATGGCTGAACAAACTGTGGTATATGTTGGTGATGGAATACTATTGTGCTCAAAGGAATAATAAAGTGGAGGAGTTCCATGGAGACTGGAACAACCTCCAGGAAGTGATGCAGAGCGAGAGGAGCAGAACCAGGAGAACATTGTACACAGAGACTAATACACTGTGGTATAATCGAACGTAATGGACACCTCCATTAATGGTGGTGTAATGTCCCTGAACAATCTGCAGGGATCTAGGAGAAAAAACAGTATTCATAAGCAAAGGATAAACTAAGGGAGTGGAAACACCGAGGAAAAGCAACTGCCTGACTACAGCGGTTGAGGGGACATGACAGAGGAGAGACTCTAAATGAAACTCTAATGCAAATATTGACAACATGGAAATGGGTTCGAATCAAGAACACATGTGACACCCAGTGGACTTACGCGTCGGCTATGGGGGGTGGGGGGGAGGAAAAGAAAATGATCTATGTCTTTAATGAATAATGCTTGGAAATGGTCAAATAAAATATTATTAAAAAAAAAATAAAAGGACACATCCAAAGCAACCTGGACCAAATAGATCAGGGTCCAGACAAACAAGATCCATGAAGATGAAAAGAAAATTCAGCTAAAGTGTCATCCATATTACTAATTGCTATTTGGAATACATGTTAAATCCTGCCCATCTGGGTACCCTTGGATAGCTTTTCTAATCAGTCTTTACTTCCTCCCATACTACTGAAGCACTATGCTCTCTGCCTCTCCCAAACCTTCAAAACAGATAATGGCCCAACACATACATCCAAAGCTCTTGCTAATTTCAAATTAATCAAAAGAAAAAAGACAAAAGGTAAACCGGAAAAGTATTATTATGAATCATTGGTAGTGCCAGCCCTCTTTTGGGGCAAGGATCTGTTTGTGTTTTCCCTCAGCTACACTCATACACACTTGGATTCCAGAAAGATTCACCCATTCCTGCCATGACTCCCATCCTAACGACAAGCCTGGGAGAATGCAGATACAGAGACTGCTGAAACAACAAGATGCTCTACCACCTTGGGGACAAATTGGGACACTTGCAGCCCAAGCAAAACAAAGAATGGACAAGCAACAATTGACACCTCCTGATTGTACTAATGCCTTAATTCTTGCCATGCTAGCCATTTTATCTGTACGCCCTGTTATTTCTGCCATTGAAAGCAGAGATAATGGGAGATAATCCCATTACCCATTTTTCTTTGTGGAAATTCATTGCTTCTCTCTCCCCCTGCTGTATTACTGCACCCCAGTGACAAGAAAAGTTCCAAAGCCACTCAAACCTATGTATTGATTGTACAATGTGTTTCCCCCACAACTTATAGAAATTCTTGCTATGTATTTTAACAAATTGTCTTAATCCCCCCATTCTGTGAATTTTTAAATCTCCATCTTGCTGGGTCTGGCACCCAAAATTGTGCACACCCACTACACGGGCATGTGCTAGTCAATGACAAATCAGAAATAGCTAACTGCCCACCTGGGCTGTCCTACACCAAACTTGAGTCACCATTGGCACTTGTGAGGCACAGGAAGTGACAGAGAGAGCAGCCTCTGGAATTCGCTCACTTCCTGTGGACAGGGCTAGATGCCAGTTTGTGCTAGAAGCTTGAGCAAGGTGGAGGCCCGCAGACAGCTTCCCTTCAGATCGGTCACGTGAGTCAAGGACTGTTTTCCTTCTCTACCGTGGCCCTTTTGGGCCTAACTCCCTCTGGCTCCCTGCCAGAGGTTGAGTAACCCCTTGGCCTTTCCTCCTCTCTCCTTCTCTCCCTCTCCCTTCTCTTACTCCCCTTGTGATTAAACCACCATAAATTCCATTCTGACTTGAGTGTTTCATTTCAGGAATTTCACAAGTAAATTCCTTGGCGGCCACAGTTTTAATATTATAACAATCTTCAAAGGTGAAATTTTCACTACGACAATTCCTGCTGTCATTGTATTTGTTGCTAAATAACCACCCTTTATTATGCTTCCTGATAATATGACTATTGACAGGTATGATGGTCCAGGCACTTATGCCCAGAGTTGATTTCCAACAGTTTAGACCATCCTAAAGCCTTCATTGCACCCCTTATTGGGGAACACTGCTCTGACTGCACCACTAGCAGCCTGCCCTAGAAGGAGCCCACACTACACAGACAGACCATGGATATCGGTCACTCTGGCACCTCCCTTTATTCAGCCCCGTCCATTGCCAATTCATTTTATGACACCATCTCCTCCCTAATCTCCAACAGTGATTTGACCCACACCTTTATTGCTCGTGGATTTGCTCTTGTCTTATTTTTTCTTATTCCTTTTGCTTTCCAGTCCTCCTCCGATACCGGGGTCCACCATTCGGCAAGTCCAAATTGAGCTGAAGTCTCTTCAGCTCAAAAATTAAAAAAAGGGGGATATGCTGGGGGCCATCAGTCCACGACGCCTTGACAGAGTCACGCGTGGTAGCTGGGGAGACCACAGAGGGGTCCTTGATGAGATGTGGCTGCCCACCCAACCCCCCCCTTGCATGACCCCTTTCATCAATGCCCCTCACCTATGAACTGGCATGATTATGATTCCCCCAAGTGTCAAAAGAAATAATGCCAGAGCAAAACGCCTGTAGCCTAATTCTCCTAAACATCCCCAAAAGACCAGGCCCTGAAACCCAATCCCAAAAGACTATCGTGGGCCCACTCTTTCCCAGCAAAACCGCAGCTACAGGGCACGCCCAGAACTTTCTCATGAAGCACAAATCAGTCCTAGAGGCCCGTACACCAGGTGCAGGTGCAGTACAGGCACACCAAGCTTCCACGTGCCTCAGTGACGCAGTTACGCAAAGTCCCTAGGAAGCCCCTTGAGACGAAACCATTTCTCTCGTGTTCTGTCTGTGATCACAGCACAGGAAGATAGACTGAATCAGGTGATGCATCACTTGTCCAATGACCTCTGGTTTTGTGTATCTGCGTGCCAAGAGAATGGGTATAAATGCCCGGCCTGGGAAAGTGGAGCAGCCGAGCTGCAAAGCAGTCCCGTGGCCGTAATGATGAAGCTCTCCTCCACTTGTTATGTATTTTGACTGATCGCTCGCCACCTGCCAGGAACCCTGGAGCCGCCAGGGCTGGACCCCTTTTAGCAGGGAAACTCATTTTCATCTCAACAGCACTCACTTGTGACGGGCAGAAAGCCAACAGGGGAAGCAGCGCCTGGGGGTCTGACCTGCCCTAAATTCATGCCCAAGGGCCAAGGAATCACTCCCAACCCTTGAGAAGAGAATCAGGAAATGGTGATCCTCCTGCCCTGGATGTGGGCACAAAAAGGGTCCAGCAGGAAGGAGGGAGCAGCTTCCAAGCCCAGAGACAGGGAAGGGCCTCCCTGGCCCAGGGGGCTCCCATCTGGGGCTGGAATGCACTTACCTGGCCTGGGAGTCTGTCCCTCTCAAAGGCCATCCCTGGGGCTCCAGGCTCCCTGTAGAGGCAGCAAAGTAGCCCCAGTGAGTCCATGTGGTGAAGCTCCTCCATCTTTTCCCAGCCTTGTCTCCCCAGTCACAGTCCTGCCCCCCACCTCACCCCACTTTATGGCCCCCTGAATGGAGCTCCTGCCAAAGCTCCTCCTAACAGGCCTCCCTTGGTCCAGGGAATGTCTGTCTTCTCTGCCCTTCTGAGCAGCAGGAGATGGCCTGGAACCCCCCTCCCAGGGTACTCCCATCCCTCTTTCCCATCTTCCTCACTGCCTTTGGGCTCACTCTGGGCCAGTTGCTCCTAGTTGAACCTAAGAAGAAAGCTGCCCTGATCTTGCTCCCAGCTCCATATCTGGACCAGTCCCATCCCTCCCTGGGCCTCTGAACCCTGAGTTGGGGAGCAAGAAGGGGCCCAGAGGGGCAGAGGTTTTTCCCTTCTCTTTCCAGGCCTGAGGTTGTCCCACAGGGATGTACACTGGATGAGAGGTCACAGGAGTTACCAAGGGCCAGGCCCGCCCTCAGGGGAGAGCCTGGTACCTACAGAGGGATGGAGGGGGGAAGCCCAAGGGAGGGACAGCTTGGGAAGAGAAGAGGATCTGAAGGGTCAGATGAGTCCCTTCCTTCTCTTACTCCTCTTCTGACCCCCTCCCTTCTCCCATCCTCCCAGAACCCCAAGAGGCAGCATGGTCTTAGGATTCCACATGGGATGAGCCCAGGCAGAGCTCTGCCCTCCTGGAACCCCCGTCCACAATGAACCCATCTGTTCTTGCTTTGGTAACTCCTTTCCTGCCTTTGGGGTTTTCTGGGCAGAGATAGGAGTTCTTTGCCATTTCCTTGGGTCATCTGAGTCCGTTCTCTGGCTGAATCTCCCAGAGGTCAAAGCAAGAACTCGGAGCACCCCGAGGGGGGCAGGATGTGGTCTGGTCTCCTTCCCAGAAGGAGGAGGCCTGAACGGGAAGGACAATCGAGGCCGAAGAAGCAGAGATCTCCTCCCAGCCAGCCCAGCTCCTCCTACAGACAGTGACTGAAGGAACTGGGCCCTGGCTTTGCCTTGTTCCCCAGGACGGATCCCAGGAAGACTTTTAACCCAGAAGCCCCTCTTTGGCCACTTGAGCTCCTGCTGTTGTACCCTGGTCACTCCCACCCACTGCAGCTGGGGGGGGGGGGTTCAGGGAATTCACTCGTGTTACCCCCCACCACCACCATACCACCATGTCCTAAAGCTCTGCAGCCCCCACTGTCTAGAGATCAGTGCAAAGTCCCAGGAATTCTCTCCCAGGGCTGGGATCTTTGCTGAGATGAGCTTACATGCAGAGTTCTCCCTCACCCCATCACTTGCCCTGAGTATTAGAACTCCCACAGTCATTCTCTGATTTTGTAGGGCCATAACGTCTCCAGCCCATTTTAGAGATGAGTTGCAGCAGGAATGGTGAGGTGACTTGCCCAGGGTCACACAGCTAGGAAGTACCTGAGGCTGGGGGCAGGCAGTGAGATTTAGGCCTTATCCAAAGAATCAATGACTCAGGTAATCTTTATTGAGAGGGAGGAAGGGGGTGGGATGGCCCTGGAGATGGCAAGGCCTGGCCACAGAATGGCCTCAGAGTTTTCAGGAAAGCTTTCCATTCTGATTGGTGACTAAGGAAGGGTGGTTGTAGCCCTGTCATTCTCAAGACACTGAGGTGACTTTACGCATGAGTGTCTCAGGGGTGGGGGGCAAGCACACCCCAATGTAAAAGGGTGCTAATGATAGGTTAACCCCCTGGGGCACGTATTTTAGCTCCAATTTTGCTCCTTTCTGGGCAGAGTCTAGGGAAGGCAGCAAAGGGGGAAATAGAGCAGGCTTGGACCTCGTCCCGAGTGCCAGGAGAACTGTAGAGATTAAAATTAATATTTGAACACTCCAAATAGTATTTTAATACTATTTATTAAAAATCAAAAAGCCTAGCCCATCTAGCTCCACGCTGCTACTGCCAGCCAGTGCTTCCGTGAGATTGAGCAAAGCAAGCTCAAAAACGAAACTGAAATCAAAACGAACCCATGATGCAAGACAGGAAAAGGGATAAGGGGCTTGTGGGAAATGTAATCTCTAGGGTTCAAGATTCCAAATCAATACATTCCCCTTGGGGGGGGGGGCAAGTTATTGTTGTGAACTTTAATTTAAATTTGAGCAAATTTAAGATGAAAAAAACGTGCTATTTCCCAGAATCCAGAACGCGTCATGAAGATAAATGCCTGCCGAGATCCAGTGAACTCTGGGATGTGAATTGAACTATGAGGTGTTGAGATGCCTTTGTTCTGTGTACACTCTTATGCCAAAGGGGACTATCCCCAAATTGGCTTTTTGTCAACCTAGTAATCATTGGTTTTCTTCTTCTTTTTCCCTTTTATTCACAAAGTAATGCAACTTTTAAGTTGATTATGTTTCCATGTGTAAACCTCAAAATTTCTTAGACTTATAAATGTTGGAAATTTCACCATTGGGATATTTCATACTTGGAAAATTTCTTACTGATAGTCTATTGGAATGGGAATCCCATTGGCATGGGAGGTTCCTTCTCTTCCCTTCTTAAGATTACTTTAGGACAGAAACCCTTTGCTGAACAATGGAAAGGGCTTTGACCTATGCTTAAGCATAGAACAGGAATTTCCTTGAGTCATGATTGATTTTAGAATTGATACAATGGAGATACTTGGAATCAATCTCCACCCTATTCAGTCCTAATAGGATTGAGTAAGGGCTGCAGCCTAGATCAAAATTTAATTATTCCAATCTCTACCCTACTCGGGTTAACAGGATTTAGAAAGGGCTGTAGCAAAGGAGCAAAGATTTAATCATTTGAAAATATGACCTTCAACAGACATGTGCAAAGCCAGAGACCTCTGGGCGGTCCTGGGTTAAGCTAGAGCCTCCACTGGCACAGGGAAATTGATGGAGTGTGATTGGTAGATGGGAGAACTGAGGGGAGGTACTTGGATGGTTTCCTTAAAGATCAGGGGGGTCTGAAGACTCGAGGGGGTTGAGGAGTTGGTTGGAGTGGTGGCAGTGTACTCTGAGAAGCTTGCTCTGAAGGAAGCTGAAGGTGGGGCCCTTGAGACTGTTTCTCCATTTTGGTCACATGAGTGATAGGGACTGATCTCTTTTCTTTGCCCCAGCTATCTAAGGGCTTGGGCCTTTTGGCCCAGCCTAAACAGAAGGGGTATTTAAGCCCTATTCCCTTCTCTCCCTTTTTCTCTCTCTCTATCTCTAATTCCTTTCTTCCTCCTATTGTAATTAAACTCCATAAAAGGTTGACTGCTGACTTGAGTTTTTCATTTAGGAATTACATAGCTGAATTCCTTGGCGACCTTAAATTAATATATATCAGTCTTTTAAAGTGATTCCCTTGTAACATTGTTAGGACTTGTTAGGTTTACACATGATCCTTTTGAGGAAACTGGTTTCCCAATAGGATCACAGGGGGTTTGTATGAATGGAGATTTTGAACCTTTGACTTCATTCCCCAGATCTCAGTATTTCCCCAAATTCCCTATAATCTCTCCTGAGTCTCCACATTGGCGAGATCATGTTACTGGTATTTAACTGGCTGTACTGTGGATCTTAAAACTACTCAGACTCTACCTTAGAAGATTCGGTCTAGCTATTCCCTTATTGCAACAATGGAGATACTTGATCAGGAATGTATTGGGAACTTTTGAAATTACTCCACCCTAGTCAGACAGTGCCTGAGGGGAAGATAAAGTTGTGAACTCCTGACTGAACAATGAAGGTACTTAACTCATACTTTATAGTAAAGCTGGAACCTTAAGCCAGGTCTATTTTTAGACCTAATACAAAAGGGTGTTAAGTACCTGTAAAGGTTAAATTAGTACCTAAAAAGGTCAAGTTACAAAAGGCAAGCTTAACAAAGAGGTGTGAAGTACTCAGAAGATATAATCTAACTGGAAAAGGTGAGAACCAAAGAGGGCGAGAACTAAGAATGGGCTGTCCTGGGGAAAAAAGTCAGGAGACAACTGAATTCAGTTTGGAGAGTCATTTCAGTTCCCAGTGGAAGAACCCCTTGGAGATGGTCTTGTGGAGAGTGATAAAGACTGACTCTCTCCCTTAGAATCAGCCTAGGCCTTTTTCTACTGCCTGGCCCAGCCTGAGTCAGAGCAGTTTGTATTAATTGTCCCTCTCTCTCTCCTTCCCATAATTGCTTCTTTATTAATTAAAATCTCCATAAATCTCAGCTGACTGGGGTATTTCCACATTTGGGAATTTCCAATGATGACCACTTACTTAGATTTTAAGTCAAAACACTAAAATTACCCTTACAGTTTGGGCTTTTACACAACTCCTCCCACGTTTGGCTTTTTTTAAGCCACCAGGCTGAGTTCAGGTACTTCCTTTTAACTTTTAACATATAATACTTTGTTACTGAATATTAATTTTAATCTTTACAGAATTCACGGACTGTCCAGGGAGCTCAAGCAAGGTCCTGGGTTCTGTATGAAGACTGCTGGGAGCTTTCCCACCGCTGTGACTCTGAGCCCCCATCTGTCTTCTCTGAAAGGAGGGCCACTATAACCCACAGGGACCTTCCTGCAGTCCTTTGGGCTGTGTACTTGGCAGGGCCTGGGGGACATGCCAGCCCACCAAGGCCAGATGGCGACCGAGGAGTATGAGGATTCCGGGCTGCTGTCCAGGCGCCCTGACATTGTCTAGACAACAGCCTGACTCATCTGGGAGGGAGAGACTGTGGGAAGGGTAAAATGGGTCTAAGATGGGTCCGGGGGGGGGGGGGGCACTCTGGAAGGGATCTGCCTGGAAATGACTACAGGAGCCCTGAGATTGGGAGCCAAAATCAGGGCTGGGATTCAGCCCCCTGGCAGGGAAAGGGCTCTGAGGGCTCTGACAGAAGGAGGAGCAGGGAAACATGGGTAAGGGGAGCCAAGGGAGGGGCTGGGAAGGCACACAGTCCAACAGAAGTCCTGGCAAGGAGGACAAGGACGTCAGAGAGACTGAAGTGTTCCAGGGGGTAGCTGAGCCTGAGGAAACAGGATGACGAGATGCTGAGGTCTCCCTAAGAGCTGGGGAGGGCTCCTGGAATCCTCTGGGAGAGCTGAAGTTTGGAATCCCTAAAGGGAAACTGGAGCCAGGGTTAGGGTTAGAAATCAGGCCTGGGCCCTGAAAGGGACCAGTCCAAGGGCCACGGATCCAAATAAGGGGGTCAGGAAAGAGCTTTGGCTCCTGAGGACAGGAAGGCAGAGCTCACGGATCCTCACAGAGGGCTGGCTCTAGAGCAGGAGTCCCCGAGCTATGGCCCACAGGTCTCACGCGGTCCCCTGAGGTCATTTATCCTGCCCCCACCGCACTTCCGGAAGGGGCCCCTCTTTCATTGGTGGTCAGTGAGAGGCGCTCCTGTACAGGACTACTTCCGGTGACATCATCCTTGGCGAGATGCCTTGTTCTGAGAGTAACTGAAGAACGAGGCGCCTCACAAAGGATTCTGTGGCTGCACCATGGAAGAGGTCAGCATGGTGAGCGGCGATCTGGGGGAGGGGATTCTGCACCGATGGGGCTGTGCAAGGCGGGACAGGCCCATCCCAGCCAGCGCTGTCCAGTGTCACAGGCCCAGCACTGCCTCCAGTACAGTATACAGGCATCAGATAGTGGGGATCAGGCTGGGACATCAGCTGTGGGCCTCTGCTGTGAGAAGCCACCACTGCCGCTGGGTGTTGGCTAAGACACCCCGTTTTTTTTGGGGGCAAATAAATATAAAACAGTGTCTTATTTTCAGGGAAACAAGGCAGCGCAATGGCCCCCCTACTCCCCCAGATGCCTGTCTGAAGGACGCGGTCAAGTCAAGCAGCTGGCCCAATTTCGATGCCTCTCTCCCCTCTGAGGCACAGCCTAAGCTCGGTATCCGGCACTCCACATGGCAGCCATCTTTGGCAGCACTTCCGTCAGTGAACAACTTTCCCAGATCTGCCCCCAGACCTAGACTAGGGTGCACTTTGCATCCCTTGTTACGGCCAGCAGGGACCAATATGGCACGGGGCGCAGGCCCAGAGTTCCCAGTGAAACACGGGTCAGTTGGTTGATTTAAATGGACTTGTTCTTTATTTTAAATGTTGTATTTGCTCCCATTTTGTTTTTTTACTTTAAATAAGATCTGTGCGGTGAGCACAGGGATCTGGTCATCGTTTTTTTAATAGCCCAACGGTCTGAGGGACAGTGAACTGGCCCCCTGTGTAAAAAGTTAGGGGACCCTTGGTCTAGAGGCATAACAATGGAGTCTCTAACCAGGAGCGGGGGGTCAGGACTCCTGGGTCCTGAAGGAGAAGCTGAAAGGGGGACTCCTGGGTCCATTTTAGATAAGTGTCACCCAACAGTCAATCTGGGGAGGGTTAGCCATCTGGAAAAAAGCTAGGGGTGGGGAGCTGAGCCAGGAGCCAGGTCTAGGGGGACTCCTGGGGGCCCTGAGGTGGGAGTTGGACACCTGCCAGGTTCCCCTCACTAAGGCCTGTCCTTCCAGGTTCCCAACCTTTCAGGGCTTGAATCAGGACCAACCAGCCTGGGGGCACCCTGAGCTTGCCAGCAAATCTCTGCTCCTCTCCGTCTCCCTTTTCCAGGGGATTCAGGGGATTTGCTGATGCCGAACCCAGAAGCTCTCTGGGGTTCTGTTTTAGAGGATTCACAGGTCCCATGGCAAGGGGGGCCAGCAGGAGGCAGGAGCTGGGAGGAGGCCCCGGCTCCGAGCCACCTGGGACCTGCACAGGCAGAGAGATCTCAGCCCCAGGGATGAAGAGGGGCCCAGCTCAGAGTTCCAGATTCCAGCCAGCCCACTCTGGAAGGGTCCTAGCCCAGCCTGATCCTCTAATCCCAGGCTGGACCAGGACCTCAGGCCCCTCCCTTAAGCCCCTCTCCCTAGACTGCTCCCAACCTCTAAACCCCACCCCAGAGTTTGGATTCCCCCTGGGCCCCCCTCCACCAGGCTGGGCATCTGAGGGTCCCTCCTGCCCCCTGCATCCCCACCCTCCTTCCCTCTCCCCTCCCTCAGACTGCCAAGATAAAGCTGGAGAACAGGTGGAGGGAGAGCCCCAACCCTGCACTTGGAGGTGGGAGCAGCAGAGAGCTCAGCTGGCCCTGCAGCCCCAGCATGGCTGCCCTGGATTTCCCCTCATCTGCGGGATCTCTGGGGCTCACGGAAGGCACATGTGCTCTCCCACAGCGCTAACTGGGAGGCTAGTTAGGACGGGGAGCTCACCACCAGCTTATCTGGACAATACAATGGAGGAAACTCCAGGTCTGAGGAAGTTGGGGTCAGGAGCCCCCTCCAGTGCTCCCATTGGTTGGAGGGTGCCCACAACATGGGGCCAACCAGGGGCCTCTGGGTGGGTTTTTAAGATCCGCTCATCCCAATAAAATCGGTTTTATTTCTAATACTCCCTGCGGTCAAGGCCTGCACAAACAAACAGGAACAACAACCTAGGAGGGACTTTTCCATACAGTTTCCAAAAGCATCTCACAAGCTCCTGGCCAGGAGCACCTTCTCTAGCTGTCCCTGCCCTCCCTGGCTTCCCTGCAGTCCAAAGGGCATCTCGCCTCCTCCAGGAAGCCCTCCTGAACTCCTCTTGGCTCTCTGCCCAGTATGGCCCATTTAGCCAGAACAGAGCGTGCTTAGGGTGACCAAGCAGCAACCAGGGGTGGAGGGATTGCAATCTGGAGTCCCCACCCAAGACGGGGGTGCTGGGTGCTCCCCCTGCCAGGGCAGGAATGGAGACAGGAGAGCACAAGAGCTGCTCCCACCGGGGGGAGGGGACTCTGCCCAGGGCTGGCCGGAGGCTCGGAGACAGCACCGTGCCTGGGATTCTGCTGCCAGGGAGGCAGGACTCCTGGGTCCTTATAGCCTGCACACCCTCCCCCGGGAAGCGGGCAATCCCAGAATGGAGCAGCCAGGTATCCCTCGGGAAATTCCCAGCCAGGCCCGCCCAGCTCCAGAGCCGGAGGACACGGGGGAGGCCGCCCGACTTTGGGCTGATCCGGGGTCTCAAGGAAGCACAAGCGGGGAGCTGGTCTGCCCCAGACACTGGTAAAGAGGAGAATTCGAATTCAGCCCCACCCGGGGGTCCACGCAGCCTGGAGCTCCCGGCTTTAGCCCGTGGGGGAGGGAGTATGTCCCCGCCGTCTCCCCGGCACCACCCCACAGCAGTCCGGATCCTCCCCACTCTGGGCCTCTTCTTGGCCCCCGTGTGATCGCCGCCCCCTTTCCCGCCGTCCCCCCTCCACCGGTTCACGACGTAATTACCCAATCTTTCGCCGGGGCTACAGAGGCAAGGCGGGAAACTCTTTGGAGGCGGAGGAGGCGGGGTGTGCTGGGCACAATCTCAGCTTCCGGCTTCCTGCCTCCCAGAGGCCTCTGCGCTGCCCACGGCTGTGCATCCGGGGCAGGATGGGGAGGCGCCAAGTGAAAGAATGTGGGCGTGGCCGGAATCCCGGGGTTAGAGTTAGGGTTAGTCTCCTAAACCAGGAGTGTGACCTACTGGGGGTCCGCTGAAGAAAAGAGCCACCGGAAGAAGAAAGGAGAAAGTCCCGCCCCTCTCGGGCCGCTGCCTCTGACCACGCCCCTGTCCTCAGATGTTTCCCCGCCCAGGTTACCCCAGCAACAAGACGCTTCCAGACTGGCTCTTGCTCAGTGAACTGAGTGAGGAAGGGAATCCCTGGGGTCGGGGCCATCCCGAGGTTTTAGACACCCGTGGGGGAAGGCACATGTGCCGGCCTGCCTCACCTGGCCACTGTTGGCCACACTGCCAGGCGGCTGCGCTGCTTATGCACCATAGCGCCCCCTAACAAGCCCCAGCAAGAAAGTCTTTGGAAGCGGAGGAGGAGGGGTGGACTGGGCAGGATCTTGACTTCCTATTTCCCAGAGGCCTCTGCGCTGCCCGTGGTTCCCTGCATTTTGGGGAGAGCCTCTCCCTCTCCTCTCCTTCCGCATCTCCCTTCTGTTCCTCCAGTCTAATCCGCATCACACACAGTGGAGTTCTTTGTGACCAGATTTGAACTGAGACCTTCCTGCCTCTCTGGCCGAGTCCCTGCCGGCTCCCCTGTTTCCCTTCCAGCTGCTTCTCCTTTCCAGATAAGGGAAAACCATGGACAGAGTCTTCTCTGAAGAAAATGCCCAGAACCAAACGTTCTGGTTCCAGACTGGTTCCCAGACCTTCACCCCTTCCTCTCCCCACACTACCTGCTGGGGAGACTCGCCTCCAGGAGGCCCCGTTAGCCTCTCGCAGGCCCTTCTTGCACCCCTCTGTCATTGTGCTGATCAATGGACTGGCTGAAAGACAGCATTGGGCCAACGAAGATTGTTGTCCCCAGGAGCAGAGGCAGTCCACGGGGCTCCGAGAGGTGTTCAAGAGGGAGGAGCAGGCAAGATGGCAGGACAAAAGCTGTTCCCTCCAGGTCCCTGGCTTCAGGCTGACCAAGAAGACGGACCCTGGACCTAGTTTGGGAGTTTAGGAGTTTCTGCCAGAATGGACCTGAACAGGATGGAGACTGTGTAATTAGAATCTGCTCCCCAGAACTCTAAATCCCAGCTTCCCATGTTCTCACATTGTGTCCTTACCTTTTGGAGATACAGTTTGTGACCCCTCCTCGCTCTCTTTTCCCAGGATTACTAAATCTTATTTAATACCTGGAGTTATTGAAAATTAATTTTTATCTTGGGGGAGGGGGGCTGTGTACCTGGGCTCCTACATTACAGACACCAAAATAGCTCTTAATAATTGCCTAAATTTCCTCTTCATTACAGGTGAGATCACTCTTCATTCATGATATTGTTAATTTGATTCTCTTCTTCTTTTTTTTCTTCTTTCAAACCCTTACCTTCCATCTTGGACTCAATACTGTGTATTGGCTCCAAGGCAGAAGAGTGGTAAGGGCTAGGCAATGGGGGTCAAGTGACTTGCCCAGGGTCACACAGCTGGGAAGTGTCTGAGGCCAGATTTGAACCTAGGACCTCCCATCTCTAGGCCTAGCTCTCAATCCACTGAGCTACCCAGCTGCCCCCTATTCTCTTCTTTAAAAAAAAATTTAGATTAACCAATAGTTTATTTTATTTGTTTTTTTTTTTCCCACAGTACAAGCTCCTAGTCTTATTTATTAGTTCAATAGTTCCTTTACTTTCAATTGCATTAATTTCTCCTTTGATTTTTACAAGTTCTTATTTGGTCTTTATCTGAGGATTTTTAATTTGCTCTTTTCCTAGATTTTTTAGTTGTATGTCCAATTTGTTGATCTCCTCTTTCTCTTTTTTGTTGCTATAGGCACTCAGGGTTATAAATTTTTCCCTAAGCACTGCTTTGGCTGTATCCCATAAATTCTGATATATTGTCTCCTCATTGTCAATCTTTTCACGAAATTGGTAATTGTTTCTCTTATTTGTTCTTTAACCCACCAATTTTGGATAATTAGATTAATTAATTTCCAATTAATTGGCCTCTTCATGAACCCTTACTAATTATACTTTTTATCACATTATGATCTGAAAAAGTTGAATTTATTATTTCTGCTTTTCTGCATTTGTCTATGATGTTTTAATGCCCGAGTACATGGTCAATCATTTTATATGTACCATGTGCTGCTGAAAAGAAGGTCTATTGTTTTTATCCCTATTCACTTTTCTATAGATATCTAGTAACTTTAATTTTTCACTTATTTTTTCTTTTTTTTCTTTTTTCTTTAGAATATTTTTCCATAGTTAAATGATTCATATTTCTTCCCCCCTTTTCCCCCCAAAGCCAACAAGAAGTTTCCACTGGGTTATTGTAAAGATTAAATTTAACTCTCCCCTGATTGGAAAATCAAATTAACTCCCCTGCCCATTTTTAGATCTAATCACCAAAAGTGTAAACATCCCACTTAATCATTTAGTGGAAGAGGTTTGTGACCCATGTGTACAAATCAGAATAGACTTCCTCCTGGGAAGTCCTAAGCAAGGTGTTAGACTATGATTTGTCCACATAAAAAGTGGAGGAAGGCAGAGGAAATAACTAGCCTGAGGAGAAACCTATCCTCTTGAGAGAGGCTCCCTATATCCCCAGGTCCTTGGCTACAAGGGCTGAGGCCTCTCTGATTAAGAACTAAACTCCCCAGCCTGTTTTTGAGCCAGGGGTCAGCTCAAAATACTTAGTGATTAGGCTAGATATCTTACCCTTTCCTCTCACTTTCTAACTTCACTCTTTCCATATTTTGTAAATAAATTGTAAATTAATCTCTTTGGACTTTCATAAAATTCCTGGTGACCAAAGAGATAATAAGGGAAAAGACTCGTACAAGAATATTCATAGCTGCACTCTGTGGTGGCCAAAAATTGGAAAATGAGAGGATACTTTTCAATTGGGAAATGGTTGAAGAAATTGTGGTACATGTTGGTGATGGAATACTATTGTGCTCAAAGGAATAACAAAGTGGAGGAATACCATGGGAACTGGAACAACCACCAGGAAGTGATGCAGAGCAAAAGGAGCAGAGCCAGGAGAACATTGTACACAGAGACTGATACACTGTGGTACAATCAAATGTAATGGACTTCTCCATTAGTGGCAATGCAGGGATCCTGAACAACCCAGAGGCATCTATGAGAAAGAACACTATTCACATTCAGAGGAAATACTGTGGGAGTAAAAACACTGAAGAAAAACAACTGCTTGATTACATGGGTTGAGGGGATAGGATTGGGGATGTAGATAATAAATGAACATCTTAATGCAAACACCAACAACATAGAAATGGGTTCTGATCAAGAACACATGTAATACCCAGTGAAATTGCACATTGGCTGTGGGAGGGGCTGGGGGAGGAGAGGGAGGGATAGAATATGATTTTTGCAACCAAGGAATGTTTGAAAATAACCAAATAAAAAAATAAAAATAAAATAAAATTCCTGGTGACGCTATTTTATAATTCACTCCAATCTTTTTAAAAGAGAAAACCCCTTACCGTTGTACATGTATCATTGTTCAAAACATAATTGCATATTATTCATATTTGCAGTAGAGAAATCCTTTAATATCAAAACCCTAATCATATCACTATCGCACTAAGTGATCAATAACATTTTTCTAATGCATTTCTGTTTCCAAAATTCTTTCTCTAGATGACTAGCATTCTTTCTCCTAAGTTCCTTATGACTGCATTGCTGCTAGTAGAGAAGTCTATTACGTTCAGTTGTACCACAGCATATCTGTCTCTATGTATAGGGTTCTCCTGGTTCTGCTCCTGCCACTCTGCATCACTTCCTAGAAGTTGTTTCAGTTTACATGGAATTCCTCCAGTTCTTTATTCCTTTCAGTAAAATAATATTCCATCACCAACATATACTACAATTTGTTCAGCCATTCCCGAATTGAAGGGCATCCCCTCATTTTCCTTTTTTTTTTTGCCATCACAAAGAGCACAGCTATGAATATTTTTGTACAAGTCTTTTTCTTCATTATTTCTTTGGGGTACAAACACAGCAGTGGTATTTCTGGATCAAAGGGCAGGCAGTCTTTTTTTTTTAACCCTTACTTTCTGTCTTAGAATCAATACTATGTTTTGGTTCCAAGGCAGAAGAATGGTAAGGGGTAGGCAATGGAGTTAAGTGATGTTGTGAAAATAGAAACCCACAGACTCCATGTAGCAGTCCACCCCTAGCTATGGGCAAGGGCAACAGTATGTACAGAGTGGCTTAGAAGAGAGCATGCTCAGTCTTGCGCATGGCTGGGAAAGCTGCTGACCCTTGACCCCAGCTTCCCCCAGGTTAGGCGGGAAAACACGTTTCTTTGTGCTCACCTGGCTAAGAGAAACCACACCTATACCTTGTCGTTAACTAAAGATAATCATCCCTATGTATTGTGTATATTTGCATATCAAAGAGATTAAATACAGGACCACAGTAGGCTCCGCCTTCTCTCTTTCCCCTCTCTCTCTTGGATCTCAGCTCTCACTGATGCCTGTCCTTGCTGGAGCTTGGCCTCTGGCCAAGCTCCATCTTTGATTCCTTTCCTGATCTACCTCTCCCACCTGCCTTTGGCCAGGCACTTTCTTTTCTCTATCATGTCTCTGACCTGTGTGGTATTAAATTTGGATCTTTGGACAGGTACAAGCCTTCTGAGTAGTTCACTGATCAGAGTTTTTACTATGGCTCCTTTGTAATCAATAAGGCCTGGATTTCTGACTCATTCCTGCCACCTCATATCTCTAAGTTGGCTCCGCCATCCCCCTCGTGGCATCCAGAACTTTTATCCTTCCTCTATCTTCCTACCTTGAGGCTTCTCGTGGGTTCGAGGAAGCTTCACTCCATATAGACAATTTAGGTAAATTGTGGAAAGGAAACTAGACTAACACTTTGTGGGGGAAGGAGCAACTGGGAGTGGCAGTTGGGTCTTGTGACTAGCACTTCCTTCCAACTGGGAGTGGCAGTTGGGTCTTGTGACTAGCACTTCCTTACGGCCGGGGGGAGTTGCTTCCTGGTGTTGGAGGAGGTAGGAGCTTGTTCAACCCAGACTAGAGTGTGTAATAGTTAAAATAGTGGGAATCATAAACTGTGGCAGATGAAAGAGTGGTTGCCTTAAATTGTGACCGCAGAAAATATGGTTTCAAGACAGTGTCTTGTTTTAAATGAAATATAAGGTGGCCGCCAGGGAAAAATTCCCAATTATTAAATATACCCAAGCCAACTGGGTTTTATAGAGATTTTAATTCATACAACTGAGGAATTAAAGAAAGAGAGAAAGAGAGAAAAAGGGAATAATGAGAAAAAAGGGCTATAACGGCCTAGGCCAGCATGAGCCAGCCTAAGCTGAAAACCCTAAGAGAGGGATCAGTCAGTCTGTTAT
Source organism: Monodelphis domestica (assembly GCF_027887165.1). Classification (NCBI taxonomy): domain Eukaryota; kingdom Metazoa; phylum Chordata; class Mammalia; order Didelphimorphia; family Didelphidae; genus Monodelphis; species Monodelphis domestica. The sequence continues at coordinate 310,732,292 of NC_077232.1, forward strand.
CAACTCACCACAAGATCTCTGAGAGGGAGCTCTGAGAGAGACCCTTCAAGGCAGTTTTGGCCAGCTGCCTCCTCCAATTCAGCCTTTCCCAGCTGACTGTCCTGACAGAGAGCTTTTCGTCTCCTTTTAAAGGGAATTTTCTCCTATGTCACCTCCCCTAAGTTCTTACATCTACCAATCACAGTAGACGTTTTCCAAAGGACAGATCGTTCTTAATTCACACCTGAGTAGACTTTAAACTTTTGATTAAGTTCACACCTGAAAAAATCTCTGAGTAAGTTCTTACCTCTTTGCTCCTTGTAAATTCACAAGTTGCCTGACCTTTATAGGTACTTAACACCCTTTTGTATTAGATCTAAAAATAGGCACAGATTAACAATGTTTGCCTTACTATAAGTATGGGTTTAAGTATTTTTCATTGTTCAGCAAGGAGTTTCTTCCACTAAAGCAGGCTTAAGTAGGGGTGGAGTAGAGTTCTCACATTTCTGGTCAAGTACCTTCATGTTTAAATGGGGAATGGTTTTAACCCAACCTTATAAATTCAGGTCTGAGAATTTTTAAGGTTCACAAATGGCATGCTCTTCTTGGTTCAGCCAGAAGACACAGGCTTCTGAAGGTCAGATCTGTTCTTGTTTGCTTTCTGTCTACTGCTAAGATTCTAAAAATACAAAACTGGACTGATATAGAGTAGACGGGAATGTGAGAACCCTCTGCCAGCCTCTGGCCTGGCCTCAACTCTGCAGCTGAGGAAAAAACTCCAATACCAACTGCTTATTAAACTATATTATTTGAATTTGCAGTCAGATAAGTGGACTATCTTTTCTGGCCATAGAGGGAGCTGAACTTCAGTTCAGTCATTCCAGGACAAACAGTCCTTATCGGACCCCTGTTGTTTCCTCTCAGCAGAGGGCATCTCCCTCCCTTGCCTCATCAAGCAATATGCCCTCTCTCCCTTCTCTACTCCATACCCCCATATAAACCTCAAGTTATCCCCCATTTTTCCAATCCCATTTCCTTTTGCAATAAATATTACAAAATAAAGTCAAAAAGCCAAATTTTTCCAAGTCAAGGTAGAAACCTAGATTTTATTGGAAAAGGGCCAAGTCCTCTAATAAATTCATTCTCTTACATTGTTGGACCCTGGCAAGAGACAACTCTCAGAGCCTGAGACTTGGTTTTTATAACAAAATGAATACTTCTGTACAAGATCACAAGACATAACATCATATAGACCTCATTTTAGAAACAGTTACCCAATTACAAAGCTGATTGGTTACTTCATTTCAGAAAACCCATATTAGTCTTTTGAATAATGACTAAGACAAGTCAAATGACTGTTACCTCTATCTCATCTGATCTGGGAGAAGAGATGACCAATTAAACCAGTCTTTAAAGGTCAGAATCAGGTAACTGGAAGACAATGATCTTGCAAAAGAGCAAGAATTAATAAAGCAAAGCCAAAAATACCAAGAAATTAGAAGAGAACATAAAATATCTTACTGACAAGGTGATAGACCTGGAAAATTGAGGAAGGAGAGACAATTTGAGAATAATTGGCCTACCAGAAAAGACAGAAATAAATAATAATCTCGACCTCATAATACAAGATATCATCAAAGAAAACTGCCCAGAGATTCTAGAACAAGGGGGCAATACAGGCATTGAGAGTTCACAGAACACCCTCTAAACTAAATCCCCAAAAGACAACTCCCAGCAATGTAATTGCCAAATTCCAAAGCTTTCAAGTAAAAGAAAAAATCTTACAAGAAGCCAGAAAAAGACAATGTAGATATAAAGGAATGCCAATCAGGGTCACACAAGACCCTGAAATTTCCACTCTGAATGACCGTAAGACATGGAACATGATTTTCAGAAAGGCAAGAGAGCTGGGTCTTCAACCAAGAATCAGCTATCCATCAAAACTGATTATATACTTCCAGGGGGAAGTATGGGCATTCAACAAAATAGAAGATTTCCAAGTTTTTGCAAAGAAAAGACCAGAGTTCTGTGGAAAGTTCAATATCTAGAAACAAAGAGCATGGAATACCTGAAAAGGTAAATATGAAGGAAAGGGAAAAGGAGAAAAATGTTATCTTTTTCTTTTATTCAAACTCTCTTCTATAAGGACTACATTTATATCAAATTATATATATTAATATGTGGGGAAAATGTAATGTGTAACTCTCAAAAATTATATGCATCATTAGAGTAGTAAGAAGAATCATGCATAGGGTACATTTGGGGCATCAAGATGATATGGAGAAAGGGGGGGATAGAAAGAAAAAGGGAGGGGGGAATCGTTGATGGTACTAAGACATACTCCAAGAAATGGGGGGGAGAACTAAATAGAATAATCTTTCTCACACAAAGATACACATGGGAAAGGGAGGGGAAGAAAACTCCTATAAGAAGGAGAGGAAGAGAGTTTTTACTTAAACCTGTGACAAGAGGTTTCTTCCTGTCTCTTCCCTGTGCCAATGGTGGCTCCAGCCCAACCCAGGACCGCCCAGAGGTCTGTGGCTTTGCACATGTCTGTTGAAGGTCATATTCTCAAACAATTAAATCCTGATCCTTTGCTACAGCCCTTCCTAAATCCTGTTACCCTGAGTAGGGTAGAGATTGGAATAATTAAATTTTGATCTATGCTGCAGCCCTTCCTAAATCCTGTTAGGACTGAGTGGGGTGGAGATTGATTCCAAGTATCTCCATTGTATCAATTCTAAAATCAATCATGACTCAAGGAAATTCCTGTTCTATGCTTAAGCATAGGTCAAAGCCCTATTCATTGTTCAGCAAAAGGTTTCTATCCTAAAGTAATCTTAAGAAGGGAGGAGGAGGAACCTCCCATGCCAATGGGGTTCACATTCCAATAGACTATCAGTAAGAAATTTTCCAAGTATGACATTTCCCAATGGTGAAATTTCCAACATTTATAAGTCTAAGATATTTTAAGGTTTACAAACCTTACTCTCAGTGAAATCAACTCTGAGAGGGAAGAGCATCCAGATCCATTGGGATCTTGAATTTTATCTTATCCAACAGGGTAAAGGAGAAGGGAAAACCAAGGGGGTTAGGGGGGAAGGGAACAAAAAATGGAGGGAAGGGGGAGGGGGAGGGAACAAAAAGGGAGGGACTAGAAAGGGAAACACTTCAAGGGTGGGAATTAGGGGGACTGATTTAAAGTAAATCACTGGCTTAAAAGGTTATAGCTAAAGAAGAAAGGTCAGAATTAGGGGAGGATATCAAAATGCCAGGGAGTCCACAAGTGACAATCATAACTTTGAACGTGAATGGGATGAACTCACTCATAAAACATAGACGAATAGCAGAATGGATTAGAATCCAAAACCCTATCATACATTGTCTTCAAGAAACACACATGAGCAGACATTTCCCAGTTGTGTGACCCTGGGCAAGTCACTTGACCCCCATTGCCTAGCCCTTACCACTCTTCATTCGTGGAGCCAATACACAGTATTGACTCCAAGATGGAAGGTAAGGGTTTAAAAAAAAAAGAAAGAAACACACATGAGGTGGGTAGACACTCACAAGGTCAGAATTAAAAGATGGAGTAAGACCTTATGGGCCTCAAGTGATAGAAAGAAGGCAGGAGTTGCAATCATGATATCTGACAAAGCCAAAGCAAACATAGACCTGATTAAAAGGGATAGGGAAGGTAACTATATTTTATTAAAAGGGAGTATAGACAACGAGGAAATATCACTAATCAACATGTATGCACCAAATAATATAGCACCCAAATTTCTAATGGAGAAACTAGGAGAATTGAAGGAAGAAATAGACAATAAAACCATACTAGTGGGAGACTTAAACCAACCATTATCAAATTTAGATAAATCAAATCAAAAAATAAATAAGAAAGAGGTAAAAGAAGTGAATGAAATCTTAGAAAAATTAGAATTAATAGACATATGGAGAAAAATAAATAGGGATAAAAAGGAATACACCTTCTTCTCAGCACCACATGGCACATTCACAAAAATTGACTATACATTAGGTCACAGAAACATAGCACACAAATGCAGAAAAGCAGAAATAATGAATGCAGCCTTCTCAGATCACAAGGCAATAAAAATAATGATTAGTAATGGTACATGGAAAACCAAATCTAAAACCAATTGGAAATTAAACAATATGATACTCCAAAACCATTTAGTTAAAGAAGAAATCATAGAAACAATTAATAATTTCATCAAGGAAAATGACAATGGCGAAACATCCTTTCAAACCTTTTGGGATGCAGCCAAAGCGGTAATCAGATATAAATTCATATCCCTGAATGCTTATATTAACAAACAAGGGAGAGCAGAGATCAATCAATTGGAAATGCAAATGAAATAACTCGAAAGCGATCAAATTAAAAACCCACAGCAGAAAACCAATTTGGAAATCCTAAAAATTAAGGGAGAAATTAATAAAATCAAAAGTGATAGAACTATTGATTTAATAAATAAGACAAAAACCTGGTACTTTGAAAAAACAAACAAAATAGACAAAGTACTGGTCAATCTAATTAAAAAAAGGAAGGAAGAAAAGCAAATTAACAGCATTACAGATGAAAAAGGGAACAGCACCTCCAATGAAGAGGAAATTAAGGCAATCATTAGAAATTACTTTGCCAAATTATATGGCAATAAATACACCAATTTAGGAGATATGGATGAATATATACAAAAATACAAACTGCCTAGACTAACGGAAGAGGAAATAGAATTCTTAAATAATCCCATATCAGAAATTGAAATCCAACAAGCCATCAACGAACTTCCTAAGAAAAAGTCCCCAGGGCCTGATGGATTCACCTGTGAATTCTATCAAACATTCAGAGAACAGTTAATCCCAATACTATACAAAGTATTTGACATAATAAGCAAAGAGGGAGTTCTACCAAACTCCTTTTATGACACAAACATGGTACTGATTCCAAAACCAGGCAGGTCAAAAACAGAGAAAGAAAATTATAGACCAATCTCCCTAATGAATATAGATGCAAAAATCTTAAATAGGATACTAGCAAAAAGACTCCAGCAAGTGATCAGAAGGCTCATTCACCATGATCAAGTAGGATTTATACCAGGGATGCAGGGCTGGTTCAACATTAGGAAAACCATCCACATAATTGACCACATCAACAAGCAAACCAGCAAGAACCACATGATTATCTCAATAGACGCAGATGAGAGGACATTGCTATGATCTAGGAGGCACGGGGAGCTTCCTTTCCTTCCTTCTTTTTTTTACTCAATTTTTGGTCCCCCTCCATCCCTTCCTTCCTTTCTCCATCTCTCCCTCCCATATGTCCGCCTTCCCTCCCTCTCCCCATCCTTCCTTTACATTCCAGCTCAGTGGAGGACATATGACTAAGATGGGTCCTGGAAAGTCGGTTTGACTAATCTCCCTCACTCCTCTCTGTCCAATAGAGGGCCCTCTCAGGCTTGCAGGCAGATTCAGGCAATGGGAGATTTTTCAGGGCCAGACTTGGCCCGCCAGGAATGATACCCCTGCTCCATTTCCTTGCATGCTCAGGAGGTTCCCACCTCCTCCCCATGTCCTAGCTAGGTCTTGGAAGTAAGAGAGCCAGGCAAAGAATGCTGGGGAGGTTGCGGGTTGGCTTTCTGCAGGGACAAATGCCTGCCTTGAGGCAGAGCTGGATGAAGCATGCAGGGTAAGCGGGCCAGTCTAGGCGATGCCATGGAGTGGTCATGAGAAAGAGCAGCAGCAGTAGCATTAAGGCACAAATCTGTTCTGCCATCGAAGCCTTGTTCCTGTCAGCCTAAATGGGGAGGAAGAAGATGGTCTCTGGGTGAGAGGGCATGCATCTTGTCGAGCTAGTAGGTGAAGCTCCTGCACCTTTCTTTTCTTTTGGTTTCTGCCAAAGGTTTTCTCCCTGCCCTTGCCTTCCTTCCTGCTTTCTTCCCTCCCTGGTGAAATGAAGGTCCCGTCATGAAGGTGCTTCTGGAAGGTAAGTGTAATGAATCCATTTCCGCTCACCCTCCTGGTGGTGGTGGATGCCAGCCTCTGGTCAGCAATGTGGCAAGGGGAATGATGGAGGCCTTGAGAAGACTGGGTAGGGTGCTGCCCCCTTCCCCAGGGGGTCCATGCCGGGGTGGGAGGGAGTTGTGTGTCAAGAGTAGCAGCAGCAGCAGCTGAGTAGCTCCTCTGGGGACCTACCACAGTCTCCCCTTTGGGGACTACTTTGGGGATTGCGGGCCATGTGATTTGCGGGTTTTTTCTTTATTTTTGGCGAAGCTTCTTTAGACAGGTCTCCCCCAATCTGCAGGCGAAGGGGTACACTGGGACTCCTTTGGGCATTGTAGGTCAGTACCAAAGAGGGTTGTTGTTTTTTTTTTTGCTTCCTCCGAACCTGGGCTTTTTGTAAGGGATCGATGTGAGGCAAGGCCAGTCCCTGGTAGGAGGTGGGGGGGGGGGGGGGCCTGAGCCTTTTTCTGTGGCTGCTGGTGGTGTATCCCTTAATGTGCGTTTGGAGCCCGAACTCCAATTACAGAGTGTGGCAAACGCAAGGGGTCCAGCTGAGGGGCGGGGGTGGAGGAAGGAGGTCTGTGGACGAGCTACGCAGGTGCAGAGTAAAAGGCAGGCCAGGAGGCTTGGAGCGCTGGCGCAGGCGAAGGCAGGCAGAGGGGGAAGGGAGCAGAAAGTTCCCGCCTTTCCTGTCAGAGCCTCCCTGTGTCTCTGTGCCTAGCATTCAGCTGGGCCAGGGCAAAGGACGGGAAGTTGCCTGTGGATGGTGTGAGGTAGGGGAGCAGCACTGGTCACATCAGGCACCCCTGCCGAGGGGAGGAGGCTTTGGGAGTGGCTGCCGCCGCGCAGCCCGCCTCCTGCCTCTTCCTCTTGGTTCTTCAGTAGTCCCGCCTGCTGCCTGTACTGGTCAGCTCCATAGGCAGGCCTACCCCTGAAAGCTGCCCCTCCCTCTCAATTGTCCGCCTCCCACACTGCCCCTCCTCTCCGTGGGGGACACCCACCAGAAAGTCCCCTCCTTCAGTAGCCCCACTCCCAGGTCCCCAACTTCCTCAGGTGCTCAGCTCCCCCTCCCAGACCCCCTTCGCCTCTTGGTCTCCCTCTTGAGGCCACGTATTGGTATTGCATCCGAGGAGGGTTTTTTTTTTTTAATGGGTTTGAAATAAGGTATCCGAGTATCCGAGGTCCGATTTGAACCCAGGACCTTCTGTCTCTAGACCTGGCTCTCAATCCGCTGAGCTACCCAGCTGTCCCTTAAGATTAAAGGGAAGAAAAAGAAAAACTGCTGATTCCAATTCAACTTAAGGAGAAAAGAGAAGAGAGAAAAAGTTTTTTATACTCACATGTTCTAGCAGCTGTGTCTTTAAGCCAAGTTTTTTGTTAAAAGGGACTAAGTAGTAAGACGGTATAGTAAAAAGGCAAGGAATTTCAGAAGTTTATTGAGAGAATTCTTTAGAATCCCTTCATGGTTGCCACAATGTGACAAGGAAATCACTTTAAAAGACTGATATATATTAATTTAAGGTCGCCAAGGAATTCAGCTATGTAATTCCTAAATGAAAACTCAAGTCAGCTGTCAACCTTTTATAGAGTTTAATTACAAACAGGAGGAAGAAAGGACACCTCTACCTGTGTAGAGATTGGAATAATTAAATTTTGATCTATGCTGCAGCCCTTCCTAAATCCTGTTAGGACTGAGTAGGGTGGAGATTGCAATTTCTTTTTTTTTTTTTAAATATATTTTATTTGATCATTTCCAAGCATTATTCGTTAAAGACATAGATCATTTTCTTTTCCTCCCCCCCACCCCCCATAGCCGACGCGTAAGTCCACTGGGCATTAGATGTTTTCTTGATTTGAACCCATTGCTTTGTTGATAGTATTTGCATTAGAGTGTTCATTTAGAGTCTATCCTCTGTCATGTCCCCTCAACCTCTGTATTCAGGCAGTTGCTTTTTCTCGGTGTTTCCACTCCCATAGTTTATCCTTTGCTTATGAATGGTGTTTTTTTTCTCCTGGATCCCTGAAAGTTGTTCAGGGACATTACACCGCCACTAATGGAGAAGTCCATTACGTTCGATTATACCACAGTGTATTAGTCTCTGTGTACAATGTTCTCCTGGTTCTGCTCCTCTCGCTCTGCATCACTTCCTGGAGGTTGTTCCAGTCTCCATGGAACTTCTCCACTTTATTATTCCTTTGAGCACAATAGTATTCCATCACCAACATATACCACAGTTTGTTCAGCCATTCCCCAATTGATGGGCATCCCCTCGTTTTCCAGTTTTGGGCCACCACAAAGAGCGCAGCTATGAATATTTTTGTACAAGTCTTTGTGTCCATTATCTCTTTGGGGTACAGACCCAGCAGTGCTATAGCTGGATCAAAGGGCAGACAGTCTTTTATCGCCCTTTGGGCATAGTTCCAAATTGCCCTCCAGAATGGTTGGATCAGTTCACAACTCCACCAGCAATGAATTAATGTCCCTACTTTGCCACACCCCCTCCAGCATTCATTACTTTCCTTTGCTGTTATGTTAGCCAATCTGCTAGGTGTGAGGTGATACCTCAGAGTTGTTTTGATTTGCATCTCTCTGATTATAAGAGATGTAGAACACTTCTTCATGTGCTTGTTAATAGTTTTGATTTCTTTATCTGAGAACTGCCTATCCATTTCCCTTGCCCATTTATCAATTGGAGAATGGCTTGATTTTTTGTACAATTGATTTAGCTCATTATAAATATGAGTAATTAAACCTTTGTCAGAGGTTTCTATGAAGATTTTTTCCCAATTTGTTGTTTCCCTTCTGATTTTAGTTATATTGGTTTTGTTTGTACAAAAGCTTTTTAGTTTGATGTAGTCAAAATTATTTATTTTACATTTTGTGATTCTTTCTATATCTTGCTTGGTTTTAAAGCCTTTCCCCTCCCAAAGGTCTGACATGTATACTATTCTGTGTTTACCCAATTTACTTATGGTTTCCTTCTTTATGTTTAAGTCACTCACCCATTTTGAATTTATCTTGGTGTAGGGTGTGAGGTGTTGATCTATTCCTAGTCTCTCCCACACTGTCTTCCAATTTTCCCAGCAGTTTTTATCAAATAGTGGATTTTTGTCCCAAAAGCTGGGATCTTTGGGTTTATCGTATACTGTCTTGCTGAGGTCGTTTTCCCCCAGTCTATTCCACTGATCTTCCTTTCTGTTTCTTAGCCAGTACCAAATTGTTTTGATGACTGCTGCTTTGTAATATAGTTTGAGGTCTGGGACTGCAAGGCCCCCATCATATGTGTTTTTTTTCATTATTTCCCTGGATATCCTTGATCTTTTGTTCTTCCAAATGAACTTTGTTATGGTTTTTTCTAAATCAGTGAAGAAGTATTTTGGTAGTTCAATGGGTATGGCACTAAATAGATAAATAAGTTTGGGTAGGATGGTCATTTTTATTATATTGGCTCGTCCTATCCATGAGCAGTTAATGTTTTTCCAATTGTTCAAGTCTAGTTTTAGTTGTGTGGCGAGTGTTTTGTAGTTGTGTTCATATAGTTCCTGTGTTTGTCTTGGGAGATAGATTCCTAGGTATTTTATTTTGTCTAAGGTGATTTTGAATGGGATTTCTCTTTCTAGTTCTTGCTGCTGAGCTGTGTTGGAGATATATAGAAAAGCTGATGATTTATGTGGGTTTATTTTGTATCCTGCAACTTTGCTAAAGTTGTTGATTATTTCAATTAGCTTTTTGGTTGAATCTCTAGGATTCTTTAAGTAGACCATCATGTCATCCGCAAAGAGTGATAACTTGGTCTCCTCCTTGCCTATTCTGATACCTTCAATTTCTTTATCTTCTCTAATTGCTACTGCTAGTGTTTCTAGTACAATGTCAAATAGTAGAGGTGATAATGGGCATCCTTGTTTCACTCCTGATCTTATTGGGAATGCATCTAGTTTATCCCCATTGCAGATGATATTAGCTGTTGGTTTTAGATATATACTGTTTATTATTTTTAGGAATGACCCTTCTATTCCTATGCTTTCTAGTGTTTTTAATAGGAATGGGTGTTGTATTTTATCAAAGGCTTTTTCTGCATCTATTGAGATAATCATGTGGTTCTTGCTAGTTTGCTTGTTGATGTGGTCAATTATGTGGATGGTTTTCCTAATGTTGAACCAGCCCTGCATCCCTGGTATGAATCCTACTTGATCATGGTGAATGATCCTTCTGATCACTTGCTGGAGTCTTTTTGCTAGTATCCTATTTAAAATTTTTGCATCTATATTCATTAGGGAGATTGGTCTATAGTTTTCTTTCTCTGTTTTTGACCTGCCTGGTTTTGGAATCAGTACCATGTTTGTGTCGTAAAAGGAGTTTGGTAGAACTCCCTCTTTGCTTATTATGTCAAATAGTTTGTATAGTATTGGGGTTAACTGTTCTCTGAATGTTTGATAGAATTCACAGGTGAATCCATCAGGCCCTGGGGATTTTTTCTTAGGAAGTTCTTTGATGGCTTGATGAATTTCAATTTCTGATATGGGATTATTTAAGAATTCTATTTCCTCTTCTGTTAGTCTAGGCAGTTTGTATTTTTGTATATATTCATCCATTTCTCCTAAATTGGTGTATTTATTGCCATATAATTGGGCAAAGTAATTTCTAATGATTGCCTTAATTTCCTCCTCATTGGAGGTGCTGTCCCCCTTTTCATCTTTAATGCTGTGAATTTGCTTTTCTTCCTTCCTTTTTTTAATTAGATTGACCAGTACTTTGTCTATTTTGTTTGTTTTTTCAAAGTACCAGCTTCTTGTCTTATTTATTAAATCAATAGTTCTATCACTTTCGATTTTATTAATTTCTCCCTTAATTTTTAGGATTTCTAATTTGGTTTTCTGCTGGGGGTTTTTAATTTGATCGCTTTCGAGTTTTTTCAATTGCATTTCCAATTGATTGATCTCTGCTCTCCCTTGTTTGTTAATATGAGCTTTCAGGGATATGAATTTGCCTCTGATTACCGCTTTGGCTGCATCCCAAAAGGTTTGAAAGGATGTTTCGCCATTGTCATTTTCCTTGATGAAATTATTAATTGTTTCTATGATTTCTTCTTTAGCTAAACGGTTTTGGAGTATCATATTGTTTAATTTCCAATTGGTTTTAGATTTGGTTTTCCATGTACCATTACTAATCATTATTTTTATTGCCTTGTGATCTGAGAAGGCTGCATTCATTATTTCTGCTTTTTTGCATTTGTGTGCTATGTTTCTGTGACCTAATGTATGGTCAATTTTTGTGAATGTGCCATGTGGTGCTGAGAAGAAGGTGTATTCCTTTTTATCCCTATTTATTTTTCTCCATATGTCTATTAATTCTAATTTTTCTAAGATTTCATTCACTTCTTTTACCTCTTTCTTATTTATTTTTTGATTTGATTTATCTAAATTTGATAATGGTTGGTTTAAGTCTCCCACTAGTATGGTTTTACTGTCTATTTCTTCCTTCAATTCTCCTAGTTTCTCCATTAGAAATTTGGGTGCTATATTATTTGGTGCATACATGTTGATTAATGATATTTCCTCATTGTCTAGAGTCCCTTTTAACAAAATATAATTACCTTCCCTATCCCTTTTGATCAGGTCTATTTTTGCATTGGCTTTATCAGATATCATGATTACCACTCCTGCCTTCTTTCTATCAGTTGAGGCCCAGAAGGTCTTACTCCATCCTTTAATTCTGACCTTGTGGGTGTCAACCCGCCTCATGTGTGTTTCTTGAAGACAACATATGGTAGGGTTTTGGATTCTAATCCATTCTGCTATTCGTCTACGTTTTATGGGTGAGTTCATCCCATTCACGTTCAAAGTTATGATTGTCATTTGTGGACTCCCTGGCATTTTGATTGCCTTCCCTAATTCTAACCTTTTCTTCTTCGGCTCTACCTTTTAGTCCAGTGATTTACTTTGAATCAGTCCCCCTTGTCCCCTCCCTTGATGTTTCCCTTTTTAGTCCCTCCCTTTTTGTTCCCTCCCCCTCCCCCCTCTCTTTCCCTCCCTTTTTGTTCTCCCTCTCCCCCTCCCCCCCTTGGTTTTCCCTTCTCCTTACCCTTGTTGGGTAAGATAGAATTCAAGATCCCAATGGATCTGGATGTTTTTCCCTCTCAGAGTTGATTTCCCTGAGATTGAGGTTTAAGTAAACCCCCCCCCCCCTCTCTTCCTCTCCTTCTTATAGGAGTTTTCTTCCCCTCCCCTTCCCCTGTGAATCTTTGTGTGAGAACCATTATTCTATTTGGTCTTTCTTTACCCCCTATTTATACATTACATTTTCCCCACATATTAGTATACATAGGTTGATATAAATGTAGTCCTTATAGAAGAGAGTTTGAGTAAAAGAAGATAACATTTTTCCCCTTTCCTTAATATTTACCTTTTCAGGTATTCCTTGCTCTTTGATTTTCGGTATCAAACTTTCCACAGAGCTCTGGTCTTTTCTTTGCAAAAAGTTGGAAGTCTTCTATTTTGTTGAATGCCCATACTTTCCCTTGGAAGTATATAGTCAGTTTTGCTGGGTAGCTGATTCTTGGTTGGAGACCCAGCTCTCTTGCCTTTCTGAAGATCATGTTCCATGCCTTACGATCATTCAGCGTAGAACTTGCAAGGTCTTGTGTGACCCTGATTGGCATTCCTTTATATCTAAATTGTCTTTTTCTGGCTTCCTGTAGGATTTTTTCTTTTGTTTGATAGCTTTGGAATTTGGCAATTACATTCCTGGGAGTTGTCTTTTGGGGGTTTAGTGTAGAAGGTGTTCTGTGAGCTCTGTCAGTGGATGTATTGCCCCCTTGTTCTAGAATCTCTGGGCAATTTTCTTTGATTATATCTTGTATCACCATGTCCAGTTTGGTGTTTATTTCTGGCTTTTCTGGGAGTCCAATTATTCTTAAATTTTCTCTTCTCCCCCTGTTTTCCAGATCTATCACCTTGTCGGTGAGATATTTTATGTTCTCTTCTAATTTCTTGGTGTTTTGGCTTTGCTTTATTAGTTCTTGCTTTAAAGCCTGGTTTTCTTTTACAGTTTGGTCAAACTGGTTTTGTAGATGTGTGAATTTCTTTTGCATCATTTCCCACTTTTCCTCCCAGAGGGCTTCCATCTTTTTGGTCCTTTCTGATTCAAATTCTTCATGGGTTTGTGGAGAGTTTCTATTTCCTTTGGAAGATTTTGGAGAATTTTCTTGTATATCTTCTTCTATCTGCTCTGTATTTTGTATTTTGGCTCCATAGAATGTGTCCAGAGTCGCCCCTTTCTTCTTATTTTTCTTGGTATTTTGGGGCTTCTGTGTTTCTGTGGAGTTTGTCATCTCTGAACGTGGAGGATTGGCTTTTCTTGTCTTTGTCTGGTGATCAGTGGCTTTAGTCCTGGGCAGATGGTTCTATGAGCGTTCCCTGGGTTAAACTGAATATGCCTCACTGGAACTGGAATGGAAGGGTCGGACCACGAGGCCACACTCTCCCCCTGGCTCGATTTCCGGAAGTTGCCTTCAGAATCGCTGGCCGTGAGGCTGTTTCGTCGGCCTGCGGGGGGATGGGCTGCCGCTTCCCCAAGCTCCGAGAGCACAGACTTTCACTGAGACTTGGCTAGCAGGATCCAGCCCGTGAGGCTGTCTTGCCCGCCCTGAGGGTTGCTGTTGTTTTGACCAGCTCTTTGCAGCGGAGGCCCCAGGCAGTAACTTTCACCCGGACCGACCGGCTCTCTGCAGCGGAAGCCCCAGGCAGTAACTTTCACCCGGACTGGGACTTGGGTAGAAGACCCTGAGGGTTGTTGTTCCTCAGACCCTGCTCTCTGAGCCCCGCACGGCTGCCGCTTCCGGGAGCCTTGGACTCTGCGCTCCTACCCCTGAGGTCCGAGGGATCTCGGGTTCTGGCTTTTAAGGGGAGCCGTACCTTTTGAACCGGGTCCAGGTCCAGGAGGAGGGTTCCCAGGGTCTGTGCTGTTGATCGTTTTGAATTTCGGCGCCTTAGGAGTTTCTAGTTTGAGATCGGTCGGGAAGGGTTTTCCGGAGATCTGAACTTCAGCTTTCTCTAAGCCGCCATCTTAACCGGAAGTCCTCTGAAAAGGTAAATATTAAGGAAAGGGGAAAAATGTTATCTTCTTTTACTCAAACTCTCTTCTATAAGGACTACATTTATATCAACCTATGTATACTAATATGTGGGGAAAATGTAATGTATAAATAGGGGGTAAAGAAAGACCAAATAGAATAATGGTTCTCACACAAAGATTCACAGGGGAAGGGGAGGGGAAGAAAACTCCTATAAGAAGGAGAGGAAGAGAGGGGGGGGGGTTACTTAAACCTCAATCTCAGGGAAATCAACTCTGAGAGGGAAAAACATCCAGATCCATTGGGATCTTGAATTCTATCTTACCCAACAAGGGTAAGGAGAAGGGAAAACCAAGGGGGGGGAGGGGGAGAGGGAGAACAAAAAGGGAGGGAAAGAGAGGGGGGAGGGGGAGGGAACAAAAAGGGAGGGACTAAAAAGGGAAACATCAAGGGAGGGGACAAGGGGGACTGATTCAAAGTAAATCACTGGACTAAAAGGTAGAGCCGAAGAAGAAAAGGTTAGAATTAGGGAAGGCAATCAAAATGCCAGGGAGTCCACAAATGACAATCATAACTTTGAACGTGAATGGGATGAACTCACCCATAAAACGTAGACGAATAGCAGAATGGATTAGAATCCAAAACCCTACCATATGTTGTCTTCAAGAAACACACATGAGGCGGGTTGACACCCACAAGGTCAGAATTAAAGGATGGAGTAAGACCTTCTGGGCCTCAACTGATAGAAAGAAGGCAGGAGTGGTAATCATGATATCTGATAAAGCCAATGCAAAAATAGACCTGATCAAAAGGGATAGGGAAGGTAATTATATTTTGTTAAAAGGGACTCTAGACAATGAGGAAATATCATTAATCAACATGTATGCACCAAATAATATAGCACCCAAATTTCTAATGGAGAAACTAGGAGAATTGAAGGAAGAAATAGACAGTAAAACCATACTAGTGGGAGACTTAAACCAACCATTATCAAATTTAGATAAATCAAATCAAAAAATAAATAAGAAAGAGGTAAAAGAAGTGAATGAAATCTTAGAAAAATTAGAATTAATAGACATATGGAGAGAAATAAATAGGGATAAAAAGGAATACACCTTCTTCTCAGCACCACATGGCACATTCACAAAAATTGACCATACATTAGGTCACAGAAACATAGCACACAAATGCAAAAAAGCAGAAATAATGAATGCAGCCTTCTCAGATCACAAGGCAATAAAAATAATGATTAGTAATGGTACATGGAAAACCAAATCTAAAACCAATTGGAAATTAAACAATATGATACTCCAAAACCGTTTAGCTAAAGAAGAAATCATAGAAACAATTAATAATTTCATCAAGGAAAATGACAATGGCGAAACATCCTTTCAAACCTTTTGGGATGCAGCCAAAGCGGTAATCAGAGGCAAATTCATATCCCTGAAAGCTCATATTAACAAACAAGGGAGAGCAGAGATCAATCAATTGGAAATGCAATTGAAAAAACTCGAAAGCGATCAAATTAAAAACCCCCAGCAGAAAACCAAATTAGAAATCCTAAAAATTAAGGGAGAAATTAATAAAATCGAAAGTGATAGAACTATTGATTTAATAAATAAGACAAGAAGCTGGTACTTTGAAAAAACAAACAAAATAGACAAAGTACTGGTCAATCTAATTAAAAAAAGGAAGGAAGAAAAGCAAATTCACAGCATTAAAGATGAAAAGGGGGACAGCACCTCCAATGAGGAGGAAATTAAGGCAATCATTAGAAATTACTTTGCCCAATTATATGGCAATAAATACACCAATTTAGGAGAAATGGATGAATATATACAAAAATACAAACTGCCTAGACTAACAGAAGAGGAAATAGAATTCTTAAATAATCCCATATCAGAAATTGAAATTCATCAAGCCATCAAAGAACTTCCTAAGAAAAAATCCCCAGGGCCTGATGGATTCACCTGTGAATTCTATCAAACATTCAGAGAACAGTTAACCCCAATACTATACAAACTATTTGACATAATAAGCAAAGAGGGAGTTCTACCAAACTCCTTTTACGACACAAACATGGTACTGATTCCAAAACCAGGCAGGTCAAAAACAGAGAAAGAAAACTATAGACCAATCTCCCTAATGAATATAGATGCAAAAATTTTAAATAGGATACTAGCAAAAAGACTCCAGCAAGTGATCAGAAGGATCATTCACCATGATCAAGTAGGATTCATACCAGGGATGCAGGGCTGGTTCAACATTAGGAAAACCATCCACATAATTGACCACATCAACAAGCAAACTAGCAAGAACCACATGATTATCTCAATAGATGCAGAAAAAGCCTTTGATAAAATACAACACCCATTCCTATTAAAAACACTAGAAAGCATAGGAATAGAAGGGTCATTCCTAAAAATAATAAACAGTATATATCTAAAACCAACAGCTAATATCATCTGCAATGGGGATAAACTAGATGCATTCCCAATAAGATCAGGAGTGAAACAAGGATGCCCATTATCACCTCTACTATTTGACATTGTACTAGAAACACTAGCAGTAGCAATTAGAGAAGATAAAGAAATTGAAGGTATCAGAATAGGCAAGGAGGAGACCAAGTTATCACTCTTTGCGGATGACATGATGGTCTACTTAAAGAATCCTAGAGATTCAACCAAAAAGCTAATTGAAATAATCAACAACTTTAGCAAAGTTGCAGGATACAAAATAAACCCACATAAATCATCAGCTTTTCTATATATCTCCAACACAGCTCAGCAGCAAGAACTAGAAAGAGAAATCCCATTCAAAATCACCTTAGACAAAATAAAATACCTAGGAATCTATCTCCCAAGACAAACACAGGAACTATATGAACACAACTACAAAACACTCGCCACACAACTAAAACTAGACTTGAACAATTGGAAAAACATTAACTGCTCATGGATAGGACGAGCCAATATAATAAAAATGACCATCCTACCCAAACTTATTTATCTATTTAGTGCCATACCCATTGAACTACCAAAATACTTCTTCACTGATTTAGAAAAAACCATAACAAAGTTCATTTGGAAGAACAAAAGATCAAGGATATCCAGGGAAATAATGAAAAAAAACACATATGATGGGGGCCTTGCAGTCCCAGACCTCAAACTATATTACAAAGCAGCAGTCATCAAAACAATTTGGTACTGGCTAAGAAACAGAAAGGAAGATCAGTGGAATAGACTGGGGGAAAACGACCTCAGCAAGACAGTATACGATAAACCCAAAGATCCCAGCTTTTGGGACAAAAATCCACTATTTGATAAAAACTGCTGGGAAAATTGGAAGACAGTGTGGGAGAGACTAGGAATAGATCAACACCTCACACCCTACACCAAGATAAATTCAAAATGGGTGAGTGACTTAAACATAAAGAAGGAAACCATAAGTAAATTGGGTAAACACAGAATAGTATACATGTCAGACCTTTGGGAGGGGAAAGGCTTTAAAACCAAGCAAGATATAGAAAGAATCACAAAATGTAAAATAAATAATTTTGACTACATCAAACTAAAAAGCTTTTGTACAAACAAAACCAATATAACTAAAATCAGAAGGGAAACAACAAATTGGGAAAAAATCTTCATAGAAACCTCTGACAAAGGTTTAATTACTCATATTTATAATGAGCTAAATCAATTGTACAAAAAATCAAGCCATTCTCCAATTGATAAATGGGCAAGGGAAATGGATAGGCAGTTCTCAGATAAAGAAATCAAAACTATTAACAAGCACATGAAGAAGTGTTCTACATCTCTTATAATCAGAGAGATGCAAATCAAAACAACTCTGAGGTATCACCTCACACCTAGCAGATTGGCTAACATAACAGCAAAGGAAAGTAATGAATGCTGGAGGGGATGTGGCAAAGTAGGGACATTAATTCATTGCTGGTGGAGTTGTGAACTGATCCAACCATTCTGGAGGGCAATTTGGAACTATGCCCAAAGGGCGATAAAAGACTGTCTGCCCTTTGATCCAGCTATAGCACTGCTGGGTCTGTACCCCAAAGAGATAATGGACACAAAGACTTGTACAAAAATATTCATAGCTGCGCTCTTTGTGGTGGCCCAAAACTGGAAAACGAGGGGATGCCCATCAATTGGGGAATGGCTGAACAAACTGTGGTATATGTTGGTGATGGAATACTATTGTGCTCAAAGGAATAATAAAGTGGAGAAGTTCCATGGAGACTGGAACAACCTCCAGGAAGTGATGCAGAGCGAGAGGAGCAGAACCAGGAGAACATTGTACACAGAGACTAATACACTGTGGTATAATCGAACGTAATGGACTTCTCCATTAGTGGCGGTGTAATGTCCCTGAACAACTTTCAGGGATCCAGGAGAAAAAAAACACCATTCATAAGCAAAGGATAAACTATGGGAGTGGAAACACCGAGAAAAAGCAACTGCCTGAATACAGAGGTTCAGGGGACATGACAGAGGATAGACTTTAAATGAACACTCTAATGCAAATACTATCAACAAAGCAATGGGTTCAAATCAAGAAAACATCTAATGCCCAGTGGACTTACGCGTCGGCTATGGGGGGTGGGGGGGAGGAAAAGAAAATGATCTATGTCTTTAACGAATAATGCTTGGAAATGATCAAATAAAATATATTAAAAAAAATATTAAAAAAAAATAAAAAAAAAATATTTACCTTTTCAGGTATTCCTTGCTCTTTGATTTTCGGTATCAAACTTTCCACAGAGCTCTGGTCTTTTCTTTGCAAAAAGTTGGAAGTCTTCTATTTTGTTGAATGCCCATACTTTCCCTTGGAAGTATATAGTCAGTTTTGCTGGGTAGCTGATTCTTGGTTGGAGACCCAGCTCTCTTGCCTTTCTGAAGATCATGTTCCATGCCTTACGATCATTCAGCGTAGAACTTGCAAGGTCTTGTGTGACCCTGATTGGCATTCCTTTATATCTAAATTGTCTTTTTCTGGCTTCCTGTAGGATTTTTTCTTTTGTTTGATAGCTTTGGAATTTGGCAATTACATTCCTGGGAGTTGTCTTTTGGGGGTTTAGTGTAGAAGGTGTTCTGTGAGCTCTGTCAGTGGATGTATTGCCCCCTTGTTCTAGAATCTCTGGGCAATTTTCTTTGATTATATCTTGTATCACCATGTCCAGTTTGGTGTTTATTTCTGGCTTTTCTGGGAGTCCAATTATTCTTAAATTTTCTCTTCTCCCCCTGTTTTCCAGATCTATCACCTTGTCGGTGAGATATTTTATGTTCTCTTCTAATTTCTTGGTGTTTTGGCTTTGCTTTATTAGTTCTTGCTTTAAAGCCTGGTTTTCTTTTACAGTTTGGTCAAACTGGTTTTGTAGATGCGTGAATTTCTTTTGCATCATTTCCCACTTTTCCTCCCAGAGGGCTTCCATCTTTTTGGTCCTTTCTGATTCAAATTCTTCATGGGTTTGTGGAGAGTTTCTATTTCCTTTGGAAGATTTTGGAGAATTTTCTTGTATATCTTCTTCTATCTGCTCTGTATTTTGTATTTTGGCTCCATAGAATGTGTCCAGAGTCGCCCCTTTCTTCTTATTTTTCTTGGTATTTTGGGGCTTCTGTGTTTCTGTGGACTTTGTCATCTCTGAACGTGGAGGATTGGCTTTTCTTGTCTTTGTCTGGTGATCAGTGGCTTTAGTCCTGGGCAGATGGTTCTATGAGCGTTCCCTGGGTTAAACTGAATATGCCTCACTGGAACTGGAATGGAAGGGTCAGACCACGAGGCCACACTCTCCCCCTGGCTCGATTTCCGGAAGTTGCCTTCAGAATCGCTGGCCGTGAGGCTGTTTCGTCGGCCTGCGGGGGGATGGGCTGCCGCTTCCCCAAGCTCCGAGAGCACAGACTTTCACTGAGACTTGGCTAGCAGGATCCAGCCCGTGAGGCTGTCTTGCCCGCCCTGAGGGTTGCTGTTGTTTTGACCAGCTCTCTGCAGCGGAGGCCCCAGGCAGTAACTTTCACCCGGATGGACCAGCTCTTTGCAGCGGAGGCCCCAGGCAGTAACTTTCACCCGGACCGACCGGCTCTCTGCAGCGGAAGCCCCAGGCAGTAACTTTCACCCGGACTGGGACTCGGGTAGAAGACCCTGAGGGTTGTTGTTCCTCAGACCCTGCTCTCTGAGCCCGGCACGGCTGCCGCTTCCGGGAGCCTTGGGCTCTGCGCTCCTACCCCTGAGGTCCGAGGGATCTCGGGTTCTGGCTTTTAAGGGGAGCCGTACCTTTTGAACCGGGTCCAGGTCCAGGAGGAGGGTTCCCAGGGTCTGTGCTGTTGATCGTTTTGAATTTCGGCGCCTTAGGAGCTTATCGTTTGAGATCGGTCTGGAAGGGTTTTCCGGAGATCTGAACTTCAGCTTTCTCTAAGCCGCCATCTTAACCGGAAGTCGAGATTGCAATTTCTAAGACCTGGTTCTGTCATTCCAAGTATCTCCATTGTATCAATTTTAAAATCATTCATGACTCAAAGAACTTCCTGTTCTATGCTTAAGCATAGGTCAAAGCCCTTTCCATTGTTCAGCAAAAGGTTTCTGTCCTAAAGTAATCTTAAGAAGGGAGGAGGAGGGACTTCCGGTCAAGATGGCGGCGTAGAGAAAGCTAAAGTTCAGATCTCTGGAAAACCCTTCCCAACCCATCTCCAAACTATAAGCTCCTAAGGTGCCGAAATTCAAAACGATCAACAGCATAGACCCTGGGAATCCTCCTCCTGGACCTGGACCTGGATCAAAAGGTAAGGCCCCCCTCAAAAGCCAGAACCCGAGATCACTCGGACCTAAGGGGTAGGAGCTTAGAGTCCAAGGCTGCCAGAAGCGCAGCCCCACACACACAGACAAACACACACAGACAGTAGTAAAGAAGAAAGATAAGTAGGTAAAGCTGGGCTGGCCCTCTTGGTCTCCCTCTTGAGGCTACATATTGGTATTGCATCCCAGGAATGGTTTTATTTGTAATGGGTTTGAAATAAGCTTTTATAGCTATGTGCAAGTCTCCTCTTGGACCCCAAGCCACGTACACATCCTGAAGTCATAGGCGTAAATATGAGTGGACCTTGGCCGTGAGTGGCCCACTTTGCCTTAGAGCAGTCACACACCTGCCTTCCACCCTGTACTCTCAGTATTCTCCTTCCATAGTTGATGCAGAAATGATTAAGGAAGTTCTTTCTGCTCTCCTGCTGCCTGAAGCCCTGGCTCTAGTTCACTGCTCTTCCCATAGAGGTGGCACTGACCCTGTCTCCAGGGGACATGACTGAGCAGATGCTGCTGCCAAGCAAGCAGCCATAGCAGGGCCTGAATTATTTGGAACATTAACAACCATTGATGACTTAAATTGATCACTTTCCTAGAATGAAAAGGAAGTAGAGAAATGGAAAGGAAAATTCAAAGCAAAACCAATTCATGGAGTGTGGGTGTCATCTGAAGGAAAACCCCTGCTCCCTAGAAGTTTCCATCACCAAATTTACCAATCTGTTCATCATAATAGCCACTTTGGTACCCCGGACATGGTGGACTCTGTTAAGAGAGTCTGGCTGGCCCCTGGTATAACTACCAGAGCCTCTAAAGCATGTTCAGCCTGCTCTTCCTGCTAGTCAGATCACCAACACGTCTGTCGTGGAAAAGCCTTTGGTGGGCGTCCTCTGGCTTACACACCTTTTGAGTGGTCTTTGTAAGGGAAATGTCTCCTTTGGAGTGGTGGCGACCAAGGATCTGGAGGGATAGAGGAGGCAAATGCAAGTCCTGTGTGACCCTGGAGGCATGACCCTCCCCTGCAAGCATGCCCATTCCTCCAGCCATGCATCCCTCCTCACCTCAAAATGGGGGAAGTGTCGTTCCTGGCAACATCAGGCCGCCCTTGGCCTTGCAGGGATGAGACAGCTGTTCCTTTTACCAGCATGTTCTCTATTCTCCTTGGTCCTCACCATGTCCTGGCTAGGTCTGTGAAAGGAGTGAAGCAGGTAGAGAATAAACTAGACACTGCTGGCTGGCTGACTGGCTGGCTGGCTGGTGGACTGACTACATGCTGGCATCAGTGCCTGCCTAGATGGAGAGATCGCTGGAACCTGTAGGGTAGCCTGGTCACTCTCGGGCTCCACTTGTACCTTGTGTTCTTGGCTCTCCCTTAGAATGGGATGCCACAGAGCGGTCAGCTGTAGCAGAAAGAGCAGCAGCAGCAGCAGGAGTGTTATGGCAGCTCTTCTGTTCCATGTCTAGGACTCCTGCCTTTTGGGTTGAAGGTGTAATGTCCAGGTCTGGCTCCGATTCCATGGAGGACACACACACACACACACACACACACACACACACACACACGGTAATGCAACACATAAGAGGTACTTTATTGAGCAAAGTATGGATTGGGGCTGAGCACCAAAAGTGCTGGCCCAGAGGCTGCGATTTGCAGGCATTTTATACACTTTTAGTTAGGGTTACTAGAGAGGAATTCCTGGGGGAGAGTTGTGAACGGGAACTCCTGGGCCTGGGGTCCTGAAACCCAGGTGCCAAAAGGGAAGACACAGCAATCTTAGTCTTCGGTACCCATATGTTTCACGTATGGTCATGGTGACCGAGCTTAGGTCAGTGAAACGTGAGATGATATATCTTTGTGAAACCTGGGATAAGAGTCCAACCTGCGGCTGCTACATAATGTATGTCCTTAGTGGGTTTGGGCTTGAGAAGGAGAAAGGAGTCGGGGAAAATGGGTGATAAATCAAGAGACCCAGAGAAGTGAATTGAAATGGGGAGCTGCGATGGTTGTGTGTCTGTGTAGCATTCCAAGCATATTCACATCTATGAAATATAAATGACTGTATGACGACTGTGTCTCCAAGCATAAGGTTATACCAATGAGGCTTGTGAATGTAACCTTGAACTGGCCATGAGGCCCTTGGCTAAGACAAACTCATTAACATGCTTGGACTCAATTCCCCAGGAAAGTGGGGTTTGCAATCTACATGCCCAAAGGTGTTCCCTCTACCTTGCCACCCAATCTTAATTGTCTATACTTTGTGATTGGGAGTGCTTGGGAGTACCACCCAAGCAGGACAGGATTAAATTCAGAGGCAAACGTGCTTGGGAGTACCACCCAAGCAGGACAGGATTAAATTCAGAGGCAAACCCATGAACTTCCTCTTGCCTCTTGGCCTTTCTCCCCTTCCATGGAGCTCCACTGGGCTCCTCAATGACTATCTCTCTCCTCTTGACCTTCTCCTTCCCTGAGGCTGTAACCATCTCAGCCTGCATTTCCCACCTTAATCTCCTCTTCCAGCTCGTGTTCCTTTGTACTCATACTCTCCTATCAAGGGGAGTATCATAGGGGTTGCCTGCCCTATCCAACCACTGACTTGTCCCTGTCTTTCATTTCCACCCTGGTTCTCGGTTCCTACCTCTCCTCAGGTCCCATCACAAAGGGGAGCCCCTTCCCTTGTGGGACCCTGCTGGCCAGGGAAGTCTATTAAGGAAAACCGCACAGTCTGCAACAGTAAAATTCTTGCACCTTTGTAATCCAGGATCAGAGCATTAAAGGTACTTGCCATGTACTAAAACTTGTGGCCATAGTTGAGCAAAAGGAAAATCAAAATTGAATAATAGAAAGTGAATCAAAAGTGTTCTAAACAGTGAAAATACTGACATCTTTACGATTCTTCTCCCATTTTTTTTATTTTTGTTGTTGTTGTTGGGAGAGATCCCTCCAAAGAAAAACATCCTCTCTGAACAATTCTGGAGAATCATGTATGTAACATACCAAATCATCTGAGCAAATGATCTTGGGAATGTGATTCCAAAATGAAAACAAAATTTTAGACTCTTTTTTTCACTGTTTATGTGGCATGTTTGAAGCTGAGCCAATATGTAATATCAGCATTTACAATCCCAGTGATTTCTAATTCCTGATCTAAATTGACTAAAACTCGCCTTGTACATGAGAATAATTTTTCCACCATTAAAAGCTTTGTAAAAACATGAATACAAGAATTATTGTGAAATTTTTTACAAATACCAACATTCCCAAACACATTACAATCTGATTTGCAGTGTAAATACCCAGGATGATGATAATGAAGTGACATTTCAAGTTCTGGCTGCGTATTTTGTATATCATCCTCATTTAAATTTCTGCTTGTATAAATAAACCCATCAATATGATAGCCAAGCATATCACATTACCAATATTTGGAAAATTCATTCCACCAAACCAATGTTTGGGTAAATAGAAGCTTAAGTTGTTTTTCACGTAGAAACAATTTCTACAGTTTCTTGACCTTGTCGAATTTGGTGTAGCTTGTTCTTTCCTGGTTGTTAATGTATAATATTCAATGTGCTTTTTCTACAAGCTTATCCGTGCCTATTGTGTCATATTTTCAATACCTACTCCAAAAAAGGAAAACTTAGATCATACTTTGCCCTTGCTCCATGTATGTGTGTGATAACTCCTTCCACCTAGGAGAGTCAATAACTGCGCGTCCACAGAAATTGTCCAACCTAGAGCACTCAGATGACCACTGAGGCTTTGCTTTCAAACACCAGAACGTCTTTCAGTATTTGGATGGGAAGCCAATAGACCCCGAATCCAGCGGCCTGTCTGAATTCTGGGACTATTGGGAGGGAGCAAGAAACCGTTCCCATAAAGATATTACCCCAAAAGACAGGATTTCAGGAGTATTGGTTAACAATGGTACTAACACTCAAGTACACCCACGGTGGTTGGCACGTAATGTCCACCTAGTTATTGGCAGGAACATCATCTTTGCATGGTTGTCCATGATCTTTTTCAATAACTTAGGTTCCTGATTAAAGGTTTCAGAGTGCATTTTGGCTGATCTCTCATACCTTTTTTCCAGAGTAACATCAGGATCATCTGTCCATTAAACCTGCCTGTGTAGCATTTTCTGCCTGGCACCTCACTTTTTGTTGTCCGAGGTATCAGATCTATGCTATGAGTGAAAGTTTTCGATCTCCTCCTCTTTGGAGAGTCATACCAATGTCTATACCCTCGGGGATAGCAGCATTTCTTACAATACTAGTAGTAGTTTTACAATGTATCCTTTTGACAGTATCTTAGACATACAAAATGAAAGGTATGCATTAATGTCTAAACAAGTGTAGCTATTTTGTTTCGATTCCATAACAAAGACCTCAGAGTGTGGGATTTATCTGATGTCTTAGACAGACACGAGTGCGGTTTAGTCCTTCTGAGTTAGCATCCTTGCTCTTGGTTTGGGTACACTATATCAATGGATGTCAGCCGGACCAGTTTCCCACAGTAGCCTAATAGCTAATGTCACTAATAGTGTCATGTCAGTCTTCTGGAGTGATCTTAGTCACCGGTGAAGTGTCCTTCCAGCGTGCCTGGATAGTGGCTGGCGTGTCGTTAGCTGATGTCAACAGCGTTGGTCTGCTTCTCTTCCTGGTCTTGTGTTGGCTGGCATGATGTGCTTTGTGGGTGACCAGATGTTTCCACTCTCTGTCAACATACAGACAAGACCTCGACCCAACGTTATCATCCCCTTGGCTCCCTCACAGTCTTAATTTCTTGGTAATATTCAACCCAATTCAGATATATCCTACAATGTAATCTTTAGCAGGACATTCAAACTGTTATTGCATAGTTGTAACTTATATTCGTTTTAGAGTGTGGAAGAGATAGATGGTTAGTGATACCGTTTCCACCCTTCTTTCTTATGAAAGTTGAAATGCCACAGCTGAACAAAATTGACTCTTAGATAAGTCTGATACTAAGAAAGACATGCTGTTGTTTGCCAATATAATGTACCCTTGAAGACAATGATCACATATACATTTTGGACGATTGTAACAAATCGTACTGCAATTGGTCAGTATTTATGGTACAGTCATAACCTTCCCAATTGTACCATTTGATATTTGATCATATTTGGGTAACGGGGAACAATTCCACAAAAGTAATTTTCAGTTACTTGTTATGCCAATACCATTTGGAATTTTCAGGTATGTGATAACGTTTGATCTTATAACCAATACCCATAAATCTGTAGTCCAGAATATCTGTCAGGGACTTAACGATATTCTTCTGGAGGCAAATTGTGTTTCATACAATGACATGTGCGTGGATAGTGTGTTAGACCTGCCTATAGGGCAGTGATGATCTTTCTAGCTCATTTGCTGTTTTTTCCATGTGTCCTGTGCCAGACACCTCTGCAGTCTGTCCTTTTTCTGGTGAGATTTTCTTGCCATCAGATGCTTCGGTCATCCTACACTGGGAGGAGAAACTTGAGAAGTGAGCTATTGTCCCCGGTTGAAGTCAGTATCTCAATAAGTGCCTCTAAAATCCTACCCTGCCATATTAAAGAAATATGACTGGGAAAGCTGGAACATCCTCCTCGTCCTTCTCTAGATTTTCGGGAGGATTTTTTCCTGTGCAATACAGACTTGGTAATCTCAGGAGATCCAGGTGGGGGAGGGGACTGGCATTCCTTAGCTGTGATAGAATGAGTAAGAGAGGAAATTTCTGAACTTGTAAATTAGTCTTTTGTTTAGTAAAATCCCAGGAACTCTGGGCGGCTCCTGTTTGTTTCTGCTTTCAGCCTCTGCTGAAGCCCAGAAACTGTTTTCTAAAGCCTGTTCCTTTGTAACTGGAGTTTGCCAGACTTCCTATTCTCTAGGATCAGAAGTTAGAACAGATTGATCCATCGAACAAATTCTTATAACTATATAATCACCCATGATTTAAACATTATTTTACTGATTCGGTGGCCTTCCTTCCTATGATCTCTCAGATCCCACTCTTCTTTTGAGACCTTATTTCTGCTATTCTCAATTATTGACCTTAATAGTCTGAGATAGCAGAGTTGAGATGACAAAATTTGCCCACCCTTGACAGAAGACAGAACCACCAGCGGTTCCCTCCAGAAAGGAAAGATAGGAGTTTTACTGCTTGGGGGAAGGTTCTGAAGTAAGGAAGGGATGGAATAAAGAATCAACCACCAGTCATGTATGACAATCAAGCCCACAGATAAGCTCCTCTGCCCATCACCCATTTCCCAAGGACAGGAGACATGAGGTGGCTATAACCATGGAGATCAGAACTGTGTTCAGAAATAGATCAAGAGCAAGGCCAGTCCCATGGAGCCTCGCTCCAAGCACGGACTTTTACGGCTTAATGATAGGGGTTAGAGCAGTAGAGGTGAAAGACTGAGCATGGCCAGAGGCCTGCTCCATGAGAGAGAGAGAGAGAGAGAGAGAGAGAGAGAGAGAGAGAGAGAGAGAGAGAGAGAGAGATAGTCGTAAAGAAGAAAGATGAGTAGGTAAAGCTGGGCTGGGCCTGTGGGCTCGTCTATTTATTGATGATCATATGCAAAGATACATGATGCATAGTAATTAATGACAGAGTGGATCATCATTGGTTTAGAGGTACTTCGTGACAACATATGGGCGTCGCCCTTTCTCAGTCTGGTGAGAACAAAGAAATGTGATTTTGGGCCTAATCCTGGTGGATGCTGGGATCAAGGGTCAAAGGCTTTTCTTGCCATGTGCAGGACTGAGCATGCTCTCTCCTAAGACAGCCTTTACATTTTAATTATTCCCCTTGACCATACATAGGTGTGGACTGCTACAGGGGAGTAGAGAGGAATTCCTGGGGGGGGGGGTGAAAGGGAACTCCTGGGGCTGGGGTCCTGAAACCCAGACACCAAAAGGGAAGACACATCAATCTTAGTCTTTGGTACCCAGATGTTTAACCTATAGTCATGGTGACCGAAGTTAGGTCAGTGAATCCTGAGATCATCTATCTTTCTGAAACCTGGGATAACATATCCTTGTGAAACCACATGACTAAGGACATGTCAACCTTAGTTCTTGGCACTAGGGGCCCATTCGGGATTAATATGGAGGCCAAGTTCCCATGATATTAATCTGTTACTTCAAAGGTTAAGAAGAGGACCTTGTTTGGATGTGTCAACATGGAAATCTAGAGATCCCCAGTTTATTTAGTTGGAGTGTGGAAACCCCAGGTTTTGACTTTTCTCACGGGAGAGTTTCCCCCTGAGGGAAGGTCCCTCTTCACCAGACAGTGAATTTCCTGGTAGTTTGGGTGGGAACAGCAAATCCCATCCAATGTTAAACATCCCTTTTGTCCCAGTGGTTTCTTCCCCCTAGGCTAAAGTCCATGACCAAGGTGACCCAGCCCTAGGCTGAGTCTTTCCCTTTTGTGTCCATTGTGGGGCCCCAGCCCCTCACTATTATTCCTGTCTGGAACTTCTCATTTTCCTTTTCCACCATTGTAAAGTCAATCAACTGTCCCTCTAATCCTAAAGCCCCCAGGTCATCTAGAGTGGTACATAGGTTCCCCAAGTTCTTTTGTTCCTCGGAGTCCATCCTGAGTCGGTGGCACTCCCAGGGGCTGGTGACCAGAGCTTCTTGACTCCGGTGCAGTCTTGGAAATCAGCTCTGTTGTCGTAGTAGCAGCGCTAACCCCTTTTCCCTTGATTAAAGAGTGATTTTGACTATTTAATAGTTCTGTGTTTTTCCTAGTTGACAGATGAGAGGGCATTTCTATGATCTAGGAGGTACACGAAGCTTCCTTTCCTTCCTTCTTTCTTTTCCTCAATTTTTTTGTCCCCCTCCATCCCTTCCTGCCTTTCTCCATCTCTCCCTCCCATATGTCCTCCTTCCCTCCCTCTCCCCATCCTTCCTTTACATTCCAGCTCAGTGGAGGACATTTGAGTAAGATGGGTCCTGGAAAGTCGGTTTGACTAATCTCCCTCACTCCTCTCTGTCCAATAGAGGGCCCTCTCAGGCTTGCGGACAGATTCAGGCAATGGGAGATTTTTCAGGGCCAGACTTGGCCCGCCAGGAATGATACCCCTGCTCCATTTCCTTGCATGCTCAGGAGGTTCCCACCTTCTCCCCACGTCCTGGCTAGGTCTTGGAAGTAAGAGAGCCAGGCCAAGAATGCAGGGGAGGTTGCGGGTTGGCTTGCTGCAGGGAGAAATGGCTGCCTTGAGGCAGAGCTGGATGAAGTATGCAGGGGAAGTGGGCCACTCTAGGCGATGCCATGGAGTGGTCAGGAGAAAGAGCAGCAGCAGTAGCATTAAGGCACAAATCTGTTCTGCCATCGAAGCCTTGTTCCTGTCAGCCTAAATGGGGAGGAAGAAGATGGTCTCTGGGTGGGAGGGCATGCATCTTGTAGAGCTAGAAGTAAAGCTAATGCACCTTTCTTTTCTTTTGGTTTCTGCCAAAGGTTTTCTCCCTGCCCTTGCCTTCCTTCCTGCTTTCTTCCCTCCCTGGTGAAATGAAGGTCCCGTCATGAAGGTGCTTCTGGAAGGTAAGTGTAATGAATCCATTTCCGCTCACCTTACTTGTGGTGGACGCCAGCCTCTGGTCAGCAATGTGGCAAGGGGAATGATGGAGCCTTGAGAAGACTGGGTAGGATACTCCCCCCTTCCCCAGGGGGTCCATGCCGGTGTGGGAGGGAGTTGTGTGTCAAGAGTAGCAGCAGCAGCAGCAGCAGCAGCTGAATAGCTCCTCTGGGGACCTACCAAAGTCTCCCCTTTGGGGACTACTTTGGGGATTGCGGGCCATGTGATTTGCGGGTTTTTTCTTTGTTTTTGGCGAAGCTTCTTCAGACAGGTCTCCCCCAATCTGAAGGCGAAGGGGTACTCTGGGACTCCTTTGGGTCATGAAGGTCAATACCAAAGACGGTTGTTTTTTTTTTTGTTTTTTGCCTTTTTTACTTTTTGTAAGGGATAGATGTGAGGCAAGGCCAGTCCCAGGTCGGAGGTGTGGGGGTGGGGACTGTGCCCTTTCCCCTGGTTGCTGGTGGTGTATCCCTTAATGTGCGTTTGGAGCCAGAAGCCCAATTGCAGAGTGTGGCAAAAGCAAGGGCTCCAGCTGAAGGGAGGGGTGGAGGAAGGTGGTGTGTGGAAGAGCTGCGCAGGCCCAGAGTAAAAGGCAGGCCAGGAGGCTTGGAGCGCAGGCGCTCAGGGGCAGGCCAGGAGGCTTGGAGCGCAGGCGCTCAGGGGCAGGCAGGTGGCACGTGGCGGAGGGGGAGGGGAGCGGAAAGTTCCCGCCTTTTCTGTCAGAGCCTCCCTGTGTCGCTGTGCCTAGCATTAAGGTCCGCCAAGGCAAAAGACTGGAAGTTGCGTGTGGACTGTGTGAGGTAGGGGAGCAGCACTTGGGCCGAAGTTGGTCACATGAGGCCCCTCTGCCGAGGGGAGGAGGCTTTGGGGGTGGCTGCCGCCGCGGAGCCCGCCTCCTGCCTCTTCCTCTGGGTTCTTCAGTAGTCCCGCCTGCTGCCTGTACTGGTCAGCTCCATAGGCAGGCCTACCCCTGAAAGCTGCCCCTCCCTCTCAATTGCCCGCCTCCCACACTGCCCCTCCTCTCCCTGGGGGACACCCACCAGAAAGTCCCCTCCTTCAGTAGCCCCACTCCCAGGTCCCCAACTTCCTCAGGTGCTCAGCTCCCCCTCCCCCACCCCCTTCGCCTCTTGGTCTCCCTCTTGAGGCCACATATTGGTATTGCATCCGAGGAGGGTTTTTTTTTTTAAATGGTTTTGAAATAAGCTTTTAGAGGTATGTGCAAGTCTCCTCTTGGACCCCAAGCCTCGTACACATCCTGACGTCTCAGGCATAAATATGAGTGGACCTTGGCCGTGAGTGGCCCACTTTGCCTTAGAGCAGTCACACACCTGCCTTCCACCCTGTGCTCTCAGTATTCTCCTTCCATAGCGGATGCAGAAATGATTAAGGAAGTTCTTTCTGCTCTCCCGCTGCCTGAAGCCCTCGCTCTAGTTCACTGCTGTGCCCATAGAGGTGGCACTGACCCTGTCTCCAGGGGACATGACTGAGCAGATGCTGCTGCCAAGCTAGCAGCCATAGGAGGGCCTGAACTACTTTGAACATGAACAACCACTGATGACTTAAATGGATCACTTTCCTATAATGAAAAGGAAGTGGAGAAATGGAAAGGAAAATTCAAAGCAAAACCAATTCGTGGAGTGTGGGTGTCATCTGAAGGAAATCCCCTGCTCCCTAGAAGTTTCCATCACCAAATTTACCAATCTGTTCATCCTAATGGCCACTTTGGTACCCCGGGCATGGTGGACTCTGTTAAGAGAGTCTGTCTGGCCCCTGGTATAACTACCAGAGCCCCTAAAGTGTGTTCAGCCTGCTCTTCCTGCCAGGCAGATCACCAACACGTCTGTCATGGAAAAGCCTTTGGTGGGCGTCCTCTGGCTTACACACCTTGTGAGCGTTCTTTGTAAGGGAAGTGTCTCCTTTGGAGTGGTGTCCACCGAGGATCTGGAGGGATAGAGGAGGCAAAGGCAAGTCCTGTGTGACCCTGGAGGCATTACCCTCCCCTGCAAGCATGCCCATCCATCCAGCCATGCATCCCTCCTCACCTCAAAAGGGGGGAAGTGTCGTTCCTGGCAACATCAGGCCAACCTTGGCCTTGCAGGGATGAGACAGCTATCCCTTTTACCAGCACGTTCACTATTCTCCTTAGTCCTCACAATGTCCTGGCTAGGTCTGTGACAGGAGTGAAGCAGGTAGAGAAGGCACTAGACGCTGCTGACTGGCTGGCTGGCTGGCTGTGTACTGGCATCAGTGCCTGCCTAGATAGAGAGATGGCTGAAACCTATAGGGTAGCCTGGTCACTCTTGGGCTCCACTTGTACTTTGTGTTCTTGGCTCTACCTCAGAATGTGATGCCACTGAGTTGTCAGCTGTAGCAGAAAGAGCAGCAGCAGCAGCAGGAATATTATGTCAGCTCTTCTGTTCCATGTCTAGGACTCCTGCCTTTTGGGTTGAAGGTGTAATGTCCAGTTCTGGCTCCAATTCCATGGAGGACACACACACACGGTAATGCAACACACAAGAGGTACTTTATTGAGCAAAGTATGGCATGGGGCTGAGCACCAAAAGTGCTGGCCCCGAGGTTGCGATTTGCAGGCCTTTTATACACTTTTAGGGTAGAGGGATTAGAGAGAGGAATTCCTGGGGTGGGGGGAGTGAAAGGGAACTCCTGGGGCTGGGGTCCTGAAACCCAGGTACCAAAAGGGAAGAACAATCAGTCTTAGTCTTTGGTACCCTGATGTTTCACGTATGGTCATGGTGACCGAGTTTAGGTCAGTGAATCGTGAGATGATGTATCTTTGTGAAACCTGGGATAACAGTCCGACCTGCGGCTGCTACATAATGTATTTCCTTAGTGGGTTTGGGCTTGAGAAGGAGAAAGGAGTCGGAGAAAATGGGTGATAAATCAAGAGACACAGAGAAGTTCATTGAAATGGAGAGCAGCGATGGCCCCTGATACTATTTTCCTTAGAAAAATCATGAAAGGAAAATCTGAGACATAATAGACCAAGCGGAAGTAAGAATTCTGAGATAGAAGGCACGTGGCCAATAGTGGCGCTAGGACAGATAAAGAGAGACAGCAGGGAGAACTCCTAGGTTGCAGGAAACAAGAGAAAAAGCAGGGAGCCTCACCCCAGCCTTTATTGTGGATTGAGAGGTGATCAATGAATACATGACATAGCAGGTAGTTCTTAACTTTGGTTGGATAGACAATGACAAGGTCGGAGTTGGTGGGGATTCTCCTGACATTAGCTTTTCAGAGGAATGAGGTTTGACAAGGTGAGGGCTAGACCTTTGTGGCTCAGGCCCAGGAATTCTCTTGCCTTTAGAACTGCCGATACATTGATCATGAACGGATGTGATCAAGTACTTCATACATCAACCATACTTCCATGCCTGGTAGGTTACATACCCCCCCCTTTTTTAAAATAAAATAAGAGGGCATCCTGTTACAATAAAATTAGAAACTTAGTCAACAAACAGGAATACTAGTGAGCGTAGTTATATAACGAATCAAAAATGGATTCCCAATCAAATATCAAAATGAAACATCACTTAGCAATAATGCTGTAAAAATGATAAGAATGATCTTCATTTCCATTTAGCAAACTCAAGCTTAACAATTTTCATCATCAAAGATCACACTAATCATATAAAATAATAAGAAAATGATGTTCACTCCTTAGTGATCCTGAGTTAATGTGATAGTAATCATAGGACAGGTGCATGGACATATCATATTGCCCATGTATAGCCAGGATTATAAGAAGTTGTCACATCTTCAATAGTTAAAGAAAAAGACTTTCTCTCGAGATGAGAGGGAATCCTTGTCTTTCCCTTGTTCTGATTATGCATAGTCTTTGGGATATATAATCCAAGATGCCTGCCACATAGACATATGGTTGCAGGGTTTGTACCAGGGCGACCTGTGAATGAGGGTGTCTGTAACCTGGCAGTGGTGGTTACAAAAAGGCCTTTTTCCTTGGTGGGTTGGGACTCGAGAAGAAAAATGACAGACAGAGATAAGTCAAAGTAATAGATAGGGCAGGCGGGATCCCCTATGGTATTTTCCTTGGTCAAAGAATTAAAGGAAAATATGAGATGCTTGCAGACACATGGAAGTGAGGATTCTGAGATAGAAAGCATGTGGCCAAGAGAGGCCTTAGTAAAGAGACAGTAGTGAAGCTTTCAGATCACTGGAGCAAGAGAGGGAATCACGCCATTACGCCAGGCTTTCTTGGGGATAGCCAGGATCAATGATCATGTAACAAAGCACAGATAATTCAGATTGGATGGGAAGGTAATGATGACACCTTTTGGGTGTTTTGACCTGTCCCAGCTCTTTTACCAAGGAATTCGAGTCCACACCAAAGGTTAATGAGTTTGCATGGCTAGGTCAAGAGTCCACCCACAAATGTCAGAGTTCAAACCTTGTGTCTGAAGACACAATATCCATATATCAGTTATATTTCTTAGATGTGAATATGCTTGGAATGCTACATATCCCCCTTTTTGTTTTAAAAAACTAAAATGAAGGGCGAGTGATATAAAAATAGAAGAAAAATTGTGACTCAAATTAAAAATATAAAAATCATGTAGCATCATCAAATGATACTTCAAGTGCTTCAAAATAGACACCCAAAACATATTGCAAAAACTTTGGATGTAAAAAGTAAGTGTGATTGTCAACAACAATGAAGATTTTACTCTCAACTTATTAATAATTTGATAATGATCAAAATGATCTTCATACTTAGTAATCAAAATCAAAGATAAACGTCTCATAATAGGTTAATAATAATGATAAAATAGAAATAAGAAAATAATCCTACTTCAAAATTTATGAAAAGAAAAACAACATAGGATAATCAAAATATTCAGAGAAAATAATGTAAAAGAGCAATCAATCCAAATTGCTCAATTGAAATGAGAATGGTATAAAGATATTCTTTAAAATACTTTCTCTCTTTCTCCCCGCTCTCCTTTTTTTTGAATAGCATACCAAATAGATGAGCATCTTCTAAATTTTTCAAACATTAGTGCAAACATCAATTCAAGTATCAATATTCCCATAAACATTACATTTTGATTTGTTGTTGAAACAACAAGAATGAAGCTAATGAAGTGACATGGCAACTTTTGGCTGCATATTTCTTATATAATCCTTATGGGTATGTACAAAAATAAAATTTCTGATTCATATATCAGGATCAGAGCATTAGTAGTACTTACAATGTACTTCTAGTATTTCAAAGAATATATATGGGAAAAATAATCTGAAAATGGAAAAATCATGGAAAATGACCATGAAATGAATGCAAAATTTTAAAGTAATGGCTCACCTTTCATGTGGCATCGTTGTAGCTGAGCCAATGTGTAATGTCAGAATTTACATTCAAAAATGATTTCTATTTACCTAATCAATGTTGACCAAGATTGACATTGTAAAATTTTTACACAACTATGAATACAACAATTAGTGCAAATTCTTAACATATACCAATATTCCCATAAACATTACATTGTGGTTTGTTGTTGAAATAACAAGAATGAAGATAATGAAGTGACACGGCAAATTCTGGCTGCATATTTCTTATATCAGCCTTATTTAAGTCTCTGCTTCTGTATAAAAGAACCATTCAATATAACCAAGAATTTAACATTGCAAGTGTTTGAAAAATTCATTCTACCAAACTAGTGTTTGGGTTCATTAGAAGCTTAAGTTGCTTTTCACGTAGAAGCAACTTCTACAGCTTCTTGCTCACCTAGAATTTGATGCAACTTCTTAATTCCTTGTAAATGTAAAACATCCAATGTGCTTTTTCGACAAGCTTATCAGGCCCAATTTTTCCCCCCAATCTTAAATATATACTCCAAAGGGGAAACTTAGTGTATATTTTGCCTCTGTCCCATGTAGGTATAGAATAGCCTATTCCACAGGTGAGGGTCAACAACAGTGTGTCCACAGAGGTTGTCCAACCTGGAGCATTCAGTTGACCACTGAGGCTAGACTTCCTACAGACCAGAATGTCTTCCAGTATTAGAAGGGGGAAAATGATAGTCCCCAAATCCAGTGGCCTGCCTGAACTCTGGGGCTGGTGGGAGAGAGCAGGGAAGAGTTCCCATATAGATATCACCCCAAAAGATGGGGGTTTTTAGGAGTAATGACCAAAAATGGTATTAACATGTAACCACACCAATGGAGGTTGGCACATAATATCTATATAAGTATCGTCAGGAACATCATCTATACATAGATGTAGATGACCATTTTCAATAACTTAGGTTCCTACTTAAAAATGTCAAAGTACATTCTGCCTGACATTTCATCCTTTTTTTTTTAAGAGTTATATCAGGACCATCTGTCCATCCTAAATCCCTGGGCAGCATCTCCTGCTTTAAACATCATTTGTTGTGGTCAGGGTTACTAGGTCTATGCTGTGGACGAAAAATTCTATCTCCTTCTCCTAAGAGAGTCATACCAATGTCTATACCCTTGTATAACAGTAGCATTTCTCACAATACAAATAGGAATCTTACAATACATACAAAATAAATTCCTTTTGACAGTCCAGATCATTGGCCTATAAAATGAAAGGCATACAGTAGTGTCTGAACTATTGCAGGTATTCCCTTTTGAGCCCATGGTCAAGTCTTTGGAGTGTGGGATATATCTGGTGTCATTAACAACCATGAGTGGGGTTTAGTTCATACAAGTTAACATGCTTTTGATATTGGTTTAGGTATGATAGACCAGTAGATGTCAGCATGACAAGTGTCCGTCAGTGGAATGATAGTAAATGTCACTAAAAGCAGTGTCATGTCAGTGTTTGGTGTGTTTGTTGTCACCAGTGAAGGTTTCTTCCAGCGTGTCTGGAGTGTAGCTGGTACATAGTTCACAGGTGTCATCGGCGTTGCTCGTCTGCTTCTGTTCCTGTTCTCGTGTCATCTGGCATGATGTGCTTTGTGGGTGACTAGATGTTTCCACTATCTGTGAAAATACAAATAAAACCTCGAACCAAAGTTATCATCCTGATGGGTCCCTTAGAGTCTTACTTTCCTGGTAATATTTAACCCAATCCAGGTATATCATTCAATTCAATCTTTATCATTACATTCAAAACAGAAAGGAAGATCAGTGGAATAGACTGGGGGAAAGCGACCTCAGCAAGACAGTATACGATAAACCCAAAGATCCCAGCTTTTGGGACAAAAATCCACTATTCGATAAAAACTGCTGGGAAAATTGGAAGACAGTGTGGGAGAGACTAGGAATAGATCAACACCTCACACCCTACACCAAGATAAATTCAAAATGGGTGAGTGACTTAAACATAAAGAAGGAAACCATAAGTAAATTGGGTAAACACAGAATAGTATACATGTCAGACCTTTGGGAGGGGAAAGGCTTTAAAACCAAGCAAGATATAGAAAGAATCACAAAATGTAAAATAAATAATTTTGACTACACCAAACTAAAAAGCTTTTGTACAAACAAAACCAATATAACTAAAATCAGAAGGGAAACAACAAATTGGGAAAAAATCTTCATAGAAACCTCTGACAAAGGTTTAATTACTCATATTTATAATGAGCTAAATCAATTGTACAAAAAATCAAGCCATTCTCCAATTGATAAATGGGCAAGGGAAATGGATAGGCAGTTCTCAGATAAAGAAATCAAAACTATTAACAAGCACATGAAGAAGTGTTCTAAACCTCTTATAATCAGAGAGATGCAAATCAAAACAACTCTGAGGTATCACCTCACACCTAGCAGATTGGCTAACATAACAGCAAAGGAAAGTAATGAATGCTGGAGGGGGTGTGGCAAAATAGGGACATTAATTCATTGCTGGTGGAGCTGTGAACTGATCCAACCATTCTGGAGGGCAATTTGGAACTATGCCCAAAGGGTGCTAAAAGAATATCTACCCTTTGACCCAGCCATAGCACTGCTGGGTCTGTACCCCAAAGAGATAATGGACACAAAGACTTGTACAAAAATATTCATAGCTGCGCTCTTTGTGGTGGCCCAAAACTGGAAAATGAGGGGATGCCCATCAATTGGGGAATGGCTGAACAAACTGTGGTATATGTTGGTGATGGAGTACTATTGTGCTCAAAGGAATAATAAAGTGGAGAAGTTCCATGGAGACTGGAACAACCTCCAGGAAGTGATGCAGAGCGAGAGGAGCAGAACCAGGAGAACATTATACACAGAGACTAATACACTGTGGTATAATCGAACGTAATGGACTTCTCCATTAGTGGCGGTGTAATGTCCCTGAACAACTTACAGGGATCCAGGAGAAAAAAACACCATTCATAAGCAAAGGATAAACTATGGGAGTGGAAACACCGAGAAAAAGCAACTGCCTGAATACAGAGGTTGAGGGGACATGACAGAGGATAGACTCTAAATGAACACTCTAATGCAAATACTATCAACAAAGCAATGGGTTCAAATCAAGAAAACATCTAATGCCCAGTGGACTTACGCGTCGGCTATGGGGGGTGGGGGGGGGAGGAAAAGAAAATGATCTATGTCTTTAACGAATAATGCTTGGAAATGATCAAATAAAATATATTTAAAAAAAAAAGAAAAAAAATTATTAATAAATATATTGGACACAAAAAAAAAATCATTACATTCAAAGTGTAATCGCATAGGCTTAGCCTATATCCCTTCTGGGGTGTAGGAGAGATAGATGGT
Organism: Monodelphis domestica; assembly: GCF_027887165.1. Classification (NCBI taxonomy): domain Eukaryota; kingdom Metazoa; phylum Chordata; class Mammalia; order Didelphimorphia; family Didelphidae; genus Monodelphis; species Monodelphis domestica. The sequence continues at coordinate 310,770,465 of NC_077232.1, forward strand.
CAGGAATACCATTACCCACCACCCCCTTTTTCTTTTAAAAGTTGAAATGCCATTGCTAACAAAATGGACTTTTAGATAAGTCCGATTCTAATAAAGACATACTTCCTTCTTGCAAACATAAAATGAACCCTATAAGACAATTATCATCCATACATTTGGATGATGGAAACAATTTCCGCTGCAATTGAACAGTATCCAATGTACTGCTATAACATTTCCAATTACACAATTTGTTATTGGATTAACTTTGGGTAAAATGGAACCATTCCAATAAAATAATTGCAAGTTACATATCATACAAATGCCATTTGAAATTTTCAGGTACATGATAAACCTTGATCTTACAACAAATACCCCATATATTTGTAGCATAGGATATCTGTGAGTAACTTAATGATATTTTTCTGTAGATAAATTGTTTTTCATGAAAAGTACATTTCTGTGGATAGCACATTAGACCTTTCCCTAAGGCAGTGGTTTTGCCTCTCCAGCTCATCTGCTTTTTTTTTTTTCTGGTGTCTGGTCTCTGTGCTGTGTTGTGGAAGGTGCCAGACACATCTGCATTGTTCTCTTTCTGGGCAGACTGTCTTTCAGCTGGATGCCTTCGGTTTTCCTCCATGGACTTCTGGTGTCTGAGAAAATAGACAGAAAATCTCGACCCCAAACGAAAGCCTTTATTGGGTCTTATTAAGTTAGAAAGTGACTGAAAATATATCCTTCCAGTTTTTGAATCTTGGGGCTTAGCAATTCCTTTGAGCCCTTTCTTTAATTGCTTGAATTTAAGCCATGATTTATCCAATTTAGCCCATCTATTGCTGGCAAAGGCACTGTTATTCCAAAATTGTTTTGGAATAGTTAAATGTGCACGATTATTTAAAAGATCTGCAATAACTTTGCATACTTATACCTCCTTGAGGTGAATGAGTAACATGATAAAATCCACAAAATTTTGCACTGGCAAGCAATTTCACTTGTGTGCATTGAATATTGAGGAATAATAGACTTGGCACTCTGATAGGTTAGAGAGTGCAAGTGATCTGCCTGCTAAAAAGCCATGACCTCCAGGCCACTGACCTTTGATAAGGTTTTCACTTTGACTTTGCAAGATAGCATACACTGATGTTTAACATACACCTTTTACACCAATAATCATAAAAACACCATGCAATGCATCATATATGAGTTGACAAGTTTGTGCTAGGATCTAAAGCACTCGTCTACCTGCATGCAACTCTGCTTTCTGCAAAAACTTTTACTGTGCATGCATCAATATTACAGCACTGTCTGCTATAGAACTTCTGCTATTCCCTAAATAGATGCAGTAAAAGTAGGCACAGCATTATCAAGCGGTTGCACTGATGTTATTATGTTTAAACTATCACATCTAAAGTCATAACTGAAAACATTTTGATACTGGGACTAGTGTTATTAATTTTATCTACAAACCTTGCAAAATTCCATTTCCAAAATAGATCACGTTGTGCAAGTAACATTTGAACGTGTATTCTTATGATTGGTCTTGTTAGGGTCCTTTTAGAGGTCCAAAGGAACAGAACAGACGATGCAATCGGCACAGAGAGGTAGTTTACTGTAACACACTTCACACGCGCAGGGAGGAGCCCAAAGGGAGTTCCTCCCCCAAGCAATTTTTAAGGCAGGCTTATATACCCTTGGGGCTGACCATGGAGCATACCGAGGGTCAATGTGGCTATCACACAAGGTGGAGAGGTCAATGTGGTTATCACACAGGGTGGAGAGGTCAATGCCGTGATCACACAGGGTGGAGAGGTCAATGCCGTGATCACACAGGGTGGAGAGGTCAATATGGTTATCACACAGGGTAGAGAGGTCAATGTGGCTATGACACAGGGTTCCTTGGCCTAGGAAGGGTGCTTATCTACACCAGGTTCCTTGGCCTAGTTCCCTTTCATTCCACACTTTTTTTTTTTCTCAGCGGCTTGGAGTCCCTGGGGTCCCTGGTTGTTGGGTGATTATCATGGCTGGGGTCAAAGGTCAGAGGCCTTCCCAGCCATGAGCAATACCGAGCATGCTCAAGACTGAGCATGCTCTCTTTTAAGGCAACCTGCACATACCAACTGTTCCCCTTGCTCATAGCTAGGGGTGGACTGCTACATCTCCCCCTTTTTGTTTTACACACAAATGAATAGTGTAATATCAAAATGTGGCAACAGCACAGCATTAACAAATACAAACACTCTGGTGCATAATCATATTCTGATACAGGATGAAAAACCCACCCTGATTGTATAACTTAGATATACCAATCCAGAGTGAACATCAGCATAAACTGGTTCAGTGATCAATCTTAAACATCCCCAACTGAACTTTCTATCTGCCTGTCTGCATTTCAGGATCAATTCAACAGTCTTAGTAGATATAAAATGTTAAGAAAATAATTTCCACGCTACTGATCCTGGTCTAATGAGGTAGAACTCTATGATTCACATGACAGGTGCAATAACCAAACATGCCACCATTCACAGTCTGGACTATCAGAAGTTGTCCGCCTTTTCAACAGTTAGCAGAATACTATCTCTGGAGATGAAGGATAAGTCCTTCCTTTCTCTCCTACTGATACTGCATCTTGGGGATCTCTCCGTGCTCACTGCCAGATGCCTGCCACATAGGAAACTGGTTGGTAGCTCGATGCCAGGACATTCAGCGACTGAGGGTGTCAGTATGCCATGTCTCTGCATTTCCCAACCTCAAACATCCATTTCATATGGAAAGTGTATAATCGTGGCTGAGGCTGTCTGGTCCATAATGAAAGCTTCATTATGATTCCCCTTACATGCAATCAGACATCAGTCTCCAGAATGGTCACCTGAAAATTAACAATTGCTGTCATATTCTCATGTCTACCGACTGTTAGGTGACTGCAATTCTAGAAATCTTTGCACCTTCATAATTCTCGATCAGAGCATTAACAGTACTTTCCTTGTACTTAAAAATTCTGTCAATAATTGTGCAACAGAAAAATCAAAGTTGAATACTTGAAAATGAATCAAAAGTGTTCTCTAAAATGAACATACTGATATCTATATTATTCTTCTCCCTTTTCTTTTTCTTTGTGTGTTGGGAGAGATCCCTTCAAAGAAAAACATCCTCTCTGAACAATTCTGGAGGACCATGTTATCACATGCCAAATGATCGTAGAAAATTGATCCTGGGAACCCGATCCCAAAATTAATACAAAATTCTCTTGGCTCTACTGAGCCAATAAAATATCAGAACTTATATTCCCAATGATTCCTAATTCCTGATCTAAATAGATCAAAATTCGCTTTGTATGTGAACATAATTTTGCACCATTACAGGCCTTGCAAAAACCATTAATACACCAATCACAGTGCAATTTTAAACAAATACCAATATTCCCATACACTTTACATTCTCAATTGTAGCTTAAATAACCATGATGGTGATAATGAAGTAATATTTCAAGTTCTGACTGCATATTCCTTATGTCATCCTTATTTAAATCTCTGCTTGTATAAATAAACACATCAATATGATAACCAAGCCTATACCATTACCGATATTTGCAAAATTCATTCCACCAAACCAATGTTTGGGTAAATAGAAGCTTAAGTTGTTTTCCATGTAGAAACCATTTCTACAGTTTCTTGTACCTATAGAATTTGACATAGCTTTTTCATACCTAGTTGTTAGTGTATAATATTCAATGTGACAATAACTCAGGTTCCTGATTAAAGATTTCTTAGTGTCTTTTCCCTGATCTCTCATCCTGTCTTGAGAGTAACATCAGTGTCATCTGTCCATTAACCATGAGTGAGCAGCATTTTCTGCTTAGCACCTCATTTTGGTTGTCAGAGGTATCAGATCTATGCTATGAATGAAAGTTGTTTGTCTCCTACTCTTTGGAGAGTCATACCAAGGTCTAGACCCTTGTTGATAACAGCATTTCTTACAATACAAGTGGTAGCTTTACAATGCATACAATATACATTCCTTTTGACCATATCATATACAAAATACAGGGTATACATTAGTAGCTAGACAATTTGTAGCTAATTCATCTCAATCCCATAGCAAAGCCTTTGGAGTGTGGGACATATCTGGTGTCTTGTACAGACACGAGTGTGATTTAGTCCTTCTGAGTTAGCATACTCGATGTTGCTTTGGGTACCACATCTCAATGGATGTCAGCATGACAAGTGTCCATCAGTGGTCTAATAGCCAATGTCTCTAATAATGTAATGTCATTGTTCTGGAGTGATATCAGTCACCAGAGAAGTGTCCTTCCAGCATGCCTGGATTGTGGCTGGCATGCAGATAGCTGATGCCATCACCTTCTGTCTGCTTCTCTTCCTGGTCTGTGTCAGCTGGCATGAAGCATGACGTGGGTGACCAGATGTTTTCATTATCTGTGAACATACAAACAAGACCTCGGCCCAACGTTATCATCCCCTTGGGTCCCTTACAGTCTTAATATCTCGATGATATTCAACCCAATTCAGGTATCTCACACAATGTGATCTTTATCATTACATTCAATACTGATTATTGCATAGCTTTAACTTATATTCCTTCTGGGTTGTAGAAGAGATAGATGATTAGTGATACCATATCCACCTCTTTCCTTACGAAAGTGAAACAGTCACAGCTAAACAAAATGGACTTCTAGATAAGTCTGATTCTAATAAAAACATGTTGTTTGCAAATATAATGTACCCTTTAAGACAATAATCATCATTACATGTTGGATAGTAATACCCATTTGTGCTGCAAGTGGACAGCATTCCTTATACTGTCATAACATTCCCAATTATACCCTTTTGATATTTGATCACATTTGGCTAACATGGAAGAATTCCAATAAAATGATTGTCAGGTTACACATTGTACCAGTACCATTCAAAATTTTCAGGCATGTAATAGTTCGATCTTTTACCAAATACCCATATATTCCTAGAACAGAATATCTGTCAGTGACTCAATGATATTCTTCTGCATGTACATTGTTTTTCATTCAAGTACATGTGTGTGTGGATAGTGTGTTAAACCTGCCTATAGGGCAATCATAGCCTTTACAATCCATGTGCTGCATTTCTGGTGTCCTGTGCCAGACACCTCTGCCATCTGTCCTTCTTCTGGGCAGATTGTCTTGCCATCAGATGCTCTTGATCATCTTCCATGGACTTCATGTATCTGAGAAAGTAAACAGAGAACCTCGACCCCAAATGACAGCCTCATTGGGTCTCAGAGAGTTAGGAAGTGACAGAACATCTATACCTTCAGTTTTTGAACCTTGGGGCTCATGAATTCCCTTGATCTCTATTTACCCTAGCTTGCATGTAAGCCATGAGCTATGCAATTCAGCCCTTGCATTGCTGTTAAAAGCCCTGCTATACCAAGCTGTGTGGAATAGACAGTAGTGCACAGATATTCATAAAATCTGTCATCACTTTGCTCACTTCTTCATTTGAGCTTGAACCCTAAACCAGGAGAGTCAGTATCTCCCATCACTTTTCACAGTTCACCCTTTGTGCCAGGAGCATGCTGAAATGCACCTTTTGCTCCAAAATGTACAGTGGATACCTATGAGAGGTGAAATTAATTCCCCACAGTTTGCATTGATAAGCGATATCCCCTGCTTGTTCAGGATATAGATGTACAATAGACTTTGCAAAGCAGCAGGTATAGATGCTTAAATATTTGCTTTTTCAAACGCATAATCATAAAAATATCCTACTAGAAATCACTTATGATTTGACCCGTGTGTGCTGGGATCTTAAGCCTTTGTTTGCCTGCACACACTTTTTGCTATTTGAAAAAGTTTCCCATTGTGCAGTTATTAAAAGTATAGCATTGTATGGGGGGTGGGGGGGGGTAGGAAAAGAAAATGATCTATGTCTTTAACGAATAATGCTTGGAAATGATCAAATAAAATATATTAAAAAAAAAAAGGTATAGCATTGTCTTATGCTGTACAAGGATGCACAGAATTATCAAACAGTTGCACAGGAGTTGTTGTATCGGAACTACTGCAATGAACTCCATCACTGAAAAGATCTTAATACTGTGACTAAACTCATTACTTTCATCTGCTAAGTCTGCAAATCTTCACTGCAGAAATAAATCAAATTGGGCCAGTAATCTTTGAACTTGCATTATTATCATGGGTCTCTTTTCAGTCTCATGATCAGCTTCAATATCTGCCATTTGAATACATGCTAGTATTGCCTCTTTCAAGGCCTTCCTTCATAAATCTCTGTACTGAGTAACAGATTCCTCGCTAACTTTAATAATGAGCCGCCGGTAAACAGATTGAATCCTTCTGACCATGCTTTGACTCTGCTGAGCATGTGTCTTAGTTTCCATAGTAAAAGCTATTCTAGTTAGGAATCGTTTGCTTTCTGGATACAGGTACATTAATATGCCCACTAAAACGTTTCTGAACTGCATGCAGGCTGTTTGAATAAGCTCTGCTCAATATTGTTGCTCTCATGACCTGCTTAGAAAAGTGTTAATCATTCCTCCATAGTTCAAATTAGAAAGCCTTATGAATTCCTTTAAATCGTATTCCAAGTCATGCTTAGTATGTCTCAGTATTCAATTTTCCTTCTAGCCAATTGCAGCGTTTGTAATAAAAAACTTGGAACCTCAGTTGCTCTGATGCTCTCTTCCACGTGGCTCAAGCCACGTGGCCGGTAGAGAAAAAACATTTCAAGCTGCTTCAGATTGAAGCCCAAACCTTAAAAATGTTCTGTTTGTACTTGCATCACCTCGTGATTTATACCAAAATTTCTCTACAGATAAACATTTCTAGTCCTGAGATTCTGTGGCACATAACAAAAGTCAGAGAAAGATTTTTAATTCTCCTTTTTTGACTTCCTTCATCAAAGAATATGAGCAGACATTCCTTCATAATTCTGCCTGTATCCAACCTAAATGAAAGCATTCAAATGCCCAGATCTCACTTCCCTGTGCTTCTTATCACTTGCAATCAGCCAGGTACAGCCGCCTTTCCCTGGCCGGACCTCAAACAAAAGAGTTCCTAGGACCCTTTTCAAATGCTAAATGAGTGCAGAGGCTTGCCTTTTGTTTGTTTGTTTTTAATCTTCTGCCTTTGGTTACAGAAGGGCAATATCTTTTTACAACCTGGGCTGTTCGGAATTGAACCTAATTCAGGATTATTACTTCGATTCATTAATTTTGCTGAGACCTGCAGTGGTATTAGGAAAAGTTTTTTGTTTTTTATCCCTTTAGCCAAGTGATTCGGACCCTTTAAGTGCCCTGCTTGAGTCAAAGCAGTTACTTCCGGAGAAGCCTTTCAAAGGCAGGCCAGGAATCTGCCTGGGAAGATGAGCTCGCTCCTGGCTTCCTGTCTGCTAGCCTTTCCCACTAGGGCTAACCTGCCTGTTTTGGCCTATGAATGGCAGCCTGGCTCTCCCAAGAATTTGACTTTGCACTTTCCTGATGAAATCTTCACTCCTGCTTTTGCTTTTCCCAGTTGCTCCTTTCGAAATCCACTAGGCGCCAGCACCTGCCTGTTGCAGACTGAGAGTTCTCAAGTTCTCATCGCCCCTAGTGAGGGTCTTGCTGGGTCAGATTCTCTTTTTTCTTCCCCTCCCCCTCAGACCGCTCCTCAGGTGTTTCTTAACCTCCGGAGATCCAGGGCAGGGAGAGGAGGCCTGGGCACAGCATTGGACTAGCAGGCCCAGGTGGGGGAGGGAAACGGCACTCCCCCCCCCCCCAGAGACAGTTTGAGAATCCTGCTCTGACCGACCACGTGCTTTTGTTAGGGTCCCTTTAGAGGTCCAAAGGAACAGAACAGACGATGCAATCGGCTCAGAGAGGTAGTTTACTGTAACACACTTCACAGGGCAGGGAGGAGCCCAAAGGGAGTTCCTCCCCCAAGCAATTTTTAAGGCAGGCTTATATACCCTTGGGGCTGACCATGGAGCTTACCGAGGCTCAATGTGGCTATCACACAGGGTTCTTTGGCCTAGTTCCCTTTCATTCCACACTTTTTTTTTCTCAGCGGCTTGGAGTCCCTGGGGTCCCTGGTTTTTGGGTGATTATCATGGCTGGGGTCAAAGGTCAGAGGCCTTCCCAGCCATGAGCATGCTCTCTTTTAAGGCAATCTGCACATACCAACTGTTCCCCTTGCCCATAGCTAGGGGTGGACTGCTCCATCTCCCCCTTTTTGTTTTACACACAAATGAATAGTGTAGTATGAAAATGTAGTGTTAAGGTCCAGGGTTTCACCCACCACCATGGAAGTCCACGAACAATGCAAACTGGCAGAGAAAGGCCATTTATTGAACTGATACGCGCATCAGTGGGAACCTCTATCCTCAGAGTTCCGAGTTGCTTCTGACAGGCTGGGCTTTTTATACCTTTCTGTAGGTACCTTACCATCCTTGGAATTTTGCCTGCACGTATGGCCCTTATCTGCTTCCTACTATTCTTGGAGCTTTGACAATTCTATATTGTTGAGTCCCCCTGACCTGTCGTTTGACATATTTGTTGGGCTCTTCCTGGCCTTTATCTGGTATCTACTGCAGCTGGCGGTTTGGCATATTTATGGTTCTGACAAGTTTCTCAAGGCTGACCAGCTCATTAGGCCTTCCTGCTAGGATTTGGTATATTTACGGTTCTGACAGGTCAGAGATGAAGAGGGAGGATGATCTCCCAGGCCCTTAGGAACAAGCTAGTATAGAGCCTGGGTGTCATGGAGGTGCTTAGAAAAACATCTCAAGGCTGCTCTGGTTTGTTTTCCTGGGAAGACACAGGACTGGAACAAGGAATGGAGAGGGGTTCTGAAAGACAAGGGTTCATTCGATCCATTCAATACTGAGGTATTGGGAGCTTGGCTGACTTCAAGTACTTCCCCTGAGCCTTGAGAAGGGCCCTGTGGTCTGAGGGAGCAGAGCTGGGCTGGGACCACACAGTAAAGCCCTTCATTGCTAGACAAACAAAACGAGAGCCTTTCAGCCTGGCTTTTGGCCTGGTTAGCATAAGAAGTGCTCAGGCCATTACAGGCCAGAGAATCCCAGCTGCACCCTGGACAGGGCCCAGGAGAAGGAAGCACATCCCCTTCCACGGGCAGATCCCAAGGCCCAGAAGAGCCCTCCTCACCCAGGCAGACCAGGTTCCTGTAGTTCTCCAGCATCACCTCCCAGAACAGCTCCTTATGGGGAGGGTCCAGGAGCCTCCACTCCTCCCAGGTGAAGTCCACGGCCACATCCTTGAACTTCACGGAGGCCTGAAACAACATATAAATGGGCTCAGCCCGGGACCACAGCCCAGAGGGTCCTTGGAGGGGAAGGGAAGTGGGCAGGAAGGACAAGGGCTGATTCGGACCCCAGCCTGGACTCCCACCCTCAGGCTGGCCTGGATGCTGAGTCAGGACACACAGAACAGCCACTGACCAGTCAGCCAGCACTGAGGGAGAGTCTGTCCTGTGCCAGGCTCTGGGTCAAGCCATGGGCATACAAAGAAGGGCCAACACAGAGCCTGGCCTCAAGGAGCCCCCAGTCTAATGGGGAGACGCCATGCACATAACTGGTGAAATCCAAGGTCTGGCCAACACTTCTCTCACCACCCCCTCGGGAAGGCAAGTCCTCCTTGTCCCTATTTACAGATGAGCAAACTGAGGCTCAGAAGGGTGGGGGGGGGTTGTTCATGGTCACACAGACAGGGTCAGAGCTGGTCCCCTCCCTGACTCCAGGCCCGTCCATAGCCCTTCCCAGCAGGCCATGCTGCCTCTCACTCAACAGCTCAGCTTCCCCTTTGGACATCTCCCAAAGGCAGCAGAACCAGCAACAGGCACTTGTGAGGGGCCAAGCACATGCCAGGCACTGAGGAACCGGATGGGGACACCAAGAGACGGGACATGGGGGTGATGGAGGGCCTCCACCAAGGCCTCAGGCTGCCTGGAAGAATACAGGAGGAGGAGGTGATAGAGGCCTGGCCATGGGGAGGCAGCCAGGCTGTGGAGGCCTGTGAAGACCCAAAGGAGTCTCTGTTGGGCTGTCAAGAGAGCAGACCCAAGGCTGAGGGGGAAACAGTATCAGGCGCCATTTTAGGACAATGGCTGGAGCCAGAGTGGGCTGGAGCAGCCATGGGGGATCCCGTCCTGCCTGGAAGTGTGTCCTCTGCATCTGCTCAGGAGCCCTTCTTGTCCGTGTCCTGCACTCGGGCCTGATTCTGGCCTTCAAGGCCTCGATGCCAGCTGACGGTGGGCTGTCCCAGCTGGGCCCTCGGTGGAGCCCAGAACCCAGAACCCGGCCTCGAGACCAGCTGCTCCTGCTTCCTGGACGTCCTATTTCCTCTGGGCCTCGCCATTCTGGCTTCCACAGCCTGGCCTGAAGCCTCCCAACTGGGCCTGGGCACGTGCTGGGCCCAAAAGAGACCTGACTTCTCGGCCCAGGAGGATGGGAGGGAGCCGGGCCGGAGCCGGAACCTGCCGTCCACAGGGGAGAAGCAGCCAACCTGGAAGGAGCTGCAGGTTGTCCTGAAGAAGAGGCCCAGCAGGAGCCCCAGGACAGGGCTTCAGGGAAGGGTTTGAGTTGAAAAGGGGAAACGAAAGTGACTTTGGAGCCCTGGAGAGGGAGGAGCGTCTACACCAGGGGCCTGAGCCTCCATGTTAGGAGAGAGGAGTGTCTACACCTGGGGCCTGAGCCTCCTTGTCAGGAGAGAGGAGCGGGGGCAGCTGGGTGGCTCAGTGGAATGAGAGCCAGATCTAGAGATGGGAAGTCCTGGGTTCAAATTTGACCTCAGACACTTCCCAGCTGTGTGACCCCCATTGCCTAGCCCTTACCACTCTTCTGCTTTGGAGCCAATACACAGTATTGATTCCAAGTCAGAAGGTAAGGGTTAAAAAAAAAAAAGAGAGACAGGAGCATCTACACCTGGGCCTGAGCCTCCTTGTCAGGAAAGAGGAGTGTCTACACCTGGGCCTGAGCCTCCCCATCAGGAGAGGAGTGTCTACACCTGGGCCTGAGCCTCCCCCTAAGGAGAAGCCGCTGCTGCTTACCTGGGCGGGCTTGCCGGGCTGCAGCCCCGCGTCCTCTCTGCACTCCTCCAGGCTCTCCATCCCAGGTCTGGGGGGTCCCAGAAGGCGTCCCTGGAAGACAAAAGGGACCCGTGACGGGGCTCAGCCCCTCCTCCTGGCAGCTCCCCCCTTGGAAGTACCCCGAGTCCTCCCCACTCCCAGGGCCCAGGTCAGGCCCAGCAACACTGAGGAAGCGCCTGGGGGAGCCCCGCTGGTTCAGGGGGCCGGAAAGGACGGGAAAGGGGGGCAGGCTGTGCCCCCAGCAGTCCTGGCAATACCTGGGGAGGGGGCGGGGCCTGGAGGCAGAGGGGGGCTGGGCAAGTCCCCTGGGAGGGTGTCCAGGTGAGAGCCCGGATTGGCAGAACACGAGGATGGGGGAGGTAAGGGGAGAAAAGGTAAGAGAGTTCCGGTGGGGGCAGGGAGGCCAGAAGGACAGGCGCCTCACCTCCTCCGGGACAGGACAAGCTGCGCAGGAGCCCAGGACCAGGGGGAGGGAGGAATGGGGGAAGCATAGGGGAACGGAAAAGCAAAGTTTAAAACCCGGAAAGTGTTACAAGGGAATCACTTTAAAAGACTGATATATATATTAATTTAAGGTCGCCAAGGAATCAGCTATGCAATTCCTAAATGAAAAACTCAAGTCAGCCGTCAGCCTTTTTTTGGAGTTTAATTACAATAGGAGTAAGAAAGAAATTAGAGATAGAGAGAGAGAAAGGGGAGAGAAGGGAATAGGGTTTAAATACCCCTTCTGTTTAGGCTGGGCCAAAAAGCCCAAGCCCTTAGATAGCTGGGGCAAAGAAAAGAGATCAGTCCCTATTACTCACGTGTCCAAAATGGAGAAACAGTCTCAGAGGCCCCCACCTTCAGCTTCCTTCAGAGCAAGCTTCCTCAGAGCCCAGGAACCACACTGACCAAAAAACTCCACTCCCTCCTCGAGTCTCCAGACCCTCCTATCTTTAAGGAAACCATCCAAGTTCCCTCCCCTCAGTCCTCACATCTACCAATCACTCTTCATCAATTTCCCTGTCAATGGAGGCTCTCGCTTAACCCAGGACCGCCCAGAGGTTTCTGGCTTTTGCACATGTCTGTTGAAGGTCATATTTTTCAAATGATTAAATCTTTACTCCTTTGTTACAGCCCTTTCTAAATCCTGTTAACCTGAGTAGGGTAGAGATTGGAATAATTAAATTTTGATCTAGGCTGCAGCCCTTACTCAATCCTATTAGGACTGAATAGGGTGGAGTATCTCCATTGTATCAATTCTAAAATCAATCAAGACTCAAAGAAATTCCTGTTCTATGCTTAAGCATAGGTCAAAGTCCTTTCCATTGTTCAGCAAAAGGTTTCTGTCCTAAAGTAATCTTAAGAAGGGAAGAGAAGGAACCTCCCATGCCAATGGGGTTCCCATTCCAATAGACTATCAGTAAGAAATTTTCCAAGTATGAAATATCCCAATGGTGAAATTACCAACATTTATAAGTCTAAGGAAATTTGAGGTTTACAATCCCCCCTGATGATCATTGGGAGACTAGTCTCCCCATTGATCATTTAACATAATCATTTTGTAGTTCTAAATTCACTTCTAACTAAAGATATACACAATATTCAATTTTCTAAGAGAAATTAGAATAGTGAGAGAGGAAATAGAAAAGAAAGCAAAACCAATGTTTGCTAGGCGCATTGACAGAAAGCCAAATTAGGGGCAGTCCCTTTTGGCATAAATGTTACAATAAATGTTCAATCAAAAGTTCAGTCCAATCAATCACATCCAAAGTTCATTCTTGATCTTCTTGATGAAGTGTAGGTTTTTGGCATCTTTCTGCAACAGTTCATTCTCTGGATATAAAAGTTTCAAGCTTCTTTCTTGAAGATCTTTTCTCGAACAAAATCAAAATCTTTGAAATTTTTTATAACAGTAAAATCTTAAACAAAAGTCTTGGATTTTTATAAAAATACAATCTCAAACAAAAAAAAATTCAAAAATTCTTAGATTTTAAATTAAAATACAATCCCCCCTGAAGTAAGTATTTAAAAAAAAATATCAAGTTTAGCTCAGAATGCAATGTTCAGTTATGGGGGTGTATGTGTCAATTATCAAAAGAATAGAAAAATAATCAAAAACATAAGAAAAATTCAAAATAGAACTTGAATAGGTCCAGTTTAAAGTAATTTCTATCCCACAAGTATGTAGGACAGAATGCAGTAATATTTCACTTAGCCATTTGTAGCCAAGACTACAGGAAGTTGCCATAATATAAGAAGGAAAGAATTAGAATTCTATTTTGATGGGGAAATGTCATTCCCTTGTCTGATTTTTTTCCTTCAGAGATATAGGGAGCCAGCATGATAGTCAAGCTTTGTACTTGTTTGAGTATTTCGAAAAGAGTGTAGATACAAGGAAGTCCTACGACTTAAACATAAGTTAAGCGTCGCAACCTCGAGTCTCACTTTAATATTTCTTGTGTGCTCTATTGGCACTATTCAGGTTTAGTCTGTGCTCCTTGTTTTTATCCCTTTTCCTGGAATCAGACACAAACATTAATCACAGTCCTATAATATTTTATCAATAAATGGCAGGTTCCCATAGTTTAAGGCTTTTAGGCATATATTGATATTATAGCAAGAGTATATATATTAACTTGTATTACTGCAGGGAAAAATAATATTAGTATTAATTATGTGTACCTTCAGTACAAAAAATGAGAAAAAAATCAAATATTCTGATAAAAAATAAAAGAAAAGAAATAAGAAAAAATAAGAAAAAAAATCAGTAATTCAATATATTCTTGAAAGAAAAAACAGCATCCATTTGTCTATGGATTATTATCTCCAATTCTTATGATAAGATAGAGTCACAATTTATATGATAGGATAGAGTCAATCAGTCTCAGCAGAAGATGCTTTCTTCACATGTGAGCAGTGAATCCAAGAGTCTCTTTCTCCAATCTTTATAGATGTTGGAGTAGTTAATAATATTTGGAATGGTCCTTCCCATGAAGGTTCAGTTGCTCCAGTTCGCTTGAAATTCTTGATATAAACTTTATCTCCTGGGTTCAGGTCATGCAGAGAAAAGTCTAATGGTCCAGCTTGTACTGCAGCTCCGGATTCATGAAGTTCACGTAGTTTGTGCTGTAACTCCTGTATATAGGAAGCAATAGTAATATCTCCCCCTAATAGCGATGTATAAGCCGGGGAGAAAGGCTTAGCCTGTATAGGCGGATGTCCAAAAAGCATCTCAAATGGTGAAATATGTAAGTCTCCTCTAGGCCTGCTTCTAAGATAAAATAGGGCCAGAGGGAGAATTTCAGGCCATTTTAAATGGGTCTCAGTGCATAATTTTCCAATCATAGTCTTAAGTTCTTTATTCATCTTTCCTACTATTTGGAGAGGAGAAAAAAACTGGAAAAGGTTAATTAATATCAACAAAATCAATACAATCTAAGAAGAATCATCTTCATTATATTAGGAAGTTCCCTGGGCACCCTCCTGAAGGGCACCTCTCTGAGGGTCATTAGCACCTCGAGTAATTTTTGGACGAGCGCCATTTCTCATATATTGTTGAGTATTATCATTAAAATTTTCTTCAATTTGAGCATTGTCATTAAATTCCCAATTCCTATTTCTATAATTCTGGTTTCTAAAGTTCTTATTTCTATATTCATTATAGTTATTTCCATAGTCATTATTATAATTTCTAGAATTCTGGTTTCTATAACCATTATCATAATTTCTATAGTTATTGTTTCTAAAACTATTATTAAACTGTGTATTCCTTCCAAACATCTTAAGAAAGGTTCTACATTCCATCATTTTGTGGCCCTTCTTCTCACAGAAGTGGCAAGTAATGGATTGATAATTTGATTTCTGGAGAGGGGCAATTGTCGTTGGTTCATTATCATGCCCACTTTCTAATTTAGTTATCCTATCTATTAAATATCTCATTTTTTTCTTCATTTCCTCCATGTCATCATTATTTTCTTTCTCCTTTTCTTCGTTTCCCTTTAAAACATATATAGCTGTTTTTCGCAATTCTTCAAGGTCCATATCTGACCATCTTGGGCATTGTGTTTTAAAATAATTTTTAATTGCCTTGCAAGAATTGTTTACAAATATTCTTCTAACTTGTCTTAAACTATTCTCTTTAGTTAAGTCCCAATCTAAGTATCTGTCCCCAAACTCGATAATTCTGTCCATAAATCTGGAGGGTGTTTCGTTTTCCTTTTGCTTAATTTTTTCCACTTCCATCCACTTATCTGTACTGTCTGCACATTCCTTCATGGCCGTGAGGATGGCCTCTCTACAACGGTATAGTTGTAGATAATCCTCGGGATTATTATAGTCCCATTCGGGATCCTGAGATGGCCAATGTGCTGCATTACGCCCCCAGGTTTTGTTGACATGAGCAATTATTTTATTTTTTTCACGTTCACTTAAAAAAGCCTGTAGTAAGCTCTCAACGTCCTTGTAAGAGGGATTATACTGAAAAAATATGTCTCCCATCTTTTTTGTTACTAGAAAAGGATCTTGTTCATATGTGGGGATATTTCGTGTAAATTCATTTATTTCTTGGGGAGTAAACGGTATCCTATGTCTTAAAGTCACCACATCCCCATTTCGTCCTATTTCAGGTACTTCTCTTAGAGGAAACAGGCCTCTAGTTGGATTTTGCACCTGTGGGTCAGTTTGACAAGGACAGGTTTCTCTAGGAGGACAAGATCTCTCTTGCATTGGAATTTGGTTTTCTGTAGGAGAAGGAACATGAGAAGCTGGGATTGCAGGGGAAGGGTTTTGGGGATTAAATTCAGACAAGATTTGCACTACACGAGAGAAGCAGTCTGTTAACTGGGCTATAGGGAAGGTGTTTTCCATCTCTATTTCAGGGAAGGAAATTTCCTCATTCAAAGGTTCAGAAACAGGTCTGTTTCTGGTAGAGTGGTTGTTTGCCCATTGATCCTGTAAGAAACTTTTTAGATCTTCTAATTGGGCTTGCATTTTATCCTCAATTTTTCCTATTTTATCTTCCATATTTCCCATTTTATCCTCAATATTTCCTATTTTATTCTCAATATTTCCTATTTTATCCTCAAGTTTTTCTATTTTATTCTCAATATTTCCTATTTTATCCTCAATTTTTTCTATTGTATCCTCAATTTTTTCTATTTTATCCTCAATATTTTCTATTTTATCCTCAATATTTTCTATTTTATCCTCATTTTTCTCTATTTTATCCTCAACATTTTCTATTTTATCCTCAATATTTTCTATTTTATCCTCATTTTGTTTTATTTTATCCTCATTTTGTTTTATTTTATCCTCATTTTGTTTTATTTTATCCTCATTTTGTTTTATTTTATCCTCAATATTTTTTATTTTTTCATCTCTAAATATAGTATTGAGGAGTACAAAAATGACAGTACCTATTAATATAAAAATTTGGAGATATCCTGCATTCCTCAATGCCCCTACTTCTTCAGCTGCCATATAATTGTCAAAGAATGTAGTACTCATTTTTATATATATATTTTGTAATTTCACAAAACACGTGGGGAGCAGGGCAAAGCAAAAAACTTTCCACAGGGTTTATTTTTCTCTAATCTAGGAAGTTGTTCCTTAAGGGAAAGGATATTTAGAAACAGTTCTTCCAGCCAGGACTTTAGAGTCCTGTTGCTGAGATTTAAAACAGCTGTTTTCTGTCTATCAGAGTCACACAGCTGGGAAGTATCTGAGGTCCGATTTGAACCCAGGACCTTCTATCTCTAGGCCTGGCTCTCAATCCGCTGAGCTACCCAGCTGTCCCTTAAGATTAAAGGGAAGAAAAAGAAAAAAAACTGCTGATTCCAATTTAACGTAAGGAGAAAAGAGAAAAAGTTTTTTATACTCACGTGTTCTAGCAGCTGTGTCTTTAAGCCAAGTTTTTTGTTAAAAAAAAAGACTAAGAGGTGAGACAGTATAGTAAAAAGGAAAGGAATTTCAAAAGTTTTATTGAGAGGATTCTTTAGACTCCCGTGTGGTCAGCCACAATGTTACAAGGGAATCACTTTAAAAGACTGATATATATTAATTTAAGGTCGCCAAGGAATCAGCTATGTAATTCCTAAATGAAAAACTCAAGTCAGCCGTCAGCCTTTTTTGGAGTTTAATTACAATAGGAGCAAGAAAGGAATTAGAGATATATATATAGAGAGAAGGGAATAGGGCTTAAATACCCCTTCTGTTTAGGCTGGGCCAAAAGGTCCAAGCCCTTAGATAGCTGGGGCAAAGAAAAGAGATCAGTCCCTATTACTCACATGTCCAAAATGGAGAAACAGTCTCAGAGGCCCCCACCTTCAGCTTCCTTCAGAGCAAGCTTCCTCAGAGCCCAGGAACCACACCGACCAAAAAACTCCACTCCCTCCTCGAGTCTCCAGACCCTCCTATCTTTAAGGAAACCATCCAAGTTCCCTCCCCTCAGTCCTCACATCTACCAATCACTCTTCATCAATTTCCCTGTCAATGGAGGCTCTCGCTTAACCCAGGACCGCCTTTTTTTTTTTTGCCTTTTTGGAGTTTGTTACAGCCCTTTCTAAATCCTGTTAACCTGAGTAGGGTAGAGATTGGAATAATTAAATTTTGATCTAGGCTGCAGCCCTTCCTCAATCCTATTAGGACTGAATAGGGTGGAGATTGATTCCAAGTATCTCCATTGTATCAATTCTAAAATCAATCATGATTCAAAGAAATTCCTGTTCTATGCTTAAGCATAGGTCAGAGCCCTTTCCATTGTTCAGCAAAAGGTTTCTGTCCTAAAGTAATCTTAAGAAGGGAGGAGGAGGAACCTCCCATGCCAATGGGGTTCCCATTCCAATAGACTATCAGTAAGAAATTTTCCAAGTATGAAATATCCCAATGGTGAAATTTCCAACATTTATAAGTCTAAGGAAATTTGAGGTTTACAAAAGCCCGCCCCGGCCTGGGCCCCGCCCCTGATCAAGCCACACCCCTTGTTGGAGCCTGCCTCTTGCACCTCCCTCAGCCCCAGCCTGTAGCCCAATCCCACCTTGCTTTAGGCCCCACCCATTACCGCTCTGCCCCGCCTCCATTCCGCTCCTGCCAGGGCCCTCTCAGACACCGCCTCCTTGCCTGACCCCCGCCTCTCTGTTAGGCTCCGCCCGCGACGTCCCTCCCCTACGCCCAGGCCCCATCCCTTCCTTCACCACCCCGTCCCTTCCCAGAAGCCTCTGCTTCCCAGAACCCTGGCTTTGGGGCTGCCCCTCCCTGCTTCTCCTTCACCCCTCAGGGAATTCCCGCCTCCTCCCAGCTGTCTCCTGGCCTCAGAGCTGGAGCAGATGCTCTATCCTGGAGCCCCTGCTGGGGGAGGGCAGAGCCAGGCTTCTGGGGGCTGGGCCAGGGGGTGCCTGCAGGAAAGAGCTCCTCCTGGGCTCCTGGGGGCTGGCAGGCCTAGGAGGGCCCCCCAGAGGGTGCTGCACCCCCCCTGCTGCCTCCCCCTTTTGGCCCCCCTTTCAGGCTCCCTCTCAGCTCAGCCTGGACAGGCCCAAAGCCTGGAAGGAGAGGCTGGAGTCCAGGGAAGGGCCTGGGGGGGCCCCCAACGCCCCCATCCCAGGGGAGGGCAGGCCATGCCCAGCCCAGGCCTGTGTGTTCTCCCCTCCTGAGCCCCAGAGACAGCAGAGAGGAATTCAGAGCAGCAGCCCCGGGCCTGAGGCCAGCAAGGGAAGGATCCTCCATGGAGAGAAGCCCTTCCAGGGCTTTTAGCCCCTCAGGGCCTGCTAGAGCTCAGGGTCTGGAGTCAGGGAGGCCTGAGATCTCCCCCTGCAGGACCCTGGTGCTTGCCTCAGTTTCCTCCCCTGTCCAGTGGGCTGCAGGAGGAGAGGCAAAGCCTCCCAGCCTCTGCCCAGAAAGCCCCAAAGGAGGGGAGAAGCAGCCTGAGCCCAGCAGCTCTGCAGACAGACACACAGACACCCCCAGACTGTCCTCTGTCCATCAGGGCTCAGAGCCTGGGCTCAGGGGCTGCTGCTGCCTTCTGTGGCCTCCCAAAGGGCAGGAGGGGGTTCCTAGGCCTTCCCCAGCCCTCTAAAGGGTCTCTGGGCCTTGTGGACTGGGGGAGGGGCTCAAGGAGACAAGTCCATGGGACAATCAGGGGGGGCTGATCCTCCAGGTCTGATGTTTTGGGTTTGGAGTCCAGGGCCCAAGGACAAAGGAATTTCCCTAATAATAGTTTGCCTGGGTTTCTGGGGCTGCCATGCCCCTGCCAAAGGAGACCCTCCTCAGCATCCCAGAGCCTCAGAAGACCCCGAGGAAGCATCTGCTTCCCCCCAGATCCTCTCTGGACCACCTTCCCCACAGCCCCTGGGCTCAGGCTCTTATTCTCTGGTTCTCACAATGGGGGAAACTGAGGCAAAGGCTGGGAAAGGTTCTTGGCCAGGCTTCCCCTGCTGGACAGTGTCTGAGGCCACATTTCCCCCCAGAAGAAAGTGTTGAAAAAAACACCAAGTCCATCAGAGGATGCAGGGTTTAGTTATGGAGGTGTGTGAGTTAATCCAAAAGGAAAACAAAAACAAAAACAAAATCAAAAAAGGGAAAAAATAATCCGTTATATATATATATATATTAAAGAAGAATTCAAAAGAAGTATAAAAATATCAAAAATCTATGTATACAAAATTTTGAGAAAGCAAGAATAAATTTTCTCACAGGTCCCTGTTTTTTATTACCTGCAACAAACAATAAAATAATGATATAAGTAATTGTTTACAATGTATCTAATGATAATAAATGTTTACTATGTTAGCTCTAAGAAGGATCACAGAGCAAGAATATTCTACTAATTCTCAATTCTGGAAACATTTAGCTCTCTCAAGAAGCCAATAAAATCTCTTTCCAAGAATTCTCTCCATTGTATTTCTACAAAGGAGTTAAAATAATTGTCTTAGGAAAGAGGTCCTTTCTATTTCATTTAGTTTGTTCTCTTGGTTCTGCTAATTTCACTCTGCATCAGTTCATACCAGTCTTCCTAGGTTTTTTTGAAATCATCCTCTTCATTATTTCTTTTTTTAAAAAACATTATTTTAATTGGTCATTTCCAAACATTATTCGTTGGAAACAAAAATCATTTTCTTTTCCTGCCCACCCCCTCCCAACACCTCTCCCATAGCCCACATGCAATTCCACTGGGTATCACATGTTTTCTTGACTGGAACCCATTTCCCTGTTGTTGGTATTTGCATTAGAGTGTTCATTTAGAGTCTCTCCTCAGTGATATCCCCTCCACCCCTGTAGTCAAGCAGTTGCTTTTCATCAGTGTTTTTACTCTCAGTTTATCCTCTGCTTGTGGATAGTGTTTTTTAGATCCCTGCAAGTTGTTCAGGGACATTACACCGCCACTAATGGAAAAGTCCATTACGTTCGATTATACCACAGGGTATCAGTCTCTGTGTACAATGTTCTCCTGGTTCTGCTCCTCTCGCTCTGCATCACTTCCTGGAGGTTGTTCCAGTCTCCATGGAACTTCTCCACTTTATTATTCCTTTGAGCACAATAGTATTCCATCACCAACATATACCACAGTTTGCTCAGCCATTCCCCAATTGAAGGGCATTCCCTCATTTTCCAATTTTTGGCCACCACAAAGAGCACAGCTATGACTATTCTTGTACACGATTTTTTTCCTTATTATCTCTTTGGGGTACAGACCCAGCAGTGCTATGGTTGGATCAAAGGGTCTCTTATTGCCCTTTGGGCATAGTTCCAAATTGCCCTCCAGAATGGTTGGATCAATTCACAACTCCACCAGCAATGCATTAGTGTCCCTACTTTGCCGCATCCCCTCCAGCATTCATTACTTTCCATAGCTGTCATGTTAGCCAATCTGCTAGGTGTGAGGTGATACCTCAGAGTTGTTTTGATTTGCATCCCTCTGATTATAAGAGATTTAGAACACTTTTTCATGTGCTTATTAATAGTTTTGATTTCTTTGGCTGAGAACTGCCTGTTCTTGTCCCTTGCCCATTTATCAATTGGAGAATGGCTTGATTTTTTGTACCATTGATTTAGCTCCTTGTAAATTTGAGTAATTAAACCTTTGTCAGAGGTTTTTGTGAATATTGCTTCCCAATTTGTTGCTTTCCTTCTGATTTTAGTTACATTGGTTTTGTTTGTACAAAACCTTTTTAATTTGATGTATTCCAAATTATTTATTTTGCATTTTGTGACTCTTTCTAAGTCTTGCTTGGTTTTAAAATCTTTCCCTTCTGTGAATCTTGTCTTGGTGTAGGGTGTAGGGTGTGAGGCTAGACAATCATTCCTAAGTAACCTGGCTACATGCTTCCTAGCCTACCAGTTTCTTCCTTGTTCCCCCTCACCTCCTACTCTGTCTCTTCTCCTTTGGTTTCCTCATGGTCTTCTCATTCTTCCCCAGGTTCTGCCCCAAACCTTAACTTTTATTGACCTTCAGAACCTACACCAACACAACCCTGGTGCAACTGTGGTATGTCAGGAATGTTTGATAGACATGTAAAGTTACTGAGAAAGGGGGAGGGGATTCTTCGACACCAACCCCCCTGTGATTCTTTGGGAGATCCATCTCCCCAATGGATCATTTAAATATAACTATCTTGTAACTCTAAATACCTTCTAGCTAAAAGTACATACAATATTGCATTTTTTTAAACCCTTACCTTCTGTCTTGGAATCAATACTGTCAATATTGGCTCCAAGGCAGAAGAGTGGTAAGGGCTAGGTAATGGGGGTCAAGTGACTTGCCCAGGGTCACACAGCTGGGAAGTGTCTGAGGCCAAATTTGAACCTAGGACTTCCCATCTCTAGGCCTGGCTCTCAATCCACTGAGCTACCCAGCTGCCCCTGTTATTGCATTTTTCTAAGAGGGAGTTACAATAGTTAGAGATGGGAGTAAAATACAAAAACTGATTGATAGGCGCATTGACAAAATGCCAAGGAGGGGGCAGTCCCCTTTGGCATAAGAGTTTACATTCAGAATAAGTATGTTCAACCCCCTTTAATTCAGTTCATTATATCCCAAAGTTCATTCTGGATCTTTTGATGCAATGTGTAGCTTCTTCAGGCATCTTTATAGCACCTTCTCCAAAAGGATCTACTTTCTTGATTTTGAGTGTTGGCAAATTTCCTTTCCTGAAATTTCTCCAAAAAATTTTAAACCCTTAGCAAAGTTGCAGGATACAAAATAAACCCACATAAATCATCAGCTTTTCTATATATCTCCAACACAGCTCAGCAGCAAGAACTAGAAAGAGAAATCCCATTCAAAATCACCTTAGACAAAATAAAATACCTAGGAATCTACCTCCCAAGACAAACACAGGAACTATATGAACACAACTACAAAACACTCGCCACACAACTAAAACTAGACTTGAGCAAATGGAAAAACATTAACTGCTCATGGATAGGACGAGCCAATATAATAAAAATGACCATCCTACCCAAACTTATTTATCTATTTAGTGCCATACCCATTGAACTACCAAAATACTTCTTCACTGATTTAGAAAAAAACCATAACAAAGTTCATTTGGAAGAACAAAAGATCAAGGATATCCAGGGAAATAATGAAAAAAAAAACACATATGATGGGGGCCTTGCAGTCCCTGACCTAAAACTATATTACAAAGCAGCAGTCATCAAAACAATTTGGTACTGGCTAAGAAACAGAAAGGAAGATCAGTGGAATAGACTGGGGGAAAGCGACCTCAGCAAGACAGTATACGATAAACCCAAAGATCCCAGCTTTTGGGACAAAAATCCACTATTCGATAAAAACTGTTGGGAAAATTGGAAGACAGTGTGGGAGAGACTAGGAATAGATCAACACCTCACACCCTACACCAAGATAAATTCAAAATGGGTGAGTGACTTAAACATAAAGAAGGAAACCATAAGTAAATTGGGTAAACACAGAATAGTATACATGTCAGACCTTTGGGAGGGGAAAGGCTTTAAAACCAAGCAAGACATAGAAAGAATCACAAAATGTAAAATAAATAATTTTGACTACATCAAACTAAAAAGCTTTTGTACAAACAAAACCAATGTAACTAAAATCAGAAGGGAAACAACAAATTGGGAAAAAATCTTCATAGAAACCTCTGACAAAGGTTTAATTACTCATATTTATAAAGAGCTAAATCAATTGTACAAAAAATCAAGCCATTCTCCAATTGATAAATGGGCAAGGGAAATGGATAGGCAGTTCTCAGATAAAGAAATCAAAACTATTAACAAGCACATGAAGAAGTGTTCTAAATCTCTTATAATCTGAGAGATGCAAATCAAAACAACTCTGAGGTATCACCTCACACCTAGCAGATTGGCTAACATAACAGCGAAGGAAAGTAATGAACGCTGGAGGGGATGTGGCAAAGTAGGGACATAAATTCATTGCTGGTGGAGTTGTGAACTGATCCAACCATTCTGGAGGGCAATTTGGAACTATACCCAAAGGGTGCTAAAAGAATATCTACCCTTTAAACCAGTCATAGCACTACTGGGTCTGTACCCCAAAGAGATAATGGACAAAAAGACTTGTACAAGAATATTCATAGCTGCGCTCTTTGTGGTGGCCAAAAACTGGAAAACGAGGGGATGCCCATCAATTGGGGAATGGCTGAACAAACTGTGGTATATGTTGGTGATGGAGTACTATTGTGCTAAAAGGAATAATAAAGTGGAGGAGTTCTATGGAGACTGGAACGACCTCCAGGAAGTGATGCAGAGCGAGAGGAGCAGAACCAGGAGAACATTGTACACAGAGACTGATACACTGTGGTATAATTGAACGTAATGGACTTCCCCATTAGTGGCGGTGTAATGTCCCTGAACAACTTGCAGGGATCCAGGAGAAAAAAACACCATTCATAAGCAAAGGATAAACTATGGGAGTGGAAACACCGAGGAAAAGCAACTGCCTGAATACAGAGGTTGAGGGGACATGACAGAGGAGAGACTCTAAATGAACACTCTAATGCAAATACTATCAACAAAGCAATGGGTTCAAATCAAGAAAACATCTAATGCCCAGTGGACTTACGCGTCGGCTATGGGGGGTGGGGGGGAGGAAAAGAAAATGATCTATGTCTTTAACGAATAATGCTTGGAAATGATCAAATAAAATATATTTTAAAAAAATTTCTCTATAAAATACTAGCTGTGATGAATAAACTTTGCCATGATTCACCAACAGTGTCTTGTGGTCCTCCTGATCCCAGAAAACCAATTCATCTTTCCCACCCTGTTTTCCGACCCACAATAACCTCCCTAGCTGGCCTAGCATTAGGCACCATGGCAGAATGAAACTTTCCTTGGAGGGGATAAAAATTTGGGGAGATATATGCAATCCTTTTATGTATTAAAAATCACATGCTGAAGACTGTACATCATAGGCCCCCCGTCCAACAAGGGGGTTGGACAAGAAGGGAGAGGGATATTGTGTCAGAATTATAAAATTTCTGTTCTTACACCCATGCTTTGCTTGCATCATTTAGGACACTTGCCATGCATTCTGCCTTAGGGCAATCTGCCACCCTTTCTGATGTGAGATTGTTGGGAAACAGACAAGGTATGAATCAGAAACCACTGGAGCACCAATGTAATGGATACCATTCCTCCTAAAGGAAGAGCCATCAGGGTAGAGAGTTAGGTCTGGATCAGGAAGTGGGACATCAGTGAGATCTTGTTAGGGTCCCTCAGGCATATCAACCACAAGGTTAGAATTATGCAAAGGAAGCATGTCACCTGATGAAGGAAGTTCTAATTGGAGTGTGACAGTGTTAAGGATAAAACACCTTTTGATGATAACATTCTTTTTGCCTAGCAAGGTTATCTCATATCAAACAAGTCTTTGGTAAGAGAAAGCCTAAGGATAGTGTATCAGCAATATCCCCTTCATGATGGCACATCACAGAAAGCAACGAGCCCCAAACCAGCTCACAGGCCTTGTCCACCAGGAGAGCAGCAGCTGCCATAGACTGGAGGTACCCCCAAGGCAACAACATCTAGCTGGAAGGAATAAGAGCCAGTAGGGTGAAGGGATGGCCAGAGATAGTGGGCAAGTTCTCCAGATGTCACAACTTTCTGCTTATAGACAAAGAGAAAAAAGATTCACTCTGATCTGGGAGGCATAAAGCAGATGCTGAGAGGAGAGATTATTTTGAGAGTGTGTATAGGTGTTAGGTATTATTGCTGCAAAGGCAAAGGCTCTGCCAGAGAGTCCTGAGTTAAGGCACTTCATGGTTTAACAATCTGTAAGAATTTAAATTTAGGTTTTATGCTAAATGTGAGAATTATAAAATAATATTGTGGTAATCAATTTAAAAATATTACAGCTTAAGTCAAAATGACTTTTAGTAGCTTTATTTACAAAGAAGTGGAAATAGTGAAAGTAGAAAAATGTAGATAAAGAGACAGATTCTAATAAGCCTACCAGTCCTTCTCCTGAGAAGCCAGGCTCAGCTCCAGCAGGGCTTCCCCAAAATTCTGTCTCCATGTGGATTTTCCCAAAAATCCTCAACCAGAAGTCCCAGTGGTGTCTTCAGCCAGGGTTCCACTATTTCAGCCTCCTCCAAAGCCAAGGCAGGAATCTCTAGAACTAATCTGTCCAGAAGCCAGGAAAGGAAGGCCAGTTGATCACCCAGCAAGCCAGCACAGGATCCAGGGCATCTCTTCCTTCAGTTCAGCTCACCGATGCTGGCCTTTTTAAAGCAGTTTTCCTGATGTCACTTCCCATCACTCCCCCATTTTATGGGAACCAATCGCAGTCTTTCAATTTCCCTAGCACAGCCCAAGGGGTGGGGCAGGGGCCTCTGAAGTTGTCACCTACTCTAGAAAGTGACTTGTGAACTCTCATACTTAGTGACTGGTAAGGTACTAAGTAGAGATACTTTAGATTTTTATTGATTAACTTAAAAGTTGCTGATTGATAGACAAAGAGAGTTTGATTCACTCTTCACAAATCTCTCCAAAGATGGAACCCAATGACAAATATAACTGGCAATGCCCAAGATGACCTGTAGCTGCTTCTTTGTCTTTGGGTTTTCCAATTTCTGCGTGCCTTGGACACACTCTAGTGACTCTTGTATGGAGTTTCCTGATTGAAGAAAGCCTGAATACTCAACTTAAGGAGACATCATTGGACTGTAGACTTGGAAATATTATGGCCTCTTTCATGCAGTTATAATACCTGGTGAATGTTGTCCTCTTCACGAATTTCATCCTCTGGAGAGTTAATAGTAAATCACCAATGTATTGTAAAAGAGAGGTCTTGTTGCAGAATTTGGGAGAAGACAGTTGGGCTTTCTACAAACTCTTTTTTTTTTTTCAATTTAAACATTTTATTTGGTCAATTTCAAACATTATTCATTGAATACAAAAATCATTTTCTTTTCCTCCCTCCCCTCCCGCTACCCCTCCCCTAGCTGACGATAGCTGACACGCAATTCCACTGGGTATCATATGTGTCTTTGTTCTGAACCCATTTCCATGGGTTGGTATTTGCGCTAGGATGTTTCATTTAGAGTCTCGATCCCCAATGATGTCTCCTTGGCCCCTGTATTCAAGCAGTTGCCTTTCTTCGGTGATTTTGTTCCCACAGTTTGTCCTCTGCTTGTGGATAGTGATTTTTCTCGTAGATCCCTGCAGGTTGTTCAGGATCACTGCACTGACACTAATGGAGAAGTCCATTACTCTACAAACTTTAAAGGAAGTCTTGTATAGGTGTATTGAGTCACTTTCCAGATGAACCCAAAGAAAACTTGGGCAGATTCACAAATTGGAATACAGAAAAAAGCTGAACTTAAATCAGTGACAGTGAAGCATTTGGCTGTACATGGAATGGTGGAGACAATGGTGGCCAGATTGGGAACTACTGGATATCTGGGAATAACATAACGATTAATAGCATAAAGATCTTGTACAAAATGATATGCAGGTTTGCCGTCATGAGCTGGCTTAGGTTGCTTAACAAGAAATATAGGAGTGTTGTATGCTGATTTACATGGAATTAAAATTCCTTGATCAATTAATGCATTCATTATAGGTTCAATCCCCACTATGGATTCTTTCAACAGTGGATATTGTGGATTGGAGAGAGGAGGACTATCTTTTACTTCAATAGTAATGGAAATATCTGATTTTAAAAGTCCCACATGATGAGAGGCTTTTAGCCTAAACCAAATCAGGAACAGTGAATGGAATCTGCTCAGTATCAACACAAGTAATGACAGCTGATTCTGAGTCTAGTAATAAAGGAAATATATATAGAGAGAGTTCTGGCAGCTTTAGAGACAAAGACTCATGAAATGAGCATTCAATAGTGGCTGAGCACTTTGGCCACAATCTTCTCACCTGCCTTGGACCTGCAAGTTCTAAATACATTTACAACAGAGAGCAATAAAAAAGGGGAGAGAACAGAAAACAGGTTCCAACTCCTAAGACAACAAAGATTAAAGTTGAATAGGACTAGATGAGTGTTTACCATGCTGCAGCACCATTTAAACCCATAGCAGTGCCTTTTCCTGTTTGATTGGGTTATCCAGTGGAAAAAAGGAAGGAAAATCTAGAACTTTTAAAGATCCCCATTTTCCCCATTACCTAGCCCTAGGTATGGGCTAGGCAATGGGGGTTAAGTGACTTGCCCAGGGTCACACAGTTGGTGTAATATTTATAGTTAAGATGGATGTGTATGAATAACAGGGCATATGGAAGGTTTGTAGCAGGGAATGGAGGAGTTGAAGGGGGAGAGGGAATATGGCTGCCGGTGAGGCAAAGGAGAGACATGTCCCCTGCTGAGAGGCCATTTTTGAACAAAATGGGGTGTCCAAGAAATGAACCACTTATGATAGCCTGCAAGGATGTCTTCTCTATGGATTGATGCCAAAGATGCCCCATAGCAGGTTAAACACAGACCCTACTATGGGACAAGCCTTTCCCCAGACTTTCGTCATCCAGCAGGGGTCAGATAAGGACCGTTTGTAGTTGGATGACTAAACTGAGGTTCAGCTCCCTCTATGCCCAAGTAAAGATAGTCCACTTATCTGGCTGTGATATTCAAATAAGATAAATTTTAATAACCAATTCAGGCTGGAGAGGTATCAGGGAAGAGGGAAGAGGGATGTCCCTAAATAAGGTTGGAGTCTTTCTCAGCTTTGGAGCTGAGGCCAGGCCTCACAGGCTAGTGGAGGGTTTCTCTTATTCCTGTCTATGCTATATGTGTGCTAGTTTTCTTAATTTCAAAATCTTAGCAGTAGACAGCAAGCATCAAGAAAAGTTCTGACTTTCAGAGCTGGCTGGGCCTGTCTCTTCAGGCTGAAGAAAGTTGAGGCACCTCTATCCAGAGACTGGGCAGCCAAGCTCCTCCCACTTCCAACACCAGGAAGGAAATGCTAGTCACAAGACCTACTGTCACTCCCAGTTGCCCCTTCCCCCACCAACTGTCAGTCTTCTCTCTAATATTTACACTGTTGCTTGTTGCAACACAGTGGCAGAAAGTCCAGAACTTCTTTTAGTTTCCTTTCCACACTGGGAAGTGTCTGAGGCCATATTTGAACCCAGGAACTCCTGTCTCTCGGTCTGGCTCTTAATCCACTGAGCTACCCCATTTTTTTGACATCACAAAAAGCATGGCTATGAATATTTTTGTACAAATATTTTTCATTATTATATCTTTGTAGTACAAACCTAGTAGTGGCATTGTTGGACCAAAGGGCAGGGAGGCTTTTAAAGCCCTTTGGGCATAATTCCAAATTGTCTGCCAGAATGGTTAGATCAATTCACAACTCCACCAGAAATGCATTACTGTCCAAATTTTGTAACAACCCCTCCAATATTTATCATTTTCCTTTACTGTCATATGGATCAATTTACTAGGTGTAAGGTGTAACAGCATTATTTTGATTTTCATTTCTCTAATTATGAAAGATTTAGAACACTTTTTCATGTGCTTATTGATAATTTTGATTTCTTTAGCTGAAAACTGCCTATTCATGTCCCTTGTCAATTGGGGAATGGCTTGATTTTTTTGTACAATTGACTTAGTTCCTTATAAATTGATACTGTATTTTATATATTCTATAGTTCTATAATACTCTATAGCTATTTTCTACTGACATTGCCCATCCTAGCTGGCTAAGATGGATTTCCTTTTCATCTGTTCTGGTATGACATTGGGCCAGAGACCTTTAGGTTTAATCCACAGGTTTCTGCCTCATGCCAATTCAGAACCGCTATCTCTAAGCAGGCCTCTGCTGAATCACCATAGCACACAGGACATTCATGATAAAGGTGGAAGTTACATCAATGGCATGACTGGCAATGGCTTGGAGGGACCAAGACACAAGACCAACTCACTGGAGAATTTACTTGAGCCAGATAGCACTTTCTTCCTGACATCACCTCTGTAAAACAGTGCTATATAAAGAGGCCACTCACAGGCTCTGGGTCTTCTGTTGCTAACTGGAACCCAGTTTTATTGTGAGATGGGCCTACACTCAATAAGCCTATTTCTTTTTGGCTTGGAGAATTTGTTTTACTTTTTGGTGTCTGATAATACATTTTCACCACACAGAGACCCCCCTCCCCCATGGAACATACTTTGAGAAGCAATGTTTTAGGTCATTGAGAGCCACTTCAGACACCTCTCAGTTTAAGTGACATTTGGCTTAGAAAGTCCCAGACCCCATGCTACTTATGATGGTGGCATCTTTGGGAAAAAGCATTGGAGGCATTCTCCACCTGGGACTTTGGTTCCTGAATACCCAGATATTAAGCATCCACTAGCAATTTTCTCTTTCATTTTAGCCAATTCTTGCCTATTGATATCCTTGGACCATTTGTCAATTGGGGGAATGGCTTGGATTCTTATAAATTTTACTTATTCATATTTTTGAGAAATTAGACCTTTATCAGAGAAATTTGTTATAAATTTCCCCCAGTTTGTTGTTTCCCAACTAAACCTGCTTGTATTGGATTTATTTGTACAACATTAATTTAAACATAATTATTCATTTTATATCTTGAAATGTTCTCTTCTTTTCATATCTCCATATTATTAATTCTTATACGTGAACAGTTCTATAAATCCAAACCCCCAAAATCAGGTACCCAAATAAACAAGTGATAAGTCATATATTTTCATCTTCATTTGTGCTCCAATAGTTCTTTCTTTAGAGATGGAGAGTATTCTTTTTCAGAAGTCCTTCAGAATTGTCCTGGATCATTGTTTTGTGGTTAGTACCAAGGTCTATCACATTTGATTGTTCCATAATATTGGAATTATTGGATATGTTTTCCTGGTTCTGCTGATTTCACTCTGCATCATTTCACTTAACTCTTTCTAAAGCCATCCTGTTCATCATTCCTTAGAGCTTAATAGTATTCCATCACCATCACATACCAGTTTGTTCAATCATTTTGCATTTGAGGGACATCTCTTTAGTTTCCAATTCTTTGCCACCACAGAAGGAGCAGCTATAAGTACTTGGTACGAACCCATTTTTAAAAATTCTTTTTGGCATATGACCGTATTAGTGGTATGACTGGATCAAAAAGTTTCCATTTTTCAGGGGGCATAATTCAAAATTGTCCTAGAGAATGGTGGATCAGTTCACAACTACAACAGCAATGTATTAGTGTCCCAATTTTGCACACAGCCCCTCCAACATTTATCATTGCTCTTTACTGTGATATTGGTCAATCTGATAGGTGTAGGGTGGTACTTCAGAGTTGTTTTAATTTACATTTCTCAAATGAAGCAGGATTTAAAATATTTTTCATATGATTATTGATAGCTTTGATTTTTTTACTCTGAAAACTGCCTATTCATAAACTTTGACCATTTATCAACTGGGGAATGACTTGGATTCTTATAAGTTTTAATTACTTCTTTATATATTTGAGAAATGAGGCATTTGTCAGAGAAATAATAATTTTCCTCCAGTTTGATATTTCCCTTCTAATCTTGGTTGCATTGGTTGTTTGTACAAAACCTTATCAAAATAATAATAATCAAAATTATCCATTTTATTATGATCTCTATTCTCTTTTCCACAGATATAACTGGTAAGGTATTTTATGTTCCCCTAATTTACTTATTGTAGCAGTCCACACCTAGCTATGGGCAAGGGAAACAGTTAGTATGTACAGAGTGGCTTAGAAGAGAGCATGCTCAGTCTTGTGCATGGCTAGGAAAGCCTCTGGCCCTTGATCCCAGTGCCCCCCCAGGTTAAGCGGGAAAACAGGTTTCTTTGTGTTCACCTGGCTAAGATAAACCACACCTATACTTTGTCGTTAACCAATGATAGTCATACCTATATGTTGTGTATATCTGCATATCAAAGACATTAAAAGCAGCCACAGCAATCTCCGCCCTCTCTTGGATCTCAGCTCTCACTGATGCCTGTCCTTGCTGGAGCTTGGCTTCTCACCAAGCTCTATCTTTAATTCCTTTCCTTCTCTATCTCTCTCACCTGGGACCTGGCCTTCGGCCAGGCACTTTCTTTTCTCTATCATGTCTCCAACCTGTGTGGTATAAATTTGGGATCACTGGATGACTGTTGCCTTGTGTTATCCTGATAGATCGGAGTTTCACTATGGCTCCATTATAATCAATAAGGCCTGGTTTTCTGACTCATTTCTGCCATCTCATATCTTTAACTTGGCTCCACCACGCCCCTCGCGGTATCCAAAACTTCTATCCTTCCTCTATCTTTCTACTCTGTGGCTTCTCTCGCCCGAGAGGCCGCACTTATAATATCACTATTTATATTTAAATCACATACGCATTTTGATTTTTGTAGAGTTCAGCTCATACATAAATTTCTTGTGTGGGTGAAGGGAGGTTGTGTGAATCTTAAAAATTCTCAGACCCAACTTCATAAGATTTGGTTAAGACCATTCCCCATTTTAAACAATGAAGGAACTTAGATCAGGAATGTGAGATCTCTACTCCACCCTTACTTAAGCCTGCTTTAGGGGAAGAAACTCCTTGCTGAACAATGAAAAATACTTAAACCCATACTTACAGTAGATCTAATACAAAAGGGTGCTAAGTACCTATAAAGGTCAGGCAACTTGTGAACTTGCAAGTGGCAAAGAGGTGAGAACTTACTCAGGTGTGAATTACTCAAAAGTTTAGACTACTTAGGTGTGAATTAAGAATGGAATGTCCTTTGGAAAACGTCTACTGTGATTGGTACATGTGAGAACTTAGGGGAAGTGACATAGGAGAAAATTCTCTTTAAAAGGAGAATGTCTGAACCAGTTGGAGTTAGTTAGGAGGATGCAGCCTTGGTGGCTGGACTTAGTTGAGCTGACCAAAGCTGAACTGGTGTCTCTCTCTGAACACTAGAATTGTGCCTGGGACAAATCTTGTGGTGAGTGAATTGAAGACTGACTGATCTTTCTTGGGCTGAGGCTGGCTTAAGCTGGCCTACCCCTTTTCTCATTATTTCCCTTTCTCTCTCTCTCTCTCTCTCTCTCTCTCTCTCTCTCTCTCTCTCTCTCTCTCTCTTTCATTAATTCCTCATTTGTATTAATTAAAATCTCTATAAAACCCAGCTGGATTGGGTATATTTAATAATTGGGAATTTTTCCCTGGCAACCACCTTATATTTGATTTAAAAACAGACACTGTCTTGAAAACATATTTTCTGCAGTCACAATTTAAACAAACCACTCTTTATCTGCAATAGTTTATGGCTCCAACTCTTTTAAACGTTATAGTTGGCAGCTGCAAAGTAACAGGGTAAGCTTATACATTAGAGAGAATGAGACATGAAAGAGTCAGAGAAACAAGAAACACAGACTAGACATAAGTGTGGTGTCATCAGGTCAGCCTGTCAGAGGTTCCAGAGTGACTCAGCTGAATTGCCTTTATTCAGGAAAGTAGGAATGGGGGTTGTGGCATGTCAATCAAACAGGTGTCATGGCAGAAATATTAGCATCATATTGGCCATCAACAAGATAAAGGAACAGATACCAACACAATGGCACAGCCAGTATCCAGACCAGAAGCTCATTTGAAAGTCCTTCCTTCAGAACACTGGCACCATCTCATTTGGATGATGAGTTTAGGTCTTTGACATTACAAAGAAGCTATTGAAATCACATGCCAGCCTTCCAGACTGCAGATCACAGTAAAGGCTTGATTTCTAAGTTCAGCAAAATTTAATACCCAACCAATTGAAGGATTCAGAAATGAATCCTGAGAAATATTAGAATACATCCATGAGCACTTTGCTCAGTAGTCAACTTTTGAAAAAGTCTTTAATATCTTCATGATTCATTATAACTGAAACCCTAAATCCTACTTAACCATAAGTGAGGGGATGTCTGCAACCCATGTGCTAAAGTAGGTGACAACTCAGAAACTCTCCTTACCCTTCTCTCTCCTCTCCCTCCTTCCACTTATCTCCTCCATTACATTGGTTTGCAACCCACAACTAGGTGACAACTCAGAATTCCTAGGAGGAGAGTTAACACCTCTAGAGGTGAGAAGTCAATCCCACATACATTGACCTTGGGCAGGGCTGCACAATTTGGAAATTGTGTTTGGTCCCTGTGAAGAAAGACAGGAACAGGAAACCACCCCAAAAGCCAGGAAATCCTTCTGCTGGGTCAGTCTCCTAAAGTAGAGTCTCCTGGAGATAGTCTTCAAGGGAACTTCACCCTGGACTCTGTGGCTTGGGTCATGACTTCAATTTAGATTCTGGCTCCTGGACTACTTTGTTGAGTGAGTGAAAAGGCTGAATCCCTTCCTCGTTTCCATCTTGGAGGAGGCCTTGTGGTTACTTACTATCAGCCCTCCTGGCTGAGGACTAATATAGGTATTTTCTCTAAACTCTTTCACATTTTTCTATTTTATTGTTTGCCCTCTATTTGGGTAAATAAACTTCAGTCTTGATATCATAATTTCAGTGTCCTCGTTATTTCCATATAATTTAAGTCCAACCATTAAATTTAACATTAACAACTGGGATATGAAGCCAAGATAAAATCACCAGCAGGACAACTTTTAGATAATATTGCTAAAGACTCAGAATTTCCTACAAACTTTAAAAAAAAAAATTTACCTTCCATCTTGGAATTAATACTGTATATTGGTTCCAAGGTAGAAGAGTGGTAAGGGCTAGGTAATGGGGGTCAAGTGACTTGTTCAGGGTCACACAGCTAGGAAGTTTCTGAGGCCAGATTTGAACCTAGAACCTCCCATCTCTAGGCCTGGCTCTCAATCCACTGAGATTCCCAGCTGCCCCCCCCCAAACTTATTAACCCTGTCTTCACAGTAAACAGAAAATTAAAACCGGAGACTTCCGGTTAAGATGGCGGTTTAGAGAAAGCTAAAGCTCAGATCTCCTGAAAACCCTTCCCGACCAATCTCAAATGATAAGCTCCTAAGGCGCAGAAATTCAAAACGATCAACAGCACAGACCCAGGGAACCCTCCTCCTGGACCTGGACCCGGTTCAAAAGGTACGGCTCCCCTTAAAAGCCAGAACCCGAGATCACTCGGACCTCAGGGATAGGAGCGCAGAGTCCAAGGCTCCCGGAAGCCGCAGCCCAGCCGGGCTCAGAGAGCAGAACCCTCAGGGCCTTCTACAGTCCCGGTGAAAGTTACTGCCTGGGGCTTCCGCTGCAGAGAGCTGGCCGAAACAACAGCAACCCTCAGGGCGGGCAAGACAGCCTCACGGGCTGGATCCTGCTATCCAAGTCGCAGTGAAAGTCCTTGCCCTAGAGCTTGGGAAAGCTGCAGCCCATCCCCCCCCGCAGGCCTACGAAACAGCCTCACGGCCAGCGATTCTGAAGGCAACTTCCTGAAAGCGAGCTAGGGGGAGAGTGTGGCCTCGTGGTCTGACCCTTCCATTCCAGTTCCAGTGAGGCATATTCAGTTTAACCCAGGGAAAGCTCATAGAACCAACATCTGCCCAGGACTAAAGCCTCGGATCACCAGAGATAAGAAAAGCTAATCCTCCACGTTCAGAGATGACAAACTCCACAGAAGCACAGAAGCCCCAAAATACCAAGAAAAATAAGAAGAAAGGGGCGACTCTGGACACATTCTATGGAGCCAAAATACAAAATACAGAGCAGACAGAAGATAATATAAAAGAAAATGCTCCAAAACCTTCCAAAGGAAATGGAAACTCTCCACAAACCTATGAAGAATTTGAATCAGAAATGACCAAAAAGATGGAAGCCTTCTGGGAGGAAAAGTTGGAAATAATGCAAAAGAAATTCACGCATCTACAAAACCAGTTTGACCAAACTGTAAAAGAAAACCAGGCTTTAAAGGCCAGAATCAGGCAGCTGGAAGACAACGATCGTGTAAAAGAGCAAGAATCAATAAAGCAAAGCCAAAATACCAAGAAATTAGAAGAGAACATAAAATATCTCACCGACAAGGTGATAGATCTGGAAAATAGGGGGAGAAGGGATAATTTAAGAATAATTGGACTCCCAGAAAAGCCAGAAATAAACACCAAACTGGACATGGTGATACAAGATATAATCAAAGAAAATTGCCCAGAGATTCTAGAACAAGGGGGAAATACAGCCACTGACAGAGCTCACAGAACACCTTCTACACTAAACCCCCAAAAGACAACTCCCAGGAATGTAATTGCCAAATTCCAAAGCTATCAAACAAAAGAAAAAATCCTACAGGAAGCCAGAAAAAGACAATTTAGATATAAAGGAATGCCAATCAGGGTCACCCAAGACCTTGCAAGTTCTACTCTGAATGATCGTAAGGCATGGAACATGATCTTCAGAAAGGCAAGAGAGCTGGGTCTCCAACCAAGAATCAGCTACCCAGCAAAACTGACTATATACTTCCAAGGGAAAGTATGGGCATTCAACAAAATAGAAGACTTCCAACTTTTTGCAAAGAAAAGACCAGAGCTCTGTGGAAAGTTTGATACCGAAAATCAAAGAGCAAGGAATACCTGAAAAGGTAAATATTAAGGAAAGGGGAAAATGTTATCTTCTTCTTTTACTCAAACTCTCTTCTATAAGGACTACATTTATATCAACCTATGTATACTAACATGTGGGGAAAATGTAATGTATAAATAGGGGGTAAAGAAACACCAAATAGAATAATCATTCTCACACAAAGATTCACATGGGAAGGGGAGGGGAAGAAAACTCCTATAAGAAGGAGAGGAAGAGAGGGGGGGGGGTTACTTAAACCTCAATCTCAGGGAAATCAGCTCTGAGAGGGAAAAACATCCAGATCCATTGGGATCTTGAATTCTATCTTACCCAACAAGGGTAAGGAGAAGGGAAAACCAAGGGGGGGAGGGGGAGAGGGAGAACAAAAAGGGAGGGAAAGAGAGGGGGGAGGGGGAGGGAACAAAAAGGGAGGGACTAAAAAGGGAAACATCAAGGGAGGGGACAAGGGGGACTGTTTCAAAGTAAATCACTGGACTAAAAGGTAGAGCCGAAGAAGAAAAGGTTAGAATTAGGGAAGGCAATCAAAATGCCAGGGAGTCCACAAATGACAATCATAACTTTGAACGTGAATGGGATGAACTCACCCATAAAACGTAGACGAATAGCAGAATGGATTAGAATCCAAAACCCTACCATATGTTGTCTTCAAGAAACACACATGAGGCGGGTTGACACCCACAAGGTCAGAATTAAAGGATGGAGTAAGACCTTCTGGGCTTCAACTGATAGAAAGAAGGCAGGAGTGGTAATCATGATATCTGATAAAGCCAATGCAAAAATAGACCTGATCAAAAGGGATAGGGAAGGTAATTATATTTTGTTAAAAGGGACTATAGACAATGAGGAAATATCATTAATCAATATGTATGCACCAAATAATATAGCACCCAAATTTCTAATGGAGAAACTAGGAGAATTGAAGGAAGAAATAGACAATAAAACCATACTAGTGGGAGACTTAAACCAACCATTATCAAATTTAGATAAATCAAATCAAAAAATAAATAAGAAAGAGGTAAAAGAAGTGAATGAAATCTTAGAAAAATTAGAATTAATAGACATATGGAGAAAAATAAATAGGGATAAAAAGGAATACACCTTCTTCTCAGCACCACATGGCACATTCACAAAAATTGACCATACATTAGGTCACAGAAACATAGCACACAAATGCAGAAAAGCAGAAATAATGAATGCAGCCTTCTCAGATCACAAGGCAATAAAAATAATGATTAGTAATGGTACATGGAAAACCAAATCTAAAACCAATTGGAAATTAAACAATATGATACTCCAAAACCGTTTAGTTAAAGAAGAAATCATAGAAACAATTAATAATTTCATCGAGGAAAATGACAATGGCGAAACATCCTTTCAAACCTTTTGGGATGCAGCCAAAGCGGTAATCAGAGGTAAATTCATATCCCTGAATGCTTATATTAACAAACAAGGGAGAGCAGAGATCAATCAATTGGAAATGCAAATGAAAAAACTGGAAAGCGATCAAATTAAAAACCCCCAGCAGAAAACCAAATTAGAAATCCTAAAAATTAAGGGAGAAATTAATAAAATCGAAAGTGATAGAACTATTGATTTAATAAATGAGACAAGAAGCTGGTACTTTGAAAAAACAAACAAAATAGACAAGGTACTGGTCAATCTAGTTAAAAAAAGGAAGGAAGAAAAGCAAATTCACAGCATTAAAGATCAAAAGGGGGACAGCACCTCCAATGAGGAGGAAATTAAGGCAATCATTAGAAATTACTTTGCCCAATTATATGGCAATAAATACACCAATTTAGGAGAAATGGATGAATATATACAAAAATACAAACTGCCTAGACTAACAGAAGAGGAAATAGAATTCCTAAATAATCCCATATCAGAAATTGAAATCCAACAAGCCATCAAAGAACTTCCTAAGAAAAAGTCCCCAGGGCCTGATGGATTCACCTGTGAATTCTATCAAACATTCAGAGAACAGTTAATCCCAATACTATACAAACTATTTGACATAATAAGCAAAGAGGGAGTTCTACCAAACTCCTTTTACGACACAAACATGGTACTGATTCCAAAACCAGGCAGGTCAAAAACAGAGAAAGAAAACTATAGGCCAATCTCCCTAATGAATATAGATGCAAAAATCTTAAATAGGATACTAGCAAAAAGACTCCAGCAAGTGATCAGAAGGATCATTCACCATGATCAAGTAGGATTCATACCAGGGATGCAGGGCTGGTTCAACATTAGGAAAACCATCCACATAATTGACCACATCAACAAGCAAACTAGCAAGAATCACATGATTATTTCAATAGATGCAGAAAAAGCCTTTGATAAAATACAACACCCATTCCTATTAAAAACACTAGAAAGCATAGGAATAGAAGGGTCATTCCTAAAAAGAATAAACAGTATTTATCTAAAACCAACAGCTAATATCATCTGCAATGGGGATAAACTAGATGCATTCCCAATAAGATCAGGAGTGAAACAAGGATGCCCATTATCACCTCTACTATTTGACATTGTACTAGAAACACTAGCAGTAGCAATTAGAGAAGATAAAGGAATTGAAGGCATCAAAATAGGCAAGGAGGAGACCAAGTTATCACTCTTTGCGGATGACATGATGGTCTACTTAAAGAATCCTAGAGATTCAACCAAAAAGCTAATTGAAATAATCAACAACTTTAGCAAAGTTGCAGGATACAAAATAAACCCACATAAATCATCAGCTTTTCTATATATCTCCAACACAGCTCAGCAGCAAGAACTAGAAAGAGAAATCCCATTCAAAATCACCTTAGACAAAATAAAATACCTAGGAATCTACCTCCCAAGACAAACACAGGAACTATATGAACACAACTACAAAACACTCGCCACACAACTAAAACTAGACTTGAACAAATGGAAAAACATTAACTGCTCATGGATAGGACGAGCCAATATAATAAAAATGACCATCCTACCCAAACTTATTTATCTATTTAGTGCCATACCCATTGAACTACCAAAATACTTCTTCACTGATTTAGAAAAAACCATAACAAAGTTCATTTGGAAGAACAAAAGATCAAGGATATCCAGGGAAATAATGAAAAAAAACACATATGATGGGGGCCTTGCAGTCCCTGACCTAAAACTATATTACAAAGCAGCAGTCATCAAAACAATTTGGTACTGGCTAAGAAACAGAAAGGAAGATCAGTGGAATAGACTGGGGGAAAACGACCTCAGCAAGACAGTATACGATAAACCCAAAGATCCCAGCTTTTGGGACAAAAATACACTATTCGATAAAAACTGCTGGGAAAATTGGAAGACAGTGTGGGAGAGACTAGGAATAGATCAACACCTCACACCCTACACCAAGATAAATTCAAAATGGGTGAGTGACTTAAACATAAAGAAGGAAACCATAAGTAAATTGGGTAAACACAGAATAGTATACATGTCAGACCTTTGGGAGGGGAAAGGCTTTAAAACCAAGCAAGATATAGAAAGAATCACAAAATGTAAAATAAATAATTTTGACTACATCAAACTAAAAAGCTTTTGTACAAACAAAACCAATATAACTAAAATCAGAAGGGAAACAACAAATTGGGAAAAAATCTTCATAGAAACCTCTGACAAAGGTTTAATTACTCATATTTATAAAGAGCTAAATCAATTGTACAAAAAATCAAGCCATTCTCCAATTGATAAATGGGCAAGGGAAATGGATAGGCAGTTCTCAGATAAAGAAATCAAAACTATTAACAAGCACATGAAGAAGTGTTCTACATCTCTTATAATCAGAGAGATGCAAATCAAAACAACTCTGAGGTATCACCTCACACCTAGCAGATTGGCTAACATAACAGCAAAGGAAAGTAATGAATGCTGGAGGGGATGTGGCAAAGTAGGGACATTAATTCATTGCTGGTGGAGCTGTGAACTGATCCAACCATTCTGGAGGGCAATTTGGAACTATGCCCAAAGGGTGCTAAAAGAATATCTACCCTTTGACCCAGCCATAGCACTGCTGGGTCTGTACCCCAAAGAGTTAATGGACACAAAGACTTGTACAAAAATATTCATAGCTGCGCTCTTTGTGGTGGCCCAAAACTGGAAAACGAGGGGATGCCCATCAATTGGGGAATGGCTGAACAAACTGTGGTATATGTTGGTGATGGAGTACTATTGTGCTAAAAGGAATAATAAAGTGGAGAAGTTCCATGGAGACTGGAACAACCTCCAGGAAGTGATGCAGAGTGAGAGGAGCAGAACCAGGAGAACATTGTACACAGAGACAAACACACTGTGGTATCATCGAACGTAATGGACTTCTCCATTGGTGGTGGTGTAATGTCCCTGAACAACTTGCAGGGACCCAGGAGAAAAAAACACCATTCATAAGCAAAGGATAAACTATGGGAGTGGAAACACCGAGAAAAAGCAACTGCCTGAATACAGAGGTTGAGGGGACATGACAGAGGATAGACTCTAAATGAACACTCTAATGCAAATACTATCAACAAAGCAATGGGTTCAAATCAAGAAAACATCTAATGCCCAGTGGACTTACGCGTCGGCTATAGGGGGTGGGGGGGGGGGAGGAAAAGAAAATGATCTATGTCTTTAACGAATAATGCTTGGAAATGATCAAATAAAATATATTTAAAAAAAAAAAAAAGAAAATTAAAACCTAAGGTGCTAATTGGCAGCTTCATAAAATTTTGATCTGTTATAAAAAAATAATACTGTAACCAAGGCAAAATTAAACAGAAACTTTTTAAATGGCACATATCAGTAAAAAAAACAAATTTAAATAAACATTAGCAGTTGATTAAACTACTCAACATCTATATGGAAACAGCAGAAATGAAAGATTATACATTTTATGGAAAAAATCTAGAATGTGTCTTTATTCCAAATGCAATTGTACAATAAACATCTCCAAATTTTTGAACAAAGCAGACTCAAAAATGATTTTAACAATGACTTTTGGCCACCAAGACTCTGATTAATCTGTAATTAACATGTCATAGGTATAACTACTTAAAAAAGAAAATGTTTTTGACTAAATTGTTATATATTGAGTGTTATCAAAGCATACCACGTGCAAGCATGAGTCTACAAAAACTGAAAATGTGTTTTATG
Organism: Monodelphis domestica; assembly: GCF_027887165.1. NCBI lineage: Eukaryota > Metazoa > Chordata > Mammalia > Didelphimorphia > Didelphidae > Monodelphis > Monodelphis domestica. Next base: position 310,811,637 of record NC_077232.1, read on the forward strand.
ACTTGTACTATGAACTAAAAGTTTAAGGTAAATGGGTTATGACAGTGTTCAAAAAATTTATATTATGTATTGTTACAGACAAAACAGTGTTGCGAAAATATGGTTTCAAGACTTTGAATTGCCAAAACTGTAAAGATAATTTTGTGTCTTGATTTTATATTAAAAAATAAAGTGGTTGCCATAGGAAAAACTCCCAAATATGAAATACTCAAGTCAGCTGGGTTTTATGGAGATTTTAATGAACACAAATTAAGGAATTAAAGAAAGGGAGAGAGACAGAGTAAGAGGAAATTATAGGAAAAGGGCTTAGGCCTATGCCAATGGCCTAGGCCTTTCTCCTTAAGAGAGAAAAGTCAGTCTCTAATCACTCACCACAAGATCCTTCCAAGCAAAACTCTAGTGTTCAGTTGAACTAAGTTCAGCCACCGAGAGAGCCCCCAGCAGCCTTCTGTGACTCCTGACCTACAATTCAGCTCCAAAGCAGAATTACTTCAGAGGCCTCTGACCTCCTTTTAAAGAGAATTTTCTCCTATGTCACATCCCCTAAATTTTCACATCTACCAACCACAGTAGACATTTTCCAAAGGACTGACCATACCTAATTCACATTTTGTTATCACCTTCTCTGTGTAGACTAAATCCTCACACCTCTTGCTAAGCTTGCTTGACATTTTAGCGATTAATTTGACCTTCATAGGTACTTAGCACCTTTTTGTATTAGATCTAAAAATAGACCTAGCTTAAGGGCTTGGCCTCACTATAAATATGGGTTGGGGACGTTTTCATTGTTCAGTAAGGAGTTTTACAACTTTATCTTCCCCTAAGGTATACCTAAGTATGGGTGGAGTAAGGTTAAGTTCTCAATACATTCCAGATCAATTACCTCCATTGTTTAAATGGGGAATAACCCTAACCTTTTAAGGTAGTGTCTGAGAAATTTTAAGATTCACAGTATAAGGATGATATTGGTTCTCTTCCAAGTCACTAACAAGCTGGAAAAATGATTCTTTTTAGAGTAAACAGAGACTAGGCAAATTGATCAGAAAAAAAAAAGGAATACCATACTAAATCTATACCAACCACACTGGGTTTGAAAGGAACATCACCAAATCCCAGAACTATCAGTTTTTTATAGAATTATATAACATGGGGGTTGAGGTTTTTCCTAATACTGGATCCACACCAAGTCATCAAGCCAGAAGCAACAGACATATGTGACAGAGGACCTTTGTGAACAATGGAGTATGAAGAACACAAATGACCACCCTGAGGACCCAAGTCACAGAACCCATGACTTGGGGACAAGCCATAAGAATAGTGCATATGTCAGAACAATTCCTGGAGTTGGCAAGCCTCCCAAGACTGATGAATCTTAACTAAGCCACTTCTCCATAAAACATTTTCCCAATTTTATGTTAATAAGTGGCTGCCTCACCCTTTGTTTTACCCCAGTCCAACAACTCCAAGGATCCCCACCCATTGCATCTGTAACTGATATCATTCCCCCTCCACAACCCTATTCCTTGTCATTCTTTCAGTACATACTCCTGGTCCCTGGTATTCAGACCCAAATGTCTATACCCTGCTTCCACCTCAGAAAGCAAAAACGTAATCAAGCATTTATTCAGTTTATCCTCCTGTCTAATTTAGGTAAAAAGAGAGATGTAGGAGGCAAAAAACCCGAGACCTTAAAAGCAAAGCTCAGGACGAAGCAGACCCTCAGTAAAACTGAAGCCATAGCTCAGCTAAAGTTAGACATGTAGACTGAGGCTTCAAACCCCTCCTTTTCCACCCCTCCTGCTGTAACAGCATGTTCTTCCAAAAACTACTGATGCAAGCATTCTCTGGCAATCTCAGGTAGGTAGTTACATATTGACATTGATTTATCAGCCTATAGAAAACTGTCTACATTCAGTGAGGTTAATCAAACCCTTTGTACCAAACTTGTACATCATTACCTTCCACTGAGAATATAAGAAGCTCACCCAAGACCTTAGCCTGTTTCAGACTCTCTATATAATGGAAAGCATAATCAATAAACTTTGCCTTTATTAGGTACCAGCTTATCTCTGGCCATCCTGAACCCCAAACCTATTTTCTCATCTCCCCCAACCTGTCCTGGGGTCCCTTCAATTACTTGGTAGAGCTAGTCTCTCTCATCTCTCCACTGTGAATTGTCTGGTGTAGGGTCAGTAAGCTTCTCCAGAGAAAACCTTCCCCACAAAGGTTGCATTTGAAAGGTCTCTCTCCAGTATGAATTCTACTGTGATTACTAAGATCATACTTCCCAGAAAATGCTTTCCCACATACATTGCATTCATGAAGTCTTATTCCTTCATGAGTACTTTTCCGGTGTCCTGAAAGGTGAGAGCTTGACCGGAATGTCTTCCCACATTCACTGCATTCAAAGGGTTTCTCTCCAGTATGAGATCTCTGATGTCGTTTTAGTGTTCCAGCCCTGGAAAAGGCTTTCCCACATTCACTGCATTTGAAAGGTTTCTCTCCAGTATGAATTCTGTAATGTGCTTTAAGAGCCCCCTTTTCCTGGAAGGCCTTTCCACATTCACTGCATTTGTACCGTCTCTCTCTACTCTGACAACGAGAGTAAAGTTCAGCACAAACTGTCTTCCTCCATTTAGTTAGTTCATTACACTTTTTCCCCCTATCAGTTGTCTGGTGTGGACCAAATTCATTAATACGAGGGAATGAATTCCCCCTTTCATGAACTGTCTCTTCAGAAAGAATTCCACGTTTTTTATGCAGCCCAAATCATGGCCCAGCACTTTCTGACATTTTGTAACCTTATTACGACGTTTCTTCCTGGAATGGATTTGATCACTTTGTCCTTGGTTCAAATACATGGTGGAACTCCCTCTCTGGTTATCTCCTTTCTGGCCCTGCATAACTACAGATGCTCCCTGTTGTGGAAAAAGTCCTGGTTCTGGGCTAGAGGTCTGACTGTATTTATCATATGCAGAGCCTCCAGCCTCATTGGGAGATTCTGCTTGGATTATTTTTATTCCTCTAGAAGGTTTCCCCTCCATTCTCTGCTTTCTCTTCAATCTGCCATCACACTCCCAGGCTTTCTCCATCCTGTAGATCCTTGGATCATCCTCCAAGGACTTTTCCTGGGTTAATACTTTCATAAAAATATGCATCTTGGGAGCTGACTCCTTGGTCTGCAGCCTCAATTCCCAACCTGAAAGAAAGAATATGAACACAGTTTTTCCGTGGATGAATCAGCTTTTGTCTAGGCGTCATTTGACCCAATAATCAGGCTGCTACAAACACTGTCCTTGTTTTCATGTAAATGGAAATCAGTTTACGTGTCTTCTAAAATTTCTTTGCATTCACCAAGCTTATCCTTTGATATGGGTGAATAATATTAAATTAGCTGAAGGTGGGAAAACTGATGCAGGGACCTCAGAATCATTACAGGTGGGGATGACTGCTGACTGCCCTACACCATGTATGAACGTAACCTGGAATATATGTGTCTATACATCTTTATGTATACTATTGTTATCCATTATAGACAAAGACATGGACACACAAGACTGCCTCAGAAGCAGTACATAGCAACAATTTAAGACACAAGGGAAAGATTTAAAAAGAAGAGCCCAAGGAAGGGCCGGGTCAGGAAAAGCTCTCAAGGCCAACAAGGAAGGGCTGTAAAAAGACACACACACCTGGCAAAATCTTCACCTGAATTAGACCTCTGGAAGGAGTCATGAGAATATGATCAGGGGGTCTAAGGAAAAGAATTCATGTGTAGCTCTGACACTGAAGAATTCCATTTTGCTTTCCACAAAAGATTAAAAGAACCCAGAGCTCCACCCACAGTGGAATTTCTTTCCCATACTATGAAGGTACCAGCAGAACCTGGTCATTTGTATCCATACCTTGAGGCAAAATGATTCAAAGTGGAGGAGGCAGAAAGGAATTCTATGTGGGGTCTGTGGCAGAGAGAGGAGTTCCTGGCCCAGAAGGTCACTGAGGGGATCACCCAGGAGCCCATTCTCTGTGGGCTGAGAGATGAATGACCAGCAGAGCTGTGTATGGGTTGTTGCGTCCTCACCAGGGTCAGGCACTCATCTACTCCCTCACTCACCTGGCCAGCAGCTTCTTAGGACACCACCAGTTGGAATCCAATGTGGTTCCCCTGACTCCAGCTCAGAGATCCTCACATCCTTGTTTGAATCAGCAAGGCCTAGTCATGGGAAAGGACAAAGAGATGAAGAGGGAGGATGATCTCCCAGGCCCTTAGGAACAAGCTAGTATAGAGCCTGGGTGTCATGGAGGTGCTTAGAGAAAACATCTCAAGGCTACTCTGGTTTGTTTTCCTGGGAAGACACAGGACTGGAACAAGGAATGGAGGGGGGTTCTGAAAGACAAGGGTTCATTTGATCCATTCAATACTGAGGTATTGGGAGCTTGGCTGACTTCAAGTACTTCCCCTGAGCCTTGAGAAGGCCCCTGTGGTCTGAGGGAGCAGAGCTGGGCTGGGACCACACAGTAAAGCCCTTCATTGCTAGACAAACAAAACGAGAGCCTTTCAGCCTGGCTTTTGGCCTGGTTAGCATAAGAAGTGCTCAGGCCATTACAGGCCAGAGAATCCCAGCTGCACCCTGGACAGGGCCCAGGAGAAGGAAGCACATCCCCTTCCATGGGCAGATCCCAAGGCCCAGAGGAGCCCTCCTCACCCAGGCAGACCAGGTTCCTGTAGTTCTCCAGCATCACCTCCCAGAACAGCTCCTTCTGGGGAGGGTCCAGGAGCCTCCACTCCTCCCAGGTGAAGTCCACGGCCACATCCTTGAACGTCACGTAGGCCTGAAACAACATATAAATGGGCTCAGCCCGGGACCACAGCCCAGAGGGCCCTGGGAGGGGAAGGCAAGTGGGCAGGAAGGACAAGGGCTGATTCGGACCCCAGCCTGGGCTCCCACCCTCAGGCTGTCCTGGATGCTGAGTCAGGACACACAGAACAGCCACTGATCAGTCAGCCAGCACTGAGGGAGAGTCTGTCCTGTGCCAGGCTCTGGGCCAAGCCCTGGGCATAAAAAGAAGGGCCAACACAGAGCCTGGCCTCAAGGAGCCCCCAGTCTAATGGGGAGACGCCATGCACATGACTGGTGACAGCCAAGGTCTGGCCAACACTTTTCTCACCACCCCCTCGGGAAGGCAAGTTCTCCTTGTCCCTATTTACAGATGAGCAAACTGAGGCTCAGAAGTGTGGGGGGGATTGTTCATGGTCACACAGACAGGGTCATAGCTGGGCTCCTCCCTGTCTCCAGGTCTCTTCATAGCCCTTCCCAGCAGACTGTGCTGCTTCCCACTCAACAGCTCAGGTTCCCCAGTGGATATCTTCTCCCAAAGGCAGCAGAACCCAGCAATGGGTACTTGTGAGGGGCCAAGCACATGCCAGGCACTGAGGAACTGGATGGGGACACCAAGAAAAAGCCAAACCAGCCTAAGTGGGGAATGGAAAAGGCCTCTTGGAGGAGGTGCCACTTCATCTAAGTCTCAGAGGAAGCCAGAGATGGTGCTAGAGAGGAATTGGGAGTAGGGACTGTTAATGTTAATCTTAGGATTACAGACTGAATATATCAATTATAGGTCACCAAGGATTTCACTTATAAAATCCTAAATGAAACACTCAAGTCAGAATGGAGTTTTATGGAATTTAGTTACAACAGGAGAGGAGATTATTAGGGGGAGAGAGGGAGAGAGAGAGAAGGAAAGAGGTTAACTCAATCTTCTCCAGCTCCAGGATCGAACTGGCGTCTAGCCCTTTCCACAGGAAGTGAGCGAACTCCAGAGGCTGTTCTCTACCTCACTTCCTGTGTCTCACATATACCAATGGTGGCTCAAGCTTGGCTTAGGGGGGCAATTAGTTGTTTCTGATTTGTCATTAGCTAGCACATGCCTATGTAGTGTGGGTGTGCACATTCTTGGGTGCTAGACCAAGCAAGATGGAGGAAATTTAAAAATCACAGGACTCCTGGCCTGGGGGGAAGTCAGGAGGTACAAAGGCATGGATAGATGGCACACCCTGAGGGAGATACATCAAACTGGATAGTAGAGTGTATGGGGATGAGGATCATGAGAAAAGCCTAGAAAAGGGGAGGCTCAGTGGCTCAGGAGTTAGAGCCATGCCCTGAGACAGGAAGTCCTGGATTCCAATCTGGCCACTGACATTTCCTAGCTGTGTGACCCTGGATAGTCCCCTTACTCCCCATTGTCTAGCCCCTCTATATTAATTAAAATTAACATAAATTTCCAGACTGACTTGAGTATATTATTTGGGATTTTTCCCTGGCGACCAATTAATTTACATTTTAGGCCACAATCCTAAAATTATCTTTACACTTGCCACAGGAGGGGGCCCCTGTAACAGTTAAAAGATTGTTTGCCTTAAACTGAGACTGCGGAAATATGGTTTCAAATAAAAAATATAGTGGTCGCCATGGGAAAATTCCCAAATATTAAATATACCCAAGTCAGCTGGGTTTTATGAAGATTTTAATTAATACAAATTAAGGAATTAAGGAAAGGGAGAGAGGAGAGTAAGAGGAAATAATGAGAAAAGGGCTAGTCCAGCCTAGGCCTAAGCCCCAAGAGAGAGATCAGTCAGTCCTTAATCCACTCACCACAAGATTTGTCCCAAGCAAGATTCTAGTGTTCAGAGAGACCCTCCAGTTCAGCTCCTCAGCTCCACTAAGTTCTGCCACCGAGCTCTCCAATTTAGCTTTGGCAAGCTGAACCTCTCAGAGGCCTAAACCTCTTCCTTTTAAAGAACAATTTCTCCTACGTCACCTCCCCTAAGTTCTCACATCTACCAATCACAGCAGCCGCTTTCACAGGACTGACCATTCTTAATTCACATCTTCTTTAGTTCTCAACTTCTCTGGGTAGACTAAAGCTTCTGAGTAATTCACAGCTCTTTGTCCCTTGCAAGTTGCCTGACCTTTTAGTGATTAATTTGACCTTCATAGGTACTTAGCACCTTTTTCTATTAGATCTAAAAATAGACCCAGCTTAAGGGCTTTTGCCTCACAAGAGTACCTTCATTGTTCACTAAGTAGTTCGCAACTTTATCTTCCCCTAGAGTATGCTTAAGTGTGGGCGAAGTAATGTAAAGTTCTCACATTCCTGTCAAGTACCTCCATTGTTTAAATGGGGAATGGTCTTAACCAAATGTTCTAAGGTACAGTCTGATAAGTTTTGACATTCACAAGTCTGAGAAATTTTAAGATTCACACCCCTGAGCAGCCTCTTCCAGGAAGCTCCCAGGATTGTAGGAGGTGCAGGGGAGGAGGGGTTAGATGGTGGCTGGGGAAAAACAGCCAGGACCAACATGGAGACAGGACATGGGGGTCATGGAGGGCCTCTACCAAGACCTGTAGCTACCTGGAAGAATACAAGGGGAGGAGGTGATGGAGGTCTGGCCATGGGGAGGCAGCCAGGCTGTGGAGGCCTGTGAAGGCCCAAAGGAGTCTCTGTTGGGCTGTCAAGAGAACAGAACCCAGGCCGGGGGGGGGGGCACCAGGTCAGGCACCATTGTAGGACGATGACTAGAGCCAGACTGGGCTGGAGCAGCCATGGGGGATCCCTGTCCTCCCCAGAAATGTGTCCTTTGCATCTGCTGAGGAGCCCTTCTTGTTTGTCTCCTCCACTCAGGTCTGGTTCTGGCTTTAAAGGCCTTGATGCCTCCTCACGGTGGGTTGTCCCAGCTGGGCCCTTGGTGGACCCCAGAACCCGGGCCTCAATGGAGGCCTCAGGATGGTCCCTGCTCAGAGTGAGGTGAGATCTGCTGCTCCTGCTTCCTGGACGTCCTCCTTCCTCTGGGCCTGGTCTGAAACCTTCCAACTGGGCCTGGGCATGTGCTGGGCCCAAAAGAGACCCGGAACCTGCCATCCAGATGGGAGAAGCAGCCAACCAGGAAGGAGCTGCAGGTTGTCCTGAAGAAGAGGCCCAGCAGGAGCCCCAGGACGGGGCTTCAGGGAAGGGTTTGAGTTGAAAAAGGGAAACAAAAGTGACTTTGGAGCCCTGGAGAGAGAGGAGCATCTACACCTGGGCCTGAGTCTCCATGTCAGGAGAGAGGAGTGTCTACACCTGGGCCTGAGTCTCCATGTCAGGAGAGAGGAGTGTCTACACCTGGGCCTGAGTCTCCATGTCAGGAGAGAGGAGTGTCTACACCTGGGACTGAGTCTCCATGTCAGGAGAGAGGAGTGTCTACACCTGGGCCTGAGCCTCCATGTCAGGAGTGAGAGGAGCGTCTACACCTGGGCCTGAGCCTCCATGTCAGAGGAGAGGCTGCTGCTGTTTACCTGGGGGGGCCTGCAGGGCTCCAGCACAGCGCCCTCTCCACACTCCTCGACCTGGGCGTCCCAGAAGGCAGAGCTGGAAGGGAAATGGGACCCATGAGGGGGCTCGGCCCCTCTTTCCTGCCACCTCCCAGAATCCCTGCTTGGAAATGTTCTCGGGGGACCAGAAATGGGGGGGGCAGGGGAGAGGCCTGGAGGAAGGGGGGGAGCTTGTGGGGGCAGTCACGTGAGAATAGGGATTTGGGGAGCGGAAGACAGATGGGGGAGGGGATGGGGCGAGGGAAAGGAAGTGAAGGCCAGGAGTGGGAAGAGGGTTTAGGTTCAAGTGGGGGCGGGGCGGTCCCCTTTCTAGGGCCAGCCCACAGGGACAGGGGCCTCCCCTCCTTGGGAACAGGAGAAGCTGCGCTGGAGCCCAGCGCCAGGGGACTCGGTGATTGGAAAGCAAAGGTAAAGAACTGGGAAAAGCCTAGTTTTAAATCCTCAGAGCCTGCCCCCAGCCAAGACCACACCCCCAGGTGGAGCCCCATTTTGCCGCACAAGTCCTGGCCCCGCCCCTTGGTGAGAGAATTTCCTCTCTCTTACCCTGCCCCTCCCCCAGCCCCCCCCCCCACTCCAACTTCCTCCAAGTGCCACCTTCTGGCTCTAGGCTGTGGCTGTTCACGGAGGAGAGGAGGGGCTGCCGGGGGAGTCCCCCGGGGAGCCTCTTAATCTTGGCTTAATAGCTTTAAGTGAAGTGTTTGATTGCAAATTACCAAATACTAAGTAGTATAGTGGTGGTCGTCTCTCGGTGACCGAGAATGACGAGTGTCTTTGTGCAGTTTCACCTACGGTGTACCCTCCTGTGGCTTTGGAGTCCAAAGGCTGAGGCGCACAGTGTGTGGCACGTGGGGCCTGGGACGCCAGTTGTTACGGGAGGTGCGGTTGTGGCCTGGTGTCGGCGTTCACGCACAGCGGCAAGACGTCAACGTCGCTCATCTTCAAAGGTGGTGGCGGCCTGGTGAATGTGGGCTTGCCAGCTGCTTCTGTCAGAGGCAGCGAGTTCTAGTTGCTTTGGAGTCATGCCAGCCCACTTCAAGTTGGACTTTAGCTGATCCTTGAATCTTCTCTTTGGCCGGCCTTGTTTCCTGAGTCCAGCTGACATTTCACCCTAGAATACCTGTCTTGGTACTCGCTGTGGGTCCATGCGGATGACGTGTCCAGACCATCGTAGCTGGGCTTTGAGGACCAGGACTTCGAGGCTGGTGGAGTTGGCTCTGTCGAGGACTTCCTGGTGGGTGATTCGGTCCTGCCATCGGATCATCATGATGGACCGGAGGGAGCGTTGGTGGAATTGCTCCAGCTGTTTCATGTGCTTTCGGTACAGTGTCCGTGTCTCACAGCCGTACAGGAGCGAGCTGAGGACCCTGCGTTGTACACTTTGAGCTTCGTCGCAGTGCTTACACCTCTGTGTTGGGGGACTTTGCAGCGCAGCCGCCTGAGTGCCTGGCTGGCCTTTTGGATCCTGGCATTAATCTCGTGGTCTAGGGACCCGTCGTTGGTGATGGTGCTGCCCAGGTACTTGAAAGTGTTGACGTTAGAAAGCTGCGTGCCTTCGATTGTAATGCATGGCTGGTTAGTTGGCCTCCCTGGTGCAGGTTGGAACAGCACCTCTGTTTTGCTGAGGCTGATAGTCAGGCCAAACAGTTTTGTTGCGGTGGAGAACCTGTCCACAATGGTTTGAAGATGATTTTCGTGGTGGGCCATGAGAGCACAGTCATCTGCGAAGAGAGCTTCCAAGATGAGTCTCTCTGTTGTCTTTGTTTTTGCAGTCAGGCGGCGAAGGTCAAATAGTGAGCCATCCCGTCGGTATTTGATGTAGACGCCCAGGTCTAGATCCATCACAGCATGTGGTAATACTTGGGTGAAAAATAGGTTGAATAGTACCAGAGGGAGGACGCAGCCTTGTTTCACACCATTGGAGATGTTGAAGCGATCGGAAGTCTCTCCACCAGATAGGACTTCCCCTGTCATGTCCACATGAAAGAGCTGGATCAGTTTGACGAATTTTTCTGGGCAACTGAGCTTGCTGAGGATCACCTACAACGCATCCCTGTTCACTGTGTCGAACGCCTTTGTCAGGTCTATGAAGACAATGTAGAGACTCAGGTTCTGCTCAAGGCATTTTTCCTGCATTTGCCTCACCGTGAAGACCATGTCGATGGTGCTACGATCTGGTCGGAAGCCACATTGTGATTCAGGCAGGTTCTGCTCTGAAACAGATGACAGGAGTCTGTTGAGTATAACACAGGTGAGGATCTTTCCAGCAGTGGAGAGTAGTGAGATGCCTCTGTAGTTGTCACAGGCTGCTCGTGAGCCTTTGTTCTTGTATAGGGCTAAGATGGAGGCATCTCTGAGTTCTGGGGGCATGTCTTCCTCTTCCCATATGCTGGTCAGCACTATGTGGAATGCCTGGAGCGCCTTTCCATTTAAGGCCTTGTACACCTCAGTTGGGAATCCTTTCTTTACCAGGTGCCTTGCCTGCACTCATTTGTTAAATGGCTTTTTGGACTTCCTCTATTGAAGGAGGGACGTCAAGTTGTTTAGTGTTGCGAATTTTGGGGATCTGGTCAAGGGCACTTTGGTTGACTGGAGAGGGTTTGTTGAGAAGCTGACTGAAGTGTTCTTTCCACCTGTTGCTGATGCCTTTTTTATCTTTTATGAGAGTGTCATCGTCAGAGGATAGCAAGGGAGTGGTGGTAGGTTTTAATGGCCCATAGACAGTCTTGAGGGCACTGAAAAATTGTTTGTAGTTTTTCATATCAGCAAAACGCTGGATTTCTTCTGCCTTTTTTTTCCACCATCGGTCTTGCATTTTCCTGATCTCACACTGTGCCATGGCTTGGAGAGACTTGAATCTGTCCTTTTTAGGAGCAGAGTTTGGGTTATTTTGCCATTCCATAAAGGCTTTGTTCTTTTTGTTCAATAGGTCTTCAATAGCAGTGTTTTTCTCGTTGAACCAGTCCTGGTGGTTGCGTTGTTGTTTGGGGCCTAAGACTGCCTTTGATGTTTCCTTCACTGTGTCTCTGAACTGGTTCCATTTCTCGGTTGAGCTTCCAGTGAGTGGTCCCTTGGCAGACAGCTTGTTGTCCAGGCAGGACTGGAATGTTTGCAAATAAGATGGATCGCTAAGACGACTCACATTGTAAAATGTAAAATGTCTGGGTGCATTTTGGATGGCGAGGCGCAATGCACATTTGAAGAGTCACTCTAACCAATTGGTGGTCTGTCCAGCATTCAGCTCCTCTCATGGCTCTAGTAATCTGTACATCCTGGAGGTCTCGCCAGCGTACAATGATGTAGTCAATGAGATGCCACTGCTTTTATCGTGGGTGCATCCACGTTGTTTTATATTTGTTCACCATTCTGAACACAGTGTTTGTGATGGTGAGTTCGAACTCTGAGCATTTGCTGAGTAGCAGTAGGCCATTGTTGTTCATTTTGCCCACGCCGTGTTTGCCGAGCACTCCTTTCCATCTTTTATGGTCCTGGCCAACGCGGGTGTTGAAGTCTCCCAGTAGTATCAGCTTGTCATTGGTGGGCACTGAGTGCAGGACGGCACTCAGGTCAGAGTAGAACTGCTCGATGGTCTCCTCTGTGCTGGTCAGTGTTGGGGCATATGCGCTGATGATTGTGGCATACCAGTCTTTGCTGAGAGGCAAACGGATCTTCATGAGGCTCTTGCTGATGCCCACAGGCAAGTCTGGCAGCTGTTTGAGCAAACTGGTCTTGATGGCCAGGCCAACACCGTGGATTCTGTCTTCATTTGTGGCTCTACGTTTCCAGAAGAAGGTGTATCCAGTGGTGGGTTCGCTGAATGATCCCTCTTCTGGTAAGCGTGTTTCACTTAAGGAGGCGATGTCGATGTTATATTGCACCAGTTCTTTACCAATTAGAGCTGTTCTTCTCTCAGGTCTTGGGGTATTCTCTCTATTAAGTAATGTTCTGATGTTCCATGTTCCTAGTAGGAGTTTCTTTGTATTTTGTTTCTTTTGATTTTGACCTCTTAAAGGGATGACCCGCCAGCCGTGGTGAGCTGACCAGGAGTTTGTAGGGCAGGCAATGTTTGGGACACCTTTTCTAGTCCCCTCCCTTGATTAGGGTGAGCAGTGCTGTCCTAGAGAGGGCTGCTCAGTTACTCAGGATGCTGCCAAACTTCCCTGCTGCCCTACAGGGCCAAGCGACCACTGGTCCATGGGCCACCTACGTGCAGGATCGTGACTACAACTGCCAGTGGTCACCTCCACCTGTTGCATCGTCACTCCCCCATCACCACAGGTCTTGAAGAGGGTGGACGGGGTTAGGCTAGATGAGTGTGCACAAAGATACTTGTGCGTGAAAGAGATTTAAGTGGAAAAGTCGGTGCACAGAGACAGTCCCACTCTCGGCGTTGGAAGCCTGGGTCCAGTGGCACGAAAAATTGTTACACCTGGAGACTTCCTCAGCTGCATTGGATGGCCGTGTTGTCTTTTGTGCTCCAGCACACCATGAGCACTCCACAGTGCTTTGCTGCGTCGCCATCTCAGCCGTTGAACCTTCCTATTGGTTTCTTCCGCCTGTTCCTCCGAAGCAGTCTTCACGTGCTGGGTGAGCAAAGCCCTGGTTCACCAGGGGTCAAAACTAAGTAGGAGCATTTCAAATTCTTGATCTGATTAAATTAAAGGTTGCTGATTGATTACATTAGAAATAAACTAAGAGTCTAATTCTCTCTTCACATACCTATATTATCTCATGACACTGATAAAAATTTCATGAAGTCGGGTCTCTTTTGGGCCCTGCACATGCCCAGACCCATCTGGGAGGCTTCAGGCCAGGCTAGGGAAGCCAGAATGGCCAGGCCCAGAGGAAGGAGGATGTCCAGGAAGCAGGAGCAGCAGATCTCACCTCACTGGTCAGGGACCATCCTGAGACCTCCATCGAGGCCCGGGTTCTGGGCTCTACCAAGGGTGCCCCTGGGTCGGCCCACCATGAGGAGGCATCAAGGCCTTCAAAGCCAGAATCAGGCCCAAGTGGAAGAGACAAACAAGAAGGGCTCCTGAGTAGATGCAGAGGAGGGGGATCCCCCATGGCTGCTCCTGCCCAGTCTGGCTCCAGTCATTGTCTTAAAATGGCGCCTGACCCCATGTCCCCCCCAGGCCTGGGTGCTGTTCTCTTGACAGCCCAACAGAGACTCCTTTGGGCCTTCAGAGCCCTCCACAGCCTGGCTGCCTCCCCATGGCCAGGCCTCCATCACCTCCTCCACCCTATATTCTTTCGGGCAGCCCAAGGCCTTGGTGGAAGCTCTCCATGACCCCTATCTCCTGTTTTCATGTTGGTCCTGGTTGTTTTTCCCCTGGTCACCATTAAGCCTCTCCTCCCCTGTACCTCCTGCAATCCTGGGGGATTCCTGGAAGAGGCCACTCAGAAGCCCCCTCCTGTGGGAAGGTGCTTCCAGGCTCCCAGCTGCCTCCTCCAAGAAGGCTTTGTTGCCTCTGGTCATTCTTTTTCCTGGTCTGTGCTGATTGATATGTACAACACCTCCCCTGTTAGGATGGAAGCTTCCTCTTTTTCTTTTCCTTCTGTGAGGCTGTGGAGGAGTCCCTTCACCTCTCTTTGCCTCAGTCTTCTCATCCGTAAATTGGGGATAATAGTAGCCCCAGGCTCAGGGTTACATTATTGCTGTTTCTGCTGGCTGATAAGTTTTCCCCACAGGTGATCATTAGTCTTCTGAGTCCCAATTAAAGACTTGTTTTTCATGTCCTGATGCTACTAATTATGAAGTGGGACCCACAAATAAAGAGGGGGCAACGGAGTGCGGTTCCAGGGGACAAAGAAAGGAGAACCCACCCTGATGGCCACGAGAAGCAGATAAAGATGGTGCACGTGGTCCCCCCTTCTGAGACTTGAATCTCTCCCTGATAGACCCCCATGGCCCACCTGCAACCCTCCCCCAGAGTCACCGTCCTTGAGGTCCAAGCACCTCCCCCAGGAGTCTCGAAGTCACTTGGCCCGTCCCCCTTGGTTTCTGTCCTGAGAAAGCAACACAAACTCAATCTTCTGTTCCCATGGTCGGGAAGATGCCTCCCTGTGCAGGCCGCTGATGAACCTCCTTCGATTGATTGGGATACCTTTGTCCTTCCTTGGTGGAGGATGCCTCAGGAACAGATTATGGCTTCTGGGCTGGGCGCCATCGGGACAATGACTGTTAAAGGAGCCGGAGGGGAGAGTAGGGCCTTCAGAGGGGTTTGTCCTGGTCAGGAGGGCCGAGGGTGGGAGGCAACTGCAAGTCAGACACTCAATACCGGCAATTGCCAGGAAAAGCAGCCCTAGCTAGCTGGAGAGAGCGGGCTCAGGGGCTCCCAAGGAGAAGGCCATCTCCATCTCTGACTGGAGCGAAGAGAACAAGGCTCCATCTCGGACCCAGAAACGTGTGCTGAGGGATGACAGCCTTCTGGCCGAATTCAACCAATAGGCTGGAAAAGTTCCTGAATCAGTGTGCATTATTCGTGCATTAGACCAGAGAGTTCTAATCCTGTCTTGGGCACTTACAGCCTTTGTAACTGGAAGAGTCCCTTGGCTCCTGTCTGCCATGGTTTCCAAATCTGTAGAATGGGGATGAGAGCCGCCATGATGGCGGGTTCCTTCCAGGATTCTAGTCAGGATTAAATGACATCCTCTAGGTTTGATTCTGCCCCTTTCTCAGTATTTCTTGTTAAATGTCCAGCCTTTGTCACCCCAACATCAGTTTGTTATTTTACCTCCTTCTATAACGTAACCTCGTGATCACTTGCTTGGTAACAGATAAGAATCAGAACTTACCTCGGGGAGGCGCATCATTTAGATGCACTTGCAAAGCCTGCCCAGGTCTTCCTTAGCTTTCTTCCAAGTCTCATTTCTCAATCGCCCACAGTCATCCCGGTCTCTTCCCCCCTCACTCCCGATCCCTTGTCTTAGAGGAAAAACAAAGAACCCTCAAGTTCCACAGAAGCGATGAATTGACCAGAAGAGGCTGTTGTGTGAATTCAATGAGGAGTATGACTCTGGGTAAGTCATTCAATCCCTATATGCCTTGTAATAGCACTTACCTCCCAGGATTGTTGTGAAGATCAAATGAAATAATGATAAAGGGCCTGGAACATAGTAAATGCCATGAAATTGTTGGTTATTACCATTATACTAACAGTCCCCAATGGGATGGATTGCATCAGGAGAGAGTGGGTTTTTTTCTCATTGGAGGTTATTATTCAGTCTGTTGCAGTTTCTTTGGCCATAAAATAGGGATCACAGCACCTGCCTTTCGGTCCCAGGATAAGATGGCTGCTTACTCCAGCCACTAAACCTCATTTCCAATGAGCACTAATAAGTGGCCTGGAATGGAGTGTCATCTAGACCCTGTCATAGTCAAAGCCCTAGAGCAGGGGTACCCAAACTTTTTATACAGGGGGTCAATTCACTGTCTCTCAGACTGTTGGAGGGCTGAACTATAAAAAAACAAAACAAAACTATGAACAAATCCCTATGCACACTGCCCATAACTTATTTTAAAGCAAAAACAACAACAACAACAACAACAACAACAAAAACGAACAAATACAATATTTAAAATAAAGAACAAGTAAATTTAAATCAACAAACTGACCAGTATTCCAATGGGAACTATGGGCCTGCTTTTGGCTAATGAAATGGTCAATGTCTGGTTCCATATTTGTCACTGCTAGCTATAACAAGTGATGCAAGTGTGCATAAGTTAGTCTAGATCTGATTGGAGATTTCAGATGTCTCATTCTGGAAAAAGTCTGTTCACAGACATAAGTGCTGCCAAAGATGGTTACCATTTTGAGTGTATGGTTCCTGAGATTAGGATATGTCTCAGAGGGAAGATATGCATACAAATTAGGCAAGCTGCTTGACTTGAATGCATCTTTCAGAGAGTCACAATTCTGCAGTTCAGCCAGTTCCATTTGGTAAATTGTATCCACATTTTCAATGTCAAAAAAATGGATTATGGGAAAAGCTGTATGTTTTGTTCATGAAGATGAAGCTCTTTAAATCTGAATTGGAACTCCTTTTGCAACTTTTCCAATGAATCCACAGATATTTCTTTTGGGAATGCAATCAAGGGTTTTTCCGTTAACATTTTGAGTTCAGGGGAGATAGAAATTTCCTCCTTCACTTCTTTGATAAGAAGGTCTAATTTTACTTCAAATGCTTTCACATATGATTGCATATCACAGATGAGTTTTCCTTTTCCTTGAAGTTGCACATTGAAACTGTTGAGTAGCTCTGTCACATCTGTCAGAAAGGTGAGGTGCCATTTCCATTCTGCATCATTGAGCTCTGGTACTTCTTTGTTTTTTGAAAGCATAAAAGCTGTAATCTGTAGAAGCAAGTCATAGAAATGTCTTATAACTCTCCCTCAATTCAGTCAATGGACTTCTGTGTGGTACAGAACATCTTCAGAGGCAACAGTTAGCTAAGACAGAAATTTCTGAAATTGTCTGTGGTTTAGCGCATTAGCTATAAATGTAGTTAACACAAGATACCACAATTTTCATAACAGAGTCCCACTTAAGTGATTTACTACATAGCAGCACTGGTTAGTGGATGAGGCAGTGTATGGCTATTGGATGAGAATGGTTACATTTGTCCATCTCTTGGTTAATGCAAGCATTTACTCCTTTCTTAGACCCCACCATGCTAGGAGCACCATCAGTTGTCACACTGGCTAGTTTAGCCCAGTCCAGCTCCAAATCCATCATAGTTTGGGAAGCCTTTATATAGATATGGTCTCCTGTAGTTGTTCCTTTGATGCTTTGCAGTGCAGCAAGCTCTTTTGTGACTTTGAAATTGTCATTCGTCCCACAAATAAAAATTAGAAATTGTGCAGAATCACGAACATCATTGCTCTCATCGAGTGCCATGGAAAAATAGGAAAGTTTTCTTGCAAAGTTTTGCAAATGCTGAAGCAAATCGTCTCCCATTTCTTCAATCCTTTGTGTAATTGTAGATTCTGAAAGACTGACCGTACTAAATGACTCTGCCTTTTCTGGCCACATCTCTTTGGCAACAGAAAGATGGCACTCTTTAACAAATTCTCCCTACATGAATGGTCTGCCAGTGCATACTATTAGCTTGGCAATTTAAAAACTTGCTCGCAGTGATGAAATATTTAGCTGCTTCTGCTTCACAAAAATATTTTGCTGAGCTGTCAATGTATTTTCCAGTTTGAATATTTTATCTTTTCTCACATCTCGATATTTATCTTTATGTTGAGTTTGGCAGTATTGATGCAAATTGTATTCTTTGAACACAGACACTATATTCTAGCATATCAAACACACAGCTCTTTCCTTGTACTGCATGAAAAAGTAATCATAAGTCCACTGTTCTTTGACTATCCTACACTCCCGAGTCAATTTTTTTCTTTCGTGACATCATTGTTTCCTAGGGATTCCAAATTGCTATTAGTAAAATACCTACCTACACACACACACACACACACACACACACACACGCACGCACAGCCCTACAAAAACAATACACCAACAATAATTTTACCAATACAAAGGCATACAGACTGCACTGCCCATCAATGCAGTCTAATATGCGTCCATCAATGCAGCCTTCCCAGTCCACATTTCAGCCTCACCTGTGGCCATATTGGTGGAACTCCACTTTTACCTCAGGCTCACACTGGTTTGATACAGGAACCAGCATGATTACAGAGCCAGTTCCTTCACCACTTTTCCAATTCACGCTACCCTGTGCAAACCACACTGAGATCTGTGAACTCACACAGGAATCTGGTCGCATGGGTCTTACCCATGCGATCACATTCCACAGCAGGAAAAATGAAGTGTATGTCCTCTTGTGGCCCATATTTATGGATCTGTAATTATACACTGAAATACAAAAAACACATGCCTCATTCCCCCCATGTTGTACAATGGCAACCATACTCCCCCAGATAATGGCCCCTATTATGTTGTGCATCTGGGGGAGTATGGGGGCCATTGTAGTACCATGTTTCCCCGAAAATAAGACACTGTCTTAGATTAATTTGACCTCCCCAAAACAGGGGGTGTCTTATAAAACACCCAGTAGCTGTAGTGGGCTTCTCACAGTAGAGGCCCACCACTGATGTCACAGGTCAGATCACTGCTATCCGATGCCTGTATACAGTACTGGAGGCGGTGCTGGGCCTGTGACACTGTATATCTGGGATAGCGGAGGCTGCAGCCCTGGCTGGGATGGGCCTGTCCCACCTTGCACAGGCCCATCACTGCCACCACTATACTGAGCAGCAGTATACACATTGCGGAATCCCCTCCCCCATGCTGACATCTTCCATTGTGCAGCCACATAATCCTTTGCATGGCACCTCATTCTTGTTCAGTTACTCTCAGAACAAGGAACCATGCAAAGGATGATGTCACCGGAAGTAGTACAGTGTGTGAGTGACACCACGCTTCGCGGTACCACCACATACAGTGCTCCAGGAGCATCTGCATCCTGTGCTCCTCTCACTGACCACCAATGAAAGAGGTGCCCCTTCTGGAAGTGCAGTGGGGGCCAGATAAACGGCCTCAGGGAGCCACATGTGGCCCACAGGCCATAGTTTGGGGACCCCTGCTCTAGAGGGAGATGCAGAGGGCCCTGAGGAACCTGAAGGTGGAGATCCATGTGGATCAGGACGTACACCTTGGGGATACATCAAAGCCCATTGCTGTCTGCTCCTCCCCACTGCCCTGGGGTTCCAGCCATCTGAGAAAAGGGGCTGCCGGTACCAGGCCCAGATCCCCGCATCGCTGGATCTCTCAGGCCAAAAGCATCCTAGCCTAACTATGGTGGATGCAGGAGGATGAGAGATGTCAAGAGTCTATGAATACAAGACCCCAGCCTCTGCCAAGTCAGAAAAGCAGCCTCTTGGGGACCCAGAACCAAGGCCAGGCTTCGAATCCTGGGGAAAATTGGGTTGTGACTGTGTTATTGACCGGCCAGACACCTAGACTGGCCCAGGCTATGGCTCTGGCCTCCTGTGGCTCCATCCAGGCCTGAGCCAGCCTCTTCCAGGCCCCCATGCTGGTCCCTGGGGGAGGGCATGAGCTGTTGGCCACTGACAGCCAGCCTGAAATTCCCCACGGCCGAGAGCCCAGGGCTGAGGAGGTACGACGTCTCAACCACAAATCCACATGTTGGCCATGCCCCGGGCAGCAGGGGAGGCCACAACTGTGCCCATCCTGATGGAGCCTTCCCAGGCCCTCGGGGCCTCTAGGACCAGGGCGTCTTCTCCGCCTTCTGGTGGCTCAGTTCTCTGCAAGAAGGCCAACAAGGAGCCCTGACCACCCTCCGCTCTTGCCTCTTAGCCTGAGCTGCTCTGCCACCCTGCCAGCCCCCTTGTGGTTTGGGCCCAGACCAAGGAGCCAGCACTCCTCCAGACAGTGACCAAAAAGCAGAAGCTGCTTTGGGCTCGAGTCAAGGAGTGCCTCGCCTGAGCTAGTGCCTCTTGGCTCTGGTAGACCTTCCCCTCTTGCCACCACTGGGTGATGGAAGGCTGCATGGAACCTGCCCTTCCTGCTCCGGCTCCATCCGGGGTAGGGGTGGGGGTTCAAGCTGGCCAACCCCGAGTCTTCTTGGGGAGCCAGAGGAAGGACCAAGGCTTCCTCAGGCTGAGGGCTTGATGAATGACTTGATCTCCTCCAAAGGGGGTTCAGGGGAGGAAAATGGAACCAGGGCATCACCGGCAGCTCACCCTGTCCACGACCAATCCGGCACTGACCCTGGGGGCCAGAAGGGTCAGGAAGCTTGTGCTTAGCTCCCATGCCTGCAGTGGCATTCCACCCTGCTTCCATGCTGGGCTGGGCCTCACTGGGTCTGGGACATGAGCCCAAGAACACTCAGGAACCTCCAAGCCTTGTCGTCCCTCAATCCCTCTAGACCTGCTGGAGGCACGTCCACTGTCCAAACACACAGAAGCACAGGCAGCCCGACAAAGAGCCCGCATTTGGCCAGGCTGTGTCTATCCCACCATGGGTCTGGAAGAGCACTCAGCCAGTCAACAAACATTTATTAAGCGCTCCCTGTGTGCCAGGCACTGAGCTAGGCACTGGGGACACGTGCAGCCCTCAGGGAACTCACATTCTAGAGGAGGAGACAACACATAAGTAACTGGGCCCACGTGGCACCTCTGGAGCAGCCGGGAGGTCATCTTGGAGTCAGGATCTCCCACCCTGACTCTCAGATTCCTATATCTGTGGCCTCCTTGGCCTGACAGCTGGGTAAGGATGAAGGATGATGCCCTGACTGGGGCTGGGCCTTCCCAGAACTCTCTGATGGCTCAGCCCTGACCTGAGGCCCCATCATCCACCCCAAGGTCCCTGGGACCTGACCATGAGAAGGTGGGGGCCCTGGGCCGCTGAGCCCGAGAGCAGGGTGTGTGGCCCCCCTGACCCTCATCCCCCAGCCCCCCACACTGTGTCACCGTCATCATACTGCCACCAGACGACGACTTGGCGTCTGAGGAAGGCCCTGAGGGTGAGACTTCATGGGGGTGCTATCCCCCTGGCAGGCCCTGGCTGTCCCCACCCCATTGGGGAGGTCAGGCCAAAGCTGGGCTCCAGCCCTCCCACAGCTATGAGCTGCAGCTTCACTCAGTCCCTGACCTCAGGACCAAGACAACCACCAAAAAGGAGAAACCGTTTTGGTCCCAGATCGCAGGGCCAAAGAGGTATTTCACCCAAAGCGATGAGCCCAAGGCTCTGGCAGACCTCAGCCATTCGGCCACAACTTCACTGTCCTTGGATTCTGAGGACAAGACTGTGCCTGCCCTGAGCAAGCCTCCCCAAGCCCCATGGAGTGGCCGTTGGGCCACGTTGGGTCTCCAGGCAGAGCCCAGGCCTCCCTTCTCTGTTGCACCGTCCCTTGCTGCTAGCAGGCCATGTGTACACCTGCCCCAGAATAGGTCACAAACTCCAAATCCTGATGGTTCCTTCCCAGAGTTGGGCCTTGGGATGCCCAGACCTGTCTGAGATACCAGCTTCTGCTAGGAAACCTCCCCCAGGATTGAGGCTCGGGAAATCTAGAGAATGGCCTCCCATTGTCCTCCAGACTCACTGGCATTATTCTGGTCTAGTGCTCAGAGGAAGGTTCCTCCCCCCTTCCTTGGTCTATGGCCAGACCTGGGAGCTCGGGGCCACTGACTGGCCACATCTGTGTCCATCAGTCTGGGCTCACCAGACAATGGCCCCAGCAGGTTCCGAGCCCAAAGGTGGGGCCCCAAACCCTCAATTCAGGTGCCTCACTCACTAGTTGGCAGACAGACCTGTGCCACCCTAAATCATGGACCGATGCCTGTGCACCAAGCTTTGCCTCCTTGGACAAGCCCTGAGCTACTCTATAGAGAGCCTGAGAACTCTCCCGTGCAAGGAGCTGGCAGAGGATCTGATGTCCACTGTGCCCCCCCAGAGGCTGCTCTGGGCCTTCTAACACCACCCCAAGGAGCCTGCATTCCTGTACTAGGGCTGGCCTAAGAGGTTCAGACTTGAGAGGAGCAGATCGATGCTTGGGGGCTCTGTTTCCCCCAGCAAGAAGAGAAGAAAAGAGCCCCCAACTCCTCTTCAGAGGACCAACAGCCCACATGTTCACCATGCCCTAATTGTCACCGATGAGGCACCACTAGGCTGAGCTAGTGCTAGGGATGCTGTAGGGTCTGGTTAACAGGCAAGGCCTCATCCAGAATATCAACCTACTGTCACCAGGCTCTGGCCCTGGGGCCCAGCAAGGGTGCAAGTCCCAATTTTATGAAGAGTCCTGGGAGAGAGAGCCCATGCTAGGCCCAAAGAACAAGGCTGCCCCACCCCCACCCTGTCCCCATGTTAAAGAGTCTGAGCTGGGCTGCCAGGAGAAAACACTACCAGCTGCAGGGGCCCCGTTAGCTGATTAAGGGCTCCCAGGTACCCACCTCAAGGCCAGGGCTTACCCTCCCTCCAAACTGTGACCATGAAAATATGGGTTTCAAGACTGTGAATTGCCCAAACTGTAAAGATAATTTTTAGCATCTTGATTTTATATCAAAAATAAGTGGTCACCATGGGAAGAAACTCCCAAATATGAAATACCCAAGTCAGCTGAGTTTTGTGGAGATTTTAATTAATACAAATGAAGGAATTAAGGAAGGGGAGACAGAGTAAGAGGAAATAATAGGAAAAGGGTAGGGC
The DNA here is from genome assembly GCF_027887165.1 of Monodelphis domestica. Classification (NCBI taxonomy): domain Eukaryota; kingdom Metazoa; phylum Chordata; class Mammalia; order Didelphimorphia; family Didelphidae; genus Monodelphis; species Monodelphis domestica. The sequence goes on from NC_077232.1 coordinate 310,834,195, forward strand.
CTAGGCCTTTCTCTTTGAGAAACTAAGGCAGTCTTTAATCACTCACCACAAGATCTTTCCAAGCAAAACTCTAGTGTTCAGAGACCCAGCAGCCTCCTCTGACTACTGACCTCCAATTCAGCTACCAAAGCTGAACTCATTCCAGAGCCCTCCAGCTCCTTCCTTTTAAAGAAAATTTTCTCTTGGGTCACCTCCCCTAATTTTTTACATCTACCAATCACAGTAGACACTTTTCCTAGGACAGCCCATTCTTAGTTTTTAGTTCTCACCTTCTCTGGGTAGATTATATCTTCTGAGTACTTCTCACCTCTTTGCTAAGCTTGCCCTTTGTAAATTGCTTGACCATTTAGTGATTAATTTGATCTTCATAGGTACTTAGCACCCTTTTGTATTAGATCTAAAAAAAAGACCTAGCTTAAGGGCTTGGCCTCATTATAAGTATGGGTTGGGGACTTTTTCTCATTGTTCCATCAGGAGTTTACAACTTTATGTTCCCCTAAAGTATGCCTAAGTATGGGTGGAGTAATGTAAAATTCCCAATACATTCCTGATCAAGTACCGCCACTATTTAAAATAAGGAGTAACCTTAACCATAACCTTAAGAAGATAATGTTCCAAGGTAGAGTCTGAGAAATTTTAAGATTCACAAAACCCATTACAACAAGGCCTTCTTGTAAGGACGAGAAGGCTAATAGTTCTGAAAACTTGGCTTCTGTGGAGTTAAGTGGTTTCAGTCACTGGTGTAGAAAGCCCTCAGGGTCCATTCTAAAGGTGGAAAAGCTGCACCTATTTATGTGAACCAGTCCAAAATAGAGGAAAGAGTCTGAGGTCACCTTACCTTGGGTACCAAAAGCTCAATAAGCAGGATGGTATTCAGAGACTCATCAGATCCTGTAACACCTACTGTGAGCACCAAGGCCCCATGCACCCCAATGTAGGGGAACTGGGCTCAGATTAAAAGTCAATGAGTCCTAGTCCTGCCCCTGCCCCTGTAGCCACAAGCCCAGGCCATGGGGACTACCCTGAGTCATGGAAAAACTTTATCCTTGCTATTAAAATTTAGGATAGTCCTCTGCCATTGACTCTTCAGGACTTCAGGATCAAACATGGAATCAGAGCCACATTCTGCCAGGATAACACTGTAATACCCCCAGCCATGGCTCAGCCTTGCCCAGAACAATGGCAAACATAACTGGCCTTGGGCCCCTACACCTCCCCAGCCTCCTTCAGCCTCTGGCTGGCTTGCCTGATATGAGCCAAGAATTTCCTCAGTGAGATCACTATGGTCTGATCATCAGATCAAGGTAGCTTATTGCCCCTCTAACAGAGCCAAGGACATGCCCTAGTCAGTTGTGTTTTGGTTAATGAGCTGGGGTCACCACTTTATCACCATCATCATACAGTTACCAGACTGAGCTTCTCTAGACCCTCCAAGGCAATGATAAGGCCACAAATACTTAATTCTGGAGCACTTGCTGGGAGGTAGCCAAGATTCCCTCATCCTCCAGCTGTGCTCTGGGTCCTGTGGACAAAGTTGGGTGACCCACCATATCTTGTCTCTTACTATGAACCTGAGACCACACCAGAGATGCAGTTGTTCTTGGGGCCCAGAACTCAAGGCTAATGCTCCCCAATAAGGTGAGCAGGGTGGAAGCATGAAAGCCAAAGGATGACCCAGTATCCTTATACTCAATACCATGTACCAAGGCCCTAGCAGACCCTACCCATCAGGCCACAAATTCACTGCCCTTGGATCCTGGGAACGGGGCTATCTGGTCTTGAACCCCAGATCTTATGTCCCATAAGTCTGACTGGTGGACTGCAGGTTCACTAGGCTTTTATTAATCTGTTAATTTTATTAATCCACAACAATAAAAAAAAAGGGGGAGAAGGGGGGATATTTTGGTCACACTAGAAAAGAATTGAAAGTGTATATTTATGTATATATAAAAAGCTGCTTGGGAAGAGAAGTTTCTCTACTCTTCATAAGGAGAGATTATCATCTCCCATCTGAAGGGTACCTAACTTTTATTAATTTTCTACAGGAAGTTGACATTCAAAGATTACTAAAAGGTATTAATGTACACTAGAGAATAATGCATGATTTTATCCCATACAATATGGTTTCTCTCGAGTGTGGAGTCTCTGATGTGCAGCAAGATGGCCCCTTCGTGTGAAAACTTTTCCACAGTATTTACATTCATAAGGTTTCTCTCCAGTGTGATTTCTCTGATGTTTCCCAAGAGATCCCCTCTCTGTAAAAGCCTTTCCACAGTATTTACATTCATAAGGTTTCTCTCCAGTATGGATTCTCTGATGTGCAGCAAGAGAGCCCCTCTGTGTAAAAGCCTTTCCACATTGTTTACATTCATAAGGTTTCTCTCCAGTGTGGATTCTCTGATGTGTAACAAGATGTCCTCTCCCTATAAAAGCCTTTCCACACTGTTTACATTCATACGGTTTCTCTCCAGTGTGGATTCTCTGATGTGTAGCAAGATTGCCCCTTTCTGTAAAAGCTTTTCCACATTGTTTACATTCATAAGGTTTCTCTCCAGTGTGGATTCCTTGATGTTTAGCAAGAGAGACCTTCAATGTAAAAGCCTTTCCACATTGTTTACATTCAAATGGTTTCTCTCCAGTGTGGACAGTTTGATGTGCAGCAAGATAGTCCCTCCGTATGAAAGCCTTTCCACACTGTTTACATTCATAAGGTTTCTCTCTAGTGTGGATTCTCTGATGTTTAGCAAGAGATCCTCTCTCAGTGAAAGCCTTTCCACATTGTTTACATTCATAAGGTTTCTCTCCAGTGTGGATTCTCTGATGTGCAGCAAGATTTCGTCTCTCTGTAAAAGCCTTTCCACAGTGTTTACATTCATACGGTTTCTCTCCAGTGTGGATTCTCTGATGTATAGCAAGATGACCCCTCTGTGTGAAAGCCTTTCCACAGTATTTACATTCATACGGTTTCTCTCCAGTGTGGATTCTCTGATGTGTAACAAGATGGACCCTCTGTGTGAAAGCCTTTCCACATTGTTTACATTCATAAAGTTTCTCTCTAGTATGGATTCTCTGATGTGCAGCAAGCTCAGAGTTCTGACTGAAAGGTCTCCCACCTTTATCACTCACAGAAACCATCTCAACAGGTTTACTTTTTGGATGTCTAATGAGGTCTAAATTCCTGCCAAAGGCCATTCCCCCCAGGTTACCTTGATACATGGGAATTTCAGGAAGATTCCCATGTGGCTGAATAAGTTGTACTTCTTCAGGAAAGCTTTTCCTATTTTTGCTATCCTGACAACAGTCATTTCCTGAGGTCAATTTCATATACTGATTTAGGACTGAATATTGGCTGAATTTCTTGGCAGTTTCATCAAAGTCACTGTCATTCTTTGGATTATTGATAATAATAGAGCCACAGATTTCTTTCAAAATAAAGTCATGGAAATCCTCAGTCATGCATCTTTTGGGGCCAGATCCTTTCACAAAAAGGCTCAGCTTTGTAGACATCTCCTTCACTTCAAAATTAGTCTTTGCCTCTGAAGACAACAATGCTATAAACACAGAAGGAAGGAGAACAAACTCACAGACACAGAGCAATATAAGTTCTTTCCTCTGATGACAGCAATTAAACTGATTTTTATTCTATTTCCCCAGGCAAAAAGGAATTTTCAAACATAAACTAATAGAACCAGTCTTTGGATACACCATTTGGTCATATCTGTATGATGGATGATTTTATTAAGATTTTCACATACAATAACAATGAAACCTTACAATGGACCTGTGACACAGGCAGGCCCAAGATTTTCAACATACTTCCCAACTCATATCATGAATAAAGAATAGAGAAATGACCTGAACAACTTCATTGCAGCTAGACTACAACTCAAACCCTGTGCATGAGCATGCTTTGTCCACAGTGCACAATCTTTCTCCATTGTCCTTTCTATCTTTCCTAAAAAGTTACTCTCCATTATTCTTATAATTTTGTGAATCTTGGGTAACCTTCCAGATATTCTGTTCTCATCATTTTGAATGCATTATCACACAATAATTTTTTGTAAAATTTTTATGCTAAACAGAGAAACGATTTCATTCTTTTTAACTCTCATGCAGTAATTTTCAAAGAGGAATAGAAGTTTTCTTCTTTTCTCTATGGATGCAAAAATTGTATGCCATTAAGGGTAGGCATACTAAAGATTTATCTTATTTCACAATCTACCATAAATTATGTCTCATGTCCTATACTGAGTCCCTCCTCCATTTCTATAGAAATGAACCGCATGATTCAGCACTGGTCTGCCAGCCTCAATTCATGCATTCCCTTCACTACAACTGATAAAAAGGCTTTTGGGATAACATCTCTTATACACCTGCTTTCTTCTCACTTACCTGGGCAGGAGCTCCTTGGGCCTTTTTGTTCTAGCAGCCATGGTGCTTTCCCTTGCTGAAAACAGGAGATAAAATGTTCCATAGAAACAGGAAGCCCTGGGCATAAGAAGGAAGGGATGAGGAGAGAAAAATATGGTCTTTTTAAAGGAAAGGTGACATGCAAGTAAGGACTACACAATGGCTTTTATTGTATTCACTGTTGGAAGGTTTGCAGGAGGGTAGAGTTCATGGAAACCATTTGCAATCAGAAAATTCCATCTTTATCTCTTGTAATAGACGGATGGGCACATTCCACAATCTGCATTATCTAGAAATTAAAAGCAGCTAGTAGAGAAGGGATGAGATCAGAACTTGGAGTCAGAAAAGCAATTTTAACCCAGCCTCAGAGAGCCAGTAAGTAGGTGTCCCTGGGCAAATTACTTAACCTTTGTTTACCTCAGTTGCTTCAACTATAAATTAAGGACAAGAAGACTATGAAGTTCATAGGGATGTTGTAGAATTAATGATAATTAAGAGCTCCTTTACCTAGTAGAAGTCATAAAGCAGGTATTTAAAAATGCTTATTCCCTTCCTTTCCATTCCTATCATATGGCCTGGGATTTGGGGGGAAAATGAAGTAGGAAAAAGAATAAACTTTCTAGACTAGGCAGAATTAGAGGCTGTTGAGGTTCAGCTTTAGACTTCTTTATATTTATTCCGTTTGTGACAGAGAAAAAGACTTTCTCCTGAGTGTTACCCACTTTTCCTGCTGGTGATTAGAAATCTTTCCCCCCAACATTACCCAATTAAAAAGACTATTGAAGAGGAAACCTGAGAAAGACATTTTAAATCTCTGTCTGGCTTCATTTCAGCTTCTGTTGCCCTGAGTCTGAACTGTGGCCAAGGGATCAAACCCAGGGTGAGTCAACCTGACTTTCTCTCAGGGGGCTCAGGCTGCCAAGGCCTGAGTTTCCCCAAACTAGAGGAGGGTTAGGGTTTAGATAGAGACAGGGACCCCTTTTTCCTACTATCCTTTCTCATTATTTCTCAGGGGTGGGGATTGAGGATTTTTTTTTGGGGGGGGGAAGATTTTCCCCCTTTTGCCTTCCCTCCTTAGGAAACGCTGCTCTTCCAGATTCGCTCTTGTCCCGCTTGTCTCCTCTTCACTACTTGAGACCAAAGGGTCTCCCCTTGATCCATTCACTCACACTTATTCACAGCTTGGGGAACAGATAACTATTTTAATGTCAACTCAATCAGGTAATACAAAAGGAATAACGGGCAGGGAAATAATGAGAAATGATAGTGGGAAAGTTTCCAACCTTCTCTCTTTGGCTTCTCAAGATTGAGAGACCAACTCCTCTACCAGCCAGAGTCTTCCTCCTCCAGATTCCAAACTCTTGCCCTGCCCCCCCCCCCCACTCCCACTCAATGTGATCAGTTTCATACACTCTTCAGCCTGGCACTTTTCTTATGTGCCAACCTCTGTCACACATTCCCATATTGTTATGGAAATAACAATCCCCTTACCTTTACTCTTTGAATGTCTACTTATGTATGTTAAATGTGTTTTTTGTAAACAACATATCATAGGATTCAGGTTTTTAATTCACTCTGCTATCTGCTTCCATTTTGTGGGTGAATTCATCTCATTTACAATTGCAACTATGATTACCATCTCTGTATTCCCTTCCATCTTATTTTCCTCTTTCAATCCTACGATATCTCCTTTCACTGTCTGTCCGCACAGTTCTCCTTTAATCACCACCCCCATTTTCCCTCCCTTATATTATTCCCTTCCCTACACCACCCATATTATTCTCCTCCTACTTCTGTATAGGGTCTTTTAATCATTCCCCCTATTCCATCTCTCTTATATTATTTCCCTCCCTCCACAACTTTTCTTATTTTTCTTCCATAGCTGTATAGAGTAAGATAAGATTCTATACCCCAATGAGTCTATTATTCCCAATGAGAATGTTTTACTGATTGCCTGTCACCTCCCTCATTGTCCCCTCCACTGTAATAGTTTTTCTTCCCATGCCTCTTTATTTAATATAATTTACCCCATGTTATTTCTCTCTTCTTTTTTCTCTCAGTGCTATCCTTTTTTCACCTCTTGATTTTTTTTCATATCTTCCTAAACAGTTTAGTCTATGTATACACACTTTGTCTATGTACACTACTTCTAACTACTATAAGGAGAGCAATTTTAAGAGTTAGAAATATCATCTTTCCACTAGGCATACAAATAATTTGATCTTCTTGAGTTTTATAAATTTTCTCTTTCTTGGATTTGCCTCCTCTATTAATACTTAATAACAAGAAATCTTTTCTAAAGACCAGACCCAGCCCAAAGGGGAAGGAGCTGCCTTGGAAGGTAGAGGGTTCCCATCAATATCCATCTTCACAGAAAAGATTTCTGGGTAGGGTATAAAAAGAATTTGCACACAAATTTCAGGTCTAATTAGCGGCTGAACTAGATGATTTCTGAGATTAGCTTCATGAATGTAAATCTGTAACACTGGTTTAATTTTTCACCTGAAGCTATTGAAAACAGAAGAGAAATAATTTCAAGGGCAAGAAAGTAAAATCCCAGCCTCCTATCACATAATTCAAAGACTTTTAAAATAAAAAGCAGAAAGGAGGGTTCCGTGGGCAGAGATCAGTACATTTCCTTTTTTAATCATTGACAAAGGTTCAAAATCCTGTACATTTGGCTTGGAATGAAGACATTCCCTTAATGGCAGATTCAGAGACAATAGAGAAAATGGTCCTTACCCACAGAGAATAGATTCTGCATGTTCTCCAGCACAACTTCCAGGTACAGCTCTTTTTGAGAATGGTCCAATAGGCACCACTCCTCCTGGGTAAAGTTCACAGCCACATCCTTGAATGTTATTGACCCCTAAATCAGCAAAAACCACAAGATTTAGGGCTGAACCTTCAAATTTCATCCCTTATCCACTGACTGGAGGAAACTGAAACACCCAGGGGATTTACCCAAACTCCTAACCTTGAAGGGTATCAGAGCCAGCACTGAAGACCAGTCATTCAGGTTCCAATGGAATACTGACAAAGGCATTTTGTGAATCATGTTGTGAAGGACAAAACCTGGAGAAGTATCTTTGAAATGCTTTTCCCTGTGGAATCAGGGAGATGAGAAGTACTCTCTGGGTGAAGTATGAGATGCTGTGGAGGAGAAAGAGAGAAGATGATCTAAAATTCCTTCTCATCACAAGAGTCAGAGTTGATCTGATAAGAACAGTTTTTTGAAGAGTTTCTGAGAAGGTAGCATGTACTGTGTATTCTAGGGGGAAATATTACTAGTGATCAATGAGGAAAAAAAACAAAGAAAAAGGAATTCTCTACTTAATTTCCTAAATGGCTGAAATATTCTTATCTAGGTGAAAGCATGAAGAGGATTCCATAGAATTATAAGGATGCAGTCTCTGATTTCAGCTAAGTGAAGAAGAGCAGTCTTGTGTCAAACTGACTTTCCAGAACCACTGGGTATGATCGATCTGTCATAGCCAAAACATTCTGTCTTTGCTTTATGATGCATGCTATTTGTTACTGGAATGTAAAGTATAATATGTTGTTGATAGAGCTAACTCAAAAGAAAGACACTGACAGGGTAATGATTGAATTTGCAAGAGGCACCATTTCTTCATTTTAAATAATTTATTAACTGACTCTTCATTTCATGTGGTCAGTTGACCCTCTCCAAAATCCAAAAGGAAGAAAAACAGGTAAGACAAGCTAATATAATAAAAATGACAATCGTACCTACATTAATTTACGTATTCAGTGCCATCCCTATCAAACTACCAAAAAACTTTTCTAAAGAATTAGAAAAAAAATATAACAAAGTTCATCTGGAAGAAGGAAAATATCAAGAATATTAAGAGAACAAATGGAAAAAAAAAGTGACTGATGGTGGCCTAGCAGTACCAGATCTTAAACTTCACTATAAAGCAGTAATCGTCAAAACAATACATAAATATCCTAAAATCCAAAGTTTAAAATCTTTTGGAGAAATTTTTCAGAAAAGAAACTTGCCAATATCCCAAATCAAGAAAGCAGATCTTTTGGAGAAGGTACCATAAGGTTACCTGCAGAAATCACACGCTGCATCAAAAGATCCACAGTGAACTTTGGGATATAATGAATTGAACTGAAGGGAGTTGAACATACTTATTCTGAATGTAAACTCTTCTGCCAAGGGGGGATGCCCCCTAATTGGTATTTTGTCAATGCATCTATCAATAATTTTTTTTCTTTCTCTTTTCTTTCCCTCTTATTGTTGTAAAGTACAACATGTTATACACCTCTAGCCAGAAGATCTTTAGAGATATAAACTAGTTATGTGAAATGAGGAGACTAGACATGTAAATCTGGGAGATTTCGACATGCTCATCTCCCAATAGAATCACAGGGGGAGATTGTATTAAGGGAATTTTATCCCCTCCCCCTCCTGGATTGTTGGCTGACTGCATCCTGTATTGCGTTCCTACATTGCGTGTTGTGTGATGTGGGGACAGGGAGGAATATAGGAAGGCTGTGGGACATGCTGAGGTCTCTCTACTTCCTTGAACATGGCACACGAGGCAGACAGGGAGCCACGCAGGAGGATCAACATGTGGTTTGACTTAGAGTAGAAAATTAAGACTTTAAGCCTTTATTTCTTGCTTTGTTTCAAATGATTATTAATCAACTATGGAAAATAAGAACCTGGAGCTATTAATTTGAATCTAACAACAATATAGTACTGGCTAAGAAATAGAAGAGTAGGTAAATGGAATGAAGACTATGGGCAAATGACGTAAAAGAAAGAAAAATGACAGTTCTCTCCTCCAGCACAAGTCTTTTGTCTTCATCTCTCTCTTTCTCTGCCTCTTGTTCTTGTCCTTCCCTCTCCCTCTCCCTCTCCCCTGGACATCCCCTGAGATCTCAGACTCATAAATAACCACTGAGGAGGGGGGATTAGGAGATCTCAACTCCTCCCTCATTACTTCATCACAGGAGAAGCAGGTCCTTGTCCATATAAGAAAAGTGTCAGTTCAAGCTTTCCCCGGCCTTGTGGCTGGCCCAGCACACTCTCAGGATATGCCAAGGTTCACCATGGTTTCCTAGCCCTTTTAGCTTAACAAATGAAGGGAGATTCTCCCTTAGTTTCATAACCGGGGAGGAAGAGGACAGCAAACAGGATCTAAGGTAGGCCTGTAACTATGAAAATCTGGGGATTGAAGGTCAAGAGAAGTAGTTAAGGGGCTGACGGAGGAATAACTGCCAAGGCAGAGGCCAGATCTGGCAATATCATACTTCTTGGCAGGGCTCTTCGACTTTTCCAACCTGCTCCATGGAAAACACAGGGTAGACGTGGTCCTGGATATTCTTTCATTTCACCCCTTCCTGCCCCATTCCCTATTTTTCATCCTGGAGCGCCCCATGGACGTCCAGGGGAGAATAGTCTGCGGGAAGGTTGAGTTTCTAAGCATGCAAAAGCACAATTCCCCAGATGCTCAATATGGATAGGACTATTTTGGTAGACTTCTGATGACTCCAGTGCTGGAAGACTGAGCAGCAAATGACGGCCCCAGAGAATGTTCAGTTGATGCCTTTTCCAGGCTGTCTCTGGGTTAAGCCTGATGTGTCAACGGCTGAGACACAAACGGGATACACAGACTCCAATGCCCGGTGGGAATGGGCCAGACATACTGCTGGGAACGCTGCGTGGTGACGTCTTCACAAGCAGAAGGCCTAGAGCACACACGGGCTCCATTCCCAGCAGGGCGAGATAAGTATAAGGCCGAATTCAAATGCAGAGCACTGCTGGGCCTCTGGGGGCCAAGAACGTTCTGGGCGAGGAGGCTCACTGGGAACACAGAGTGTATCTCACGACGCAAAGGAGGTGCCTCTGGCCCACATAGATGGGACTTAACTGACGGGTCGGAATGAGCAAACCCGAGGTAGAGACTGAGGGCGGATCTCTCGTGGCCCTGCACAGAACCTGGGCTGAGGAAGGTCTTGGTGCCCTGGATGGGTGTGTGAACCTGGCCATTCCCTTCACCATCAAGTATCTGAATCAGAGCCAGGACGAAGGGAGGAAAGGCAGAAGAGATGCCCCTTGGCTCAAGTGATCCTTCAGGGTCCTGGATATTATTGGGGTACCCAGAGGGGTCCCATAGAAGTTCAAGGCTAGAAATGAGATCACTGCTGGGGTGGAATCTCTATTCTGGTGGGTAACTGTGTGAACTGGATTGAATTTGCTACAACCCACAGAGATTCATAAACTAATCTACAGAAGCAATCATAGGGTTAACTCAGCACCTGGATGCAAGCAGTTGGGTGACACGGGCTAATAGAATTGCCTCGGACATGACCCTTGGAAAGGAGGAGTTTGTGCTATGATGGGAGGATTGCGCTACGGGTATACACCTAATAATACATCCCCCGAGGGCTGTCACAAGGGTGCTCAGAAAGCTAAGTGGTCTCTCAGGAGAACTGAAGAGACTTTGCCTTTCACCCAAATGTTTCTATTTATTTCTTCAACCTTCAAAGACACGGACTTAATCTCTTCTCTAACAGGTGTTTCATTCACATTATAAATTCTACCCTACGAAGAAGCCATCATTTCTATCTCTTTTTGGATCAGACACATCTATATTTTTCTCTACTGCTGCCATGAGCAGAATGATGTTTAAAACATAGTACTGACCCGGGGGCAGCTGGGTAGCTCAGTGGATGGAGAGCCAGGCCTAGAGACGGGAGGTCCTAGGTTCAAATCTGGCCTCAGCCACTTCCCAGCGGTGTGACCCTGGGCAAGTCACTTGACCCCCATTGCCCAGCCCTGACCACTCTTCTGCCTTGGAGCCAATACACAGTATTGATTCCAAGACGGAAAGTGAGGGTTTAACAAAAAAAGAAAGAAAGAAATGTATTCAATTAGGAATGTCCTGGGTTCCAGAGCCTGTGGGGCGTGTTATTGATAAATGGGGCCCTGGAGCCATTTCCAATTCTTGAAAGTTTCAAAAAACTTAAAAAAGGTGAACAAGACTCTACAAAACCCTCGAGCATCAGCCAAAGGCAGCTCAATCGGTATATCCAGCCATGAACCCAAACAGGCCATTAACAGGAGGTGGACTTGAACTCAAAGGCCTGGCGAGGCTGACCCACTGCCTGACCCAGGAAGCAGCCCCATGGCTGGTCCTCTGGCCTGGAGGAGGAGCCTGGCTGGAGCCCTTCTCAGCAGCCCTTCCAGCCCTGCCCGCCTCACCCAGCGCTTTCCTTGGCCTAAAAACGCTCCTTTTCCCAGCTGTGCCTCACCTGATCTCCCCCAAACTCCTTCCGAAGCCCCCCTGGCAGGCCTGACTGAGCCGCCCAAGCCCGGGGCCTGGAGGGCAGGAGCAGAGCCTGTCCCTGGGCCATCCCTGGAGCTGGGGGACCCCCGGCCACCCCGCTGAGGGAGGGGGTCACACGGGGGGGGGGCGAGGAATGGCAGCGCCTGGGCCTGACTGGTGGAAGCTGGGGGGCTCATCCAGGCAGGGGCTACCAAGGCTGGGAAGAACAGGGTGGATGGGGGGCAGCCAGGGCTGACCCTGGAGCTCCCCCTGAGCACAAGCAGTGACGGCGCCCCTGGAGGCCTGGCAGGGACCCAGCTCTGAGTTCTGCTGGATCCCAGCCTGGCCCGGGGAGGGGCTGCACTCACCTGGGAGGGGGGCCTCGGGGCCCCGGGGGCCATTCCTCTGGCTGCGGGCTCTCTGCGGGGCCACCCTGGGGTCCTTCCGGGGGTGGCAGCCCGGAGCAGGGGAGACTTCCTCCGGGTGCGCCTGGGGGGCGGGCTCAGGAGGGCTCCCAGGCCCTCCCGCATCCCGTCACTGCACCCCCAGCTGCCTCCGGAGTCCGGGGCTGGCGGCCCCTTCTCTCTCCCCTGCGGAAGGGCAAAGCCCCGCCATGGCTCCGGGTGCAGTCAGAGGCCTGAAGCGGGCCCTTCCCAGTTTGTCCCTTTTCTACACTCAGAAACCGAGCCCTACAGAGACAGCCGCCCCCGCCCCCGCCCCCGCCCCGCCCCCAGCATTCACCCCCGGCTCCGGGCTCCAGTCCCGCCTCTCAGCTCAAAAACCCGGAACGGGCCCACCCGGGTCTGCCCCAGGAATTTGGGAAGAGAAAGCCTCAGCGGCACTGCAGGGAGCCCCGAATACGCCGCCCCTCCCCCCTCCCCCAACAAAGGTCCAAGAAGCACAGCTGTGCACCTTCCAACAGCTGAGCCCACCCGCAGGAGGTGCCCAGCAAGCCCGGAGGCGGCCACCGGGAGGAGGGGCCAAGACTAGGGAGGAATCAGGGAACCGGCATTCTGGGAAATGGAGTCGTCCTGCCGGGGCTCCTGGCTGTAGAGGCTTGGTGGGGGAGGGATGTAAAGGAATTGTTCCCCACCCTGGGGGGCTGCAGCCTTCTCCTCCCAACCCCACTTGCCCTTCCTGACCTGCCAGCTGCTTCTTTAGGCTGGAAGCTGCCTAAGGCAAGAGCCTGGCACACAGTAGGTGCCTAATTAGTGTCTACTGATTGACTGACTGACTGACTGACCAATCCATGAATCTCTGCTCCCCAGGGCCGGGGGATATAGTGCTAGGATCCCCCCTTCTGACAGAGAAGGAAACTGCAGAAAGCAGCAGCTGACAGCCCAGGCCCCCCTCCCAGATTCCCCTCCTCCAGGGATCTCTCTGAACATCCTGCTGCTCCTGCTTTGCGAGGACCCCAGGGGCTCCCTCAAAGGAGGGGCCTGTCCTCTCCCCAGGGGGAAGAATGGGGTGACACTCGGGGCTGCCCTCTTGGGCCTGGAATCAAACGTGGCCTCGGACACTGCCCAGCAGGGGGAAGCCTGGCCAAGGCCCTCCCCTGCCTTTGCCTCAGTTTCCCCACTGTGGAATCCAGAGAATCAGAGGCTGAGCCCAGGGGCTGTGGGGAAGCTGGTCCAGAGAGGATCTGGGGGGAAACAGCTGCTTCCTCGGGGTCTCCTGGGCCTCTGGGTCAGCTGAGGAGGGTCTCCCTCAGCACCTTCCCCAGCCCACAAGGCCCAGAGACCCTTCAGAGGCCTGGGGGAGGCCCAGGAACCCCCTCCTGCCCTTGGGGAGGCCACAGAAGGCAGCAGCAGCCCCTGAGCCCAGGCTCTGAGCCCTGATGGACAGAGGACAGTCTGGGGGTGTCTGTGTGTTTGTCTGCAGAGCTGCTGGGTTCAGGCTGTTCAGACCTGGCTGCCTCTTCCCAACCCCTTTAGGGCTTTCTGGGCAGAGGCTGGGCGGCTTTGCCTCTCCTACAGCCCTTTGGACAGGGGAGGAAACTGACTCCAGGCCCTGAGCTCTAGCAGGCCCTGAGGGGCTAAAAGGCCTGGAAGGGCTTCTCTCCCTGGAGGATTCTTCCCTTGCTGGCCTCAGGCCCGGGGCTGCTGCTCTGAATTCCTCTCTGCTGTCTCTGGGGCTCAGGAGGGGAGAATACACAGGCCTGGGCTGGGCATGGCCTGCCCTCCCCTGGGATGGGGGCGTTGGGGGCCCCCCAGGCCCTTCCCTGGACTCCAGCCTCTTCTTCCAGGCTTTGGGCCTGTCCAGGCTGAGCTGGGAGGCAGCCCTAAAGGGAGGCCCAGAGGGGGAGGCAGCAGGGGGGGTCCAGCACCCTGGGGGGGCCCTTCGAGGCCTGCCAGGCCCCAGGAGGACCTCTTTCCTGCAGGCACCCCCCAGAAGCCTGGCTCTGCCCCTCCCCCAGCTCCCCCCTGGGTCTCATCCCAGCTGGGTTTCCCAGCCCGGACCTCCCCGACGAGCCCCGCCACGGCCGCTGGGAAGAAAAAGGGCTTTTTGTGAGCCTCGAAGGCCCTGCTGGGAGTCCCGCAGGGATTCCGCCATTGTGGAGCGCGATCTGGAGTGACGACGCTCAAAGGGCTCGGAGAGCCTCCACAGGCTTCGGGCAGCGACGCCACGCCGGGCTCTGCATCCCGGGCGAGGAAAAGGACGCATCCGGGGATAAAGCGCTCCGCTGCGGCTCGGGGTGGGGGTGAGAGGCCGGGCGGGAGGGTGTCTGCCCCTACGGGGGCCTGGAGGGGTCCGTCCGGCTCTCCTGGAGAGGGGATGCTGGGAGGAAGGACGAGCGGGAGGAATTCTGGGAAACCTGCCACGCCTGAGCCGGTCCGATGCAGAGTGACGGGAGCAGAACCCGCAGAACGTCCGCCACAGCCTCGATACCGTCCCGGGGAGGACCAGGGCCATGATGGAGCTGTTTGGGGGCACTGCAATGGCCCAAACCATCGCACAGGAGTCGGGACGGAAAGGGCCGCCTGCTCGGAGAAGGGCCGGTGGAGGCCGAGGATCCTCCGCGTCACTCGCGTTCTTCCCGTTTCCTCCACAAGGGGGCGGAGGAGGGAAAGGATTCAGGGCTCCGCATTCTTTTTCAGAGTTCTGGAGCTGGAGTCGGGAAGACCCGAGTTCCAACCTCAGATGCTTCCTGGCTGTGTGACCCTGGACAAGTCATTGAATGTATGCTTGCCTCAGTTTCCCCTCCTATGAAATGGGAATACCTCCGTCCCAGGGTTCTGGGGAGAGCCAATGAAATGATCATTGGACATCCCTTGGCACAATAACTGGCACATGATTAGTGCTGTATAAATGCTAGCGATTATTATCAATATGATCACGATTAATGCTGGGGAATTAGCAGCGAGCACCCATGCAGTGGGAGAATGGAGAGGCTAAGGAACCATTTTCTTCAACTGTGAAAGAAAAATACTGAGGGATAACATCATGTGGGGCAGTGAGGGGGATCAATGGTTAGAAAGCCTGGCCTGCAAAAAAGGAGGTCCTGGGTTCAAATCTAGACTCAGACTGCCTTGCTGTGTGACCCTGGGCAAGTCACTTCACCACAATTGCCTCTCCCTTACTGCTCTTAGGTCTTGGATCGGATGCTCGGTAGTGATTTTAAGACAGAAATAAGGCGATCAACAATGTCTAAATTATAAAGGGTGTTGGCCCCACGTGCTCTTGCGTGTACAACTCGCGGGGCACCTTCGGCCCTCTGGTCAGAGCTGGTCTGGGCGTTTCCGTGTCAGGGAAGGAGCATGTGGAACATAAAACAATGAGGTGTTTCTTGTCCCCTCCAGATAGGGAGTGCCACCAAGATGAGCATCCCAATAAGGAGAGGGATCGCCGCCTCCCCACAGTATCACCTTCCTGGATATCGAAGAACCTCTGGGAGCGGCTCTGGCCTTCGGGGCGCCTTTCTTCTCTGTGTTGCCAGCTCTGATTCTTGGGGTGTTTGTGAAGATCCCCCCTAGTGAAAGCCAATAACCGGCCCTCAGCTACACTCTCCTCGTCTTCCTCACCTTGCTTCCTCTGCTCCTGGCTCTTCCTTGGTGGCCCCACTGCAGCCACCTGCCTCCTCCAAGACGCGACATTTGGGCTTGTGTTCCCTGGGGCTGTTTCTTCCGCTTTAGCCCAAAGCCTTCTGGTCATTGTGGCCTCTGAGGCTGCAGCCCCAGGGAGCAGGAGTAAGAGATGGCTACCACCCGGAGCTCCCAGCAGTGCTGTGCTCCTTTGCTCTGGGGCCCAAGTGACTCCCTGTCCCGACACGGACACACATTCCCAACCTGATGAGATCCTCATTGCATGTGATGAGGGCTCTGTCCTGGGTTTCTACCGCGTCTTGGGCTACGTTGGACTCTCAGCCCTGGGGAGCTTCACGGTGGCTTTCCTGGCAGGAGCCGGCCCGACACCATCAGTGAAGCCAGGTTCATTCGTTTCTGCCCTGTGTGGGCCTCCTTCCTGCCCACCTACCTGAGCGCCAAGGGCAAGGCCGTGGTGGTGGGGGAGATCTTCTCCATCCTGGCCTCCGGTGCTGGCTAACTGGGCTGCATCTTCATTCCCAAGTGTTGGGTGATCTTGCTGAGGCCAGATGGGAACACCCAGAAGTGCGGGAAGAATGTCAGAGCGCCAGAGGGGAAAGGCCAAGCCTGTGAGTTTCTCATTCAGCACAAGGCATGTTTCAGCAAAGCTTGCCAGAGGGGCCATCTACCGTTAGTAATGGCATGGCCTGAGGTCACGAATGCCTCCATAATGCCAAATTTGCCAAAAATAACTGGCCAAAGGAGCCAAGCAGTAGGAGGAAGAGGCATTCCTGACCATCTTAAGGGAATTATGGGATTTGTTATGGTTCGTTCCCATAACAAACACTGGGGCATCCGCAGAAGGGGCAGGCATAAGGACCCACTCTTCACGTAAGCCCGGACATTTTCCATGATGCTAAGATAGACTCAGTCCCAGCAGCTCCCCATTTATTATTTGTGGGATCCCTCTCCTGGAATATGGTAAGGATTTTTCCATCGGTCAGCCACTTTCCACTCTCAGCCTTGATTGTGCCCTTGCACCTGCCATAGATGAACTATTTGAACATAATGTAGTTGACTTTCATGAAGGCATCATTGATGGCCTCAATGTCTATTGCTGTGGTGTTGAAAGCATCCAAACTAGCCAAATCCATTGCTGATGACCTTCACCGTCATGTCTCAGCAATGTGACTACAACAGTGGGTTATGGCACTGAGCTTGGAGGAAGAGCAGAGCGCCAGTGATTTCTGGATAAAAGGAGAGCAATACATACTTCTAGTTTCCTCAATGCCGATTCATCCTTGTTAGGAAGCCGGCCCTAGCATCCTGCCTGGAATCCTGGCTTCAGTGTCACCATGACTCCAACTCCTTGGAAGTTCAATGGTGATGACCCCTTGAACGTTAAACTGAGAAGAACAAATGAGACAAAAAAGAAATAGAAACACCCCTGGACAATTTCTCAAAGCCATGGGATAAAAGGAGAGGGAAGAGGGAAACTATTTCTTCTTTCCATTTCAATTCACGGCACCTTCAATGGGGATGAATTACAACTGACCTTCGTCCTCTGGAAATAATGGGAAAGATACTGACTCTCAGTTTGGCATGGAGGCAGCTGGGTGGCTTAGTGGATGGAGAGCCAAGCTTAGAGATGGGAGGTCCTAGGTCCAAATCTGGCCTAAGACACTTCCTAGCTCATTGCCTAGCCCTTACCACATTGTGGCCTTGGAACCAATACACAATCTTAATTCCAAGACAGAAGGTAAGGGTTTAAATTAAAAAATAAAAACAAAAATGACAAAGCATGCTCTGGCTACTCAGCCAGTCAAAGGAGGCCACTTCCACTTGTATCAGGGGAGAATTCAGGATGCAGGGTGCCTCCATGTTAGGTGGTTTCTATCAAATCCACTTCTTGGACTCATTAGGACCCATCCCCTTTTAGGAGAAAGCACAAAGATCTCTCAATAAAGGCCAATATTCCCGTCCCAGGCAGCTGGGATCAAAGGGTCTCCATGGCCGCCACTTCTTACTACAAGGCTCTGAGCTCTAGCATTCCTTCAGGGCAGTTTCCAGGGAGAGAGAACTTAGGGCCATCTCCCAGGTGGGAAAGCTGCATCCCAGGGCGGCCTCCATGCTCATTACCAGAGAAGGAAAAAGGGTCAAAACTTGTCTTTGTCATAATACATGAATTTTCATAGCTCTCAACAAGAGTGCTGTGGCCATTCTACTCAAAGCCTCTCTCGAACCCGCAAGAGCCTGTTCTTTCTTTTCCCATTCTTCTGTCTCTATTTCTGTTTTTCTTCTTATACAGAGCTGGCCTCCTTATAAGCTGACTCTCTGTGTGGGTTCTGCCCCAACACCTGGCCCTCACATTCCAGTCTTTCTTCACCCGACAAGTAAAAATTGCTCACTTTATCTTCTGCAACCCTCCCCCCCCGGGCGGAGGAATTCTTCCCCTCTCATGGCTCCTGATTGTTTGAAGTGATCTCTCATCTCTCAGGCCCGCATCCTGAGGAATGAGTCCTGCTCCTCGGGGAGAGATTCTGGTCCTTCTCGTCCACCCTGTCTGTGGCAAGGACTGAGGGTCTGAGGAAGCGTCTCCTAATCACGCATTCAGCAGGTACAGACGTCTTGGGGTGGTCAAAGGAGGGGCTGAATAATGAGCTCCTCAAAAGATTTGTTCAACTGCCTGAGCAAGATCGGGGTCTCTGGTCATTCCAGAGGGCCGCTGACCTCCCTGTGACTTCATATGGGTGATGCCTGTCTGACCGATAAACTGGCACAATCAATGAACGGAGACTTCCGACCCCAAATCCATCTCGACATTTCAGTATAAGAGCAGGAAGCCCCTGAGGCCGTGTGCGCAGCCCTGTTGGCCCCACTTCTCAGCCCAGCAGATCCCTCCCAGCTCCTGCCATCCTCTACTCTTCCCTGAATATCAGTTTGAATGAAAAAGGAGGCCCCTACAGTGTCTGCGTCCTCTACTGTCTTTCCTAGGACACGTGTGCTCCAAGCAGGAATCCTCACAGCAAAGCCAGCATTTCCACAGGACTGAAGGCTCACACAGCGTCTTACATTCTCTCACAGAATCCACCCCCAACCCTGAGAGGCAGCTGCTCTCAACACCCCATTGTAGACAGGGAAGACCAGAGAGAAGCAGTTAAGTGACTGGCCCAGGGCCACTGAGATGGTCATGGTGAAGCCCTGAGCATGGTACCTGGAACCCAGGAAGTCTTCTCTAAATGTTTGCTCAGCTTGGAGATGGAGTCCAACCCCCTCCTTGGTCTGGAAGAGGAGTGATCCCCTCTGAAGGTGGGGGAGTGGAGGAAGGACCTGCCTGGGGAGGAGGAACAGTGTAGAGGGAGGGGGCAGCTCCCTGAGGATAGGGGCAAAGGGGGCCTGCGGATGCACTCAGAGGAGCTCCAGGGTAGGGGAGAGAGTGGGACACATGGCAGGGGCTGAGGGGAGAAAGGGCAAGGACAGGGAGTCTGGTGAGGGGACCATGAGGAAAGGTATCAGGGAGAGGGCCAGCAGGTCACCCCAAACCCTCCCCTCCTCTGGCTCAGCCCCTGACCCCAGGCTGCTGGTCACTGCCTTGGAGTCTGCTCCTTCCTGGTCCTGAGCAGCCCTGCCCAGCTTGGCCCTCTGTCTACACCCTCCTTTTAGAGCCCAACTTCATTCTATCTCTCTTCTCTCCCGGTTTCAGGAAGCATTTTTGTATGTTTTATTCCACAGGAAAGAAATCATCACAGCCAGCATTTCTAGGGCCCTCAGGGATTCATCACTAGCACCTTGCTGGGTAGATGCACAAATGGGGAAAGTGAGGCAAAGATGAAATGACTTTTCCAAGGTCACATAGCCACCAAGTATCTCAGGGGCGATTCCAACTTGGATCTTGATTCAATCCGTGTTTCCCTTCTAGGGGTTTAGATGCAGTCCCTGAGGACTCCAATTCACTCTTCCTAGTGCAGCAGGGGTTAACCCTGGAAGGGATGTTGGATGTCACCTGGGCTGACTCCTGTGTTTCACAGAACACACTGAGGCCCCAGAAGAGACAGACACGTGTCAGAGGCAGAATCTGAACCCAGGGCCTCTGAAAGAATCCCTCATGGGGAAAAGCAGGGAGGGGAATGCCTGGCCTTCAGGATGACCAGCCACCTCCTTTCCTCCCTCAACAGAGGACCTCAGAGGGGATCTAGGATGAGCCACTTCCTGTGTGACTGTGCCTCAGGATCCCACCCAGGAGGCTGGACTGGGAGGGCTGAGAGAGGAGGGAAAGAGGAGGCAGAGGGGAGAGGATGGGGAAGGGGTCTGGACCTTTTCTGCTTAGAAATCACTGAGGAGATTCTTCCTCATGCCCAGGCCAGAGCTAAGGAAAATACAAACAGCACAGCTACATCCATCCCAAAGTAAGACATTCCCTGTGCTCAGCAGCTGAGCTTCCACAGATGAGAGGTATAGAGGGAGCTTTGGGTGGGAAAAGTTCTTGGTCAAGAGATGGGGGGGGAGGGGGAAGTGCCTGAAGGCAGAGACTGACATCCCTCATCAGGACCAGGATCAAGGTGGTTTGTTCTTAGTTGTGAGCTGATCTGGAGAAAAGAGAGAAAGGGCTGGAGGGCAAAGGAAGCCCAAACCAGTACTGGGCTGGGGAGGTTGGGTGGCAGAAAGGTCCCGAGAGTGGCGAATGAAGTGATGGTTCCTGAGACTTTCCTGCACCAGTGACTTCGGAGATGTGGACACTAGGGAGCCCTGCAGAGTCTCAGGAAGCCAAGGCTGTGGGTAGGACTTCCCTGTAGTTACTTGTCTTCCTAGGTTTGATTAATTTAAGAGAAGACACTTTGCCCTCTGTCTAAAATCCATGGGGGGAGGGGGGAGGAAAGAGGGAGAGACACAAAGACAGACAGAAGGACAAGAGACAGAGAGAGAGACCAGAGGCAGAAAAAGAGAGATAAAGAAAAGAAACGGAAAAACAAGAAACAGAAGAGAGAAAAACAAACGAGAGATAAAGACCAGAAATAAAGACAGAGGAGAGAGATAAAGACAAGAAAGAGATAAAGATCAGAAATGGAGAGATAAAGGGGGGGAGAGTTAGCTCTTAATAATTGGAAATTCTGAATACAAGTTTCAGCATGGACTGAGGCAACTAGATCCCCTGCTATTTGGAATAGAAACAGGGTGTTAGGGAGGCAGTTAGGAGGTTCAGAGGTTTGAGTCAGGCTTACAGGTGGGAAGTCCTGGGTTCAAATCTGTTTTCAGAAACTTCCCAGCTGGATCATCCTGGGCAAGGTACTGAAATTCCATTGTCTAACCCTAATTCTTCTTTTCCCTTGCAATCACTATATAGGATTGATTCTAAAATGGAAAGCAAGTGTTTTGAAAACAAAATAAACACAAACAAATCAAGATGTTAGGTAAAATTACCTCGGTTAACTAACTTTTTAGTCTAACAAAAATATGATAATTCCTTGTATTGGGAAATATTTGGGACCAAATCACAAAGGAAAGGACCATGTGCCTCTCATCTTCTAGTAACGCAATTCTGTAACATCTGCCCAATTTGGGTTATATGTCCTAAATAGACTTTCAAACTTCTTAAACAGCACCATAGGTGCCTCCAAAGGCAGGAGTTTTTTCAATGAATCTCTCAAATCTTGTGGAGAAAAAAGTGTAAGATGTCTAGTATTGACTAATGATCTCATTAATAATAAATGAGAACATCCCTGGGGGAAAGGACTGTATTGGACTTGTCTGGTTCCTGGTGCTTAGCTTGTTGTTTTCGGGAGGGGGCAAGCACAATGTTGGGGTGTGGTGGGGAAGGGGGAGGAGAGGTAGTGAGAGAGGTCCAGGGGAGGAGGGGTTGGGCAGCGAAAGGAGAGAAAGAGAGGGAGAAGTTGGTTAAAGTGGAGGTTGGTCAGGGAGGGGGAGAAACTGGAGAAAGGGGAGAAGGGGAGACTAAGTGGCAGGAGTGGGAGGCTGGGCCGTGGGGAGGGAAAAGCTGGGCAAGGAATGGCACAGGCTGGGCATGGCAAGAGCAAGGGTAGATAGTACATGAGTTAGCCAGTAAGGGGAGGCAAAGAGATGGTACCAAAGGTGGGCTGCCAGGTGAGAGGGGCATGTCGGGGGTGGTAGGGGTGGTGCCGAAGGCGTCAGGATGGCTTGGATCGTGAGATGGAGTAGCCTCTTGTCAGGTGAGAAGCCAGGGGGGTCAGTTTTTTCAGATTTAACCAAGAGGTTATTGCTAGTACTCGGCTTGGTTGAACCATCAAGGTGATATGCCCAGAGCCACAAGTTGGAATATCCTCTGGAATCCTTGCTGCCAATGATTGCTTTCAATTCTTTTAGAATTTTAAAGTCAGAAGAGTCAAAGAGGGGCCTGGTAAAAGGCTTCAGTGTCCAGACTTTGCACAGCCTCTGTTTCCTTCCTTGACATCCAGTGCTTCTTGGGAAATCCTGGTTCATCCCAACTTCTTAGTAATTTATACAATGGCAAGTCCTGGGGAATATTACTTGACTTCTTCATAGCAATATCCCCCATAATATAAGAAGGACTTAGTAGATTATCTGGTCAGAAGTTACTGCTTTTGTTCCCCAAATTGAGAAAAATACCTTGTCTTTCTTCACTATATGTTTGGGGTACCTGCTATGGCTGTTGCTGCTTAGGAAAAGAAACCCTAATTTAGGAGAGGGGGGAGTTAAGTTATGGACCCGGCAGTAGCTATGTGGTCCTGGGCCTAGGGTTCAGCAAGGAGCTCTACAAAATCCAATAATTTAATAGCCAAAACATTTGAATACTTAAATTAAAAATGTAGACACAACTTCCTTTAAGTTTATTTTAAAAGACAACAAAGTTGGACGTTGGTGTTAGGGCTAAATAAGAAATGAATGCAAGGCATTAACTTTTGAAATGATGGATTACAGAACTGGTATATCCAATTAATTAATTTTATGTATTTTATTGATTATATTTAATTTTATTAATTTTTCTTTTATTTAATTTTATGTTTAATTTTTTAAATTTTATTTTGCCTTGTTTATTTATTTTTAACTTGCCTATATTTTTGTTGTTAGCCCGTAGGAGGCAATGTGCTGGCCTGTGGACTCCTTGACCAGGGAGTAGGGTCTCTGAGGACTAGGGGCAGTGATGGGGAGAAAATCTTGTACTGGGGATGACAGTGTAAGCATGAGCAGTGGCCTTGTGGCTTCCCCTTTTGTCTTGGGGCCTCAAAAAAGAGGGATGGAAAGGAAAGAGAGATATGTTACTTTCGTGGTTGCTCCATTTAGCTTGCTATTCTGTGGCCACCATTAGGGCCCCATAGCCATGCTCACAGGGAAGTCTAGCTAGCAACAAAACCAGAAAAGAGCAAAATCCACTCTTGCCTCAGTTTATCAAACATTTTCTTTGCCTACTAATTCCATCACAGCATGTCTCAGGAGGCAACTGTGACTTCCGGTTTTGCCAGGACCACTCAGAGGGGCGGTCCTAGGGGGCAGTACCAGGGGAAATCCCCCTGCCCCATGACTCGACGCCATTGCTGCCTTTTTCCTGCTGGGATTCTATTCTTGTGCACCAATACACTCAATGATTTTCTTCACAGGATCAGAATTTAATGTCTTAATCCATAATAAAAAAATGGGGGGGGGGGTTTGGCCACATTAAAAAAATGAATTAAAGGTGTATATTTATGTATATATTAAAAGTTGCGGGGGCAGCTGGGTAGCTCAGTGGATTGAGAGCTAGCCCTAGAGACGGGAGGTCCTAGGTTCAAATCTGGCCTCAGACACTTCCCAGCTGTGTGACCCTGGGCAAGTCACTTGACCCCCATTGCCTAGCCCTTACCACTCTTCTGCCTTGGAGCCAATACACAGTATTGACTCTAAGACAGAAGGTAAGGGTTTTAAAAAAAAAAAAAGTTGCTTGTGGAGGGGAATTTATCTACTCTTCTTGTCACCCTTCTAAAGGGCACCTAATGATTACTAATTTGTTGCAGGAAGTTGCCAATCAAAAATAACTAATATTAATTAATGTATACTAGAGGATAATGCATGATTTTATCCCATACAATAAGGTTTTTCTCTGGTGTGGATACTCTGATGTTTAGCAACAGATTCCTTCCATGTAAAAGCCTTTCCACACTGATTACATTCATAAGGTTTCTCTCCAGTATGGATTCTCTGATGTGTAGCAAGAGAGCCCCTCTCTGTGAAAGCCTTTGCACATTGTTTACATTCATAAGGTTTCTCTCCTGTGTGGACTGTCTGATGTCTGGCAAGATGGCCCCTCTCTGTGAAAGCTTTTCCACATTGTTTACATTCATAAGGTTTCTCTCCAGTGTGGATTCTCTGATGTGCAGCAAGAGAGCTCCTCTCTGTGAAAGCCTTTCCACATTGATTACATTCATAAGGTTTCTCTCCTGTGTGGATTGTCTGATGTGCAAAAAGATTGCCCCTCTCTGTGAAAGTCTTTGCACATTGTGTACACTCATAAGGTTTCTCTCCTGTGTGAATTGTCTGATGTCTGGCAAGATGGCCCCTCTGTGTGAAAGCCTTTCCACATTGATTACATTCATAAGGTTTCTCTCTAGTGTGGATTCTCTGATGTGCAGCAAGGTGGCCACTCCCTGTAAAAGCTTTTCCACACTGTTTACATTCATAAGGTTTATCTCGAGTGTGGAACCTCTGATGTGCAACAAGATGGGCCCTCTGTGTAAAAGCCTTTGCACATTGCTTACATTCATAAGGTTTCTCCCCAGTGTGGATTCTCTGATGTGCAGCAAGACTGTCACTCTGTGTAAAACCCTTTCCACATTGTTTACATTCATAAGGTTTCTCTCCAGTATGGATTCTCTGGTGTTTAGCAAGATTGCTCCTCACTGTGAAAGCTTTTCCGCAGTGTTCACATTCATAAGGTTTCTCTCCTGTGTGGATTCTCTGATGTATATCAAGATTGCCCCTACGTGTGAAAGCCTTTCCACAGTGTTTACATTCATAAGGTTTCTCTCCAGAGTGGATTCTCTGATGTTTAGCAAGATTGCTCTTCATTGTGAAAGCCTTTCCACAGTGTTTGCATTCATAAGGTTTCTCTCCAGTGTGGACAGTCTGATGTGCAGCAAGATGGCCTCTCCGTTTAAATGCCTTTCCACAGTGTTTACATTCATAAGGTTTCTCTCTAGTGTGGATTCTCTGATGTGCGGCAAGTTCAGAGTTCTGATTCAAAGGTCTCCCACCTTTATCACTTACTGAAACTATCTCAACATGTTTAATTTTTGGATGTCTAATGAGGTTTAAACTCCAGCCAAAGGCCATTCCTCCTAGGTTACCTTGATACGTAGGCATTTCCAGTTCCTTGGGTGACTGAACAAGTTCTACTTCTTCAGGAAAGCTTTTCCTATATTCGCTATCCTGACAACAGTCATTTCCTAAGGTCAATTTCATGTACTGATTTAGGGCTGAATATTGGCTGAATTTCTCAACAGTTTCATCAAATTCATTGTCACTCTTTGGATTTTTATTTACCTTGATATTAGGGGCACAGATTTCTCTCAAAATAAAGTCATGGAGCTCCTTAGTCATGCATCTTTTGGGGCCAGATCCTTTCACAAAAAGGCTCAGCTTTGTAGACATCTCCTTCACTTCAAAATTATTCTCTGCCTCTGAAGAAAAGAAATAATAATATAAGCAAAGAAGGAAGGAACACACAGAGAAATGTAGTTCTTTCCTCTGATGGCAGCAAGTAAACTGATTTTTATTCTATTTTCCCAGGCAAAAAGGAGCTTTTAGAAGAACTAGTCTTTGGATACACCATTTGGTCATATCTGCATGATGGATGATTTTAAAAAGACTTTCATATACAATAAAAATGAATGGTCCACAATGGACCAGTGACATAAGCAGGCCCAAGATTCTCCTCATACTTCCCAAATGTCATAAAAATGGAGAAATGACTTGAACAACTTCCTTGCAGCTAGACTAAAACTCAAACTCTATGCATAAGCATGTTTTGTCCACAGTATTACACAATCTTCCTCCATTGCCTTTCTATCTTTCCTAAAAAGTCACTCGTCCCTCATTCTTCTAATTTTGTGAATCTTGGGTAACCTTCCAGATATTCTGTTCTCATCATTTTGGATGCACTATCACATGGTCATTCTTGATAAATGTTGTATGGTAAGCAGAGAAACAACTTTACTCTTTTTTAACTCTTAGGCAGTAATTTTCAAAGAGGAATAGAAGTTTTCTTCTTTTCTCTATAGCTGCTGTAGCAGCCCAGCTCATAGACGTGATGGGGAAGCAAGGAATGTGAGTGAGCACATGGTCATTATGTGCATGGCAATGAACTTTATTGCCAGCATGGCTGAAGTTTAGGCGCGAAACCTTGCTTTCCTGTGTCCCACTCACCTGAGGAGTAAAACCCCACCTTCACCTTGTCATAGGTTGTATTATCCAATAGGGGTACCCCAGATAACTCATCCATATGTATTGAGGTATCATATAACTGTTCAATATGTATTGAGCTGGCATGACTATAAATAAACCAGCTCCTCTAAGCTCCGCCCACTGGTTCAGGATTCCCGGGTCTGGCAAGTAGCAACTTCTCCCCTGTCCCTCTTCTCTATCTTTCTTACTAAGGCCTGGTCCTTAGACCAGGCCTGCCTTACTAAGGCCTGGTCATTAGTCCAGGCCTGGCCTACTTCCTCTCTTTCTCCTAATGCTATCTAGCATTATCTACCTCTTGTAGTTCCTAGTCTCCTTTCCATCTGCACTAGCTTTATCCTCTGACCTGTACGGTGTTAAAAGAGGATCATTGGGTGGTTTCAGCCTGAATATTCACACCCAGTGGTCGGAGCTTAGAGGAGCTGGTTTATTTATAGTCATGCCAGCTCAATACATATTGAACAGTTATATGATACCTCAATACATATGGATGAGTTATCTGGGGTACCCCTATTGGATAATACAACCTATGACAAGGTGAAGGTGGGGTTTTACTCCTCAGGTGAGTGGGACACAGGAAAGCAAGGTTTCGCGCCTAAACTTCAGCCATGCTGGCAATAAAGTTCATTGCCATGCACATAATGACCATGTGCTCACTCACATTCCTTGCTTCCCCATCACGTCTATGAGCTGGGCTGCTACAGCTGCAAAGATTGCATGCCATTAAGGGCCAACATACTAAAGATTCATCTTTTTTTACAATCTACCATAAATTATGTCTCATGCCATATTCATTGAAGGGTTTCAGTAATGATGAATTATGAAGGTGTTAAAATGTATTCAAAAGCTGATGCCAATGAACAAAGTGTTCCTGGATCAGACTTGTCTGGATATATTGTTAATATTTCACACGGTTGATTTTACTGGATCCTCTAATTTGGTCAAAAGACTTGGCTTGGATTAAAACTTTAAATTTCTATTACCATTCTAGTAGCTGTGCCTGGAGTTGTGAAAGGCTCAGACAGACTGAAAGAAATCACAATAGTTCACCTTTAACATCTGAATTAGTGTTGACCAGGATTCTGGGAAGAGAGAAGTTTTACACTGGTCAGGAAGGAGATTCAAATTACATTTCCCTTGGCACTTGGCTGAACAATTGTGTTACTACCTCTTTCATCATTTTTGTAATTGGACTTGTAATATTATGTAGAACCTTTTGCCTTTTCCTATGTTTGAAGGATATCCTGCAACCCCCAATGATGTAAAATGATGTAATAAACAGATCAGAGACAAACTCACTCACTCTCTCTGACTTGCCACTCTGACACCACACTGCATCTTTCTCCATGTCCTTTGTCTGTCATATACTCTATGCATATCCACTCTTTTTAAAAATTTTATTTAATTAGATGGTTTAGAATAATTTTCCATGGTTACAAGACTCATGTTTCTTCCTTCCCCTCCCCTTACCCCCCTCCCTTATCTGACATGTAATTCCACCGGGTTTAACATGTGCCATTGATCAAGATCCATTTCCTTATTATTAATATTTGTACTAGGATGATCTTTTAGAGTCTACTTTCCCATTCATAGCCCCATTGACCCATGTGATCAAGCAGTTATTTTTCTTGTGTTTCTTTTCCCACACTTCTTCCTCTGGATGTGGATTGCGTTCTTTCTCATATGTCCCTCAGAATTGCTCTGGATCATTGCATTGCTACTAGTAGAGAAGTTGATTTTACTATGTCTCCACTCTTAAACCCCTTCTCATTTGTTTCCCCAGTTTTTGGCTTCCTTCCCTAGGTGATTAGAATCCACATAAGATTTTTGGAGAGGCTGGACCTCTTTAACCACCTTTCAGGAAATGAAAAGCATGATTTAGTATTGGTCTGCCAGTCCCCAAGTCATTCTTCACCACAGATAAAAAGTCTTTTTGAATAACTGCCTTTATACACCTGCTTTCAACTCACTCACCTGCACAGCAGCTCCTTGGGCCTTTTCGATCTAGTAGCCATGCCATACATTCCCTTGCTGAAAACAGGAGATAAAATTTTCTCTAGGAACTGGAAGCCCTGGGCATAAGGAGAAAGGGATCATGAGAGAAAAATAAAAAATAGGGTCCTCTTAAAGGAAAGGGGGCATGCAAGTAAGGCCTACAGAATGGTTTTTGTTGTATTCACTATTGGAATATTTGCAGGAGGGCAGAGATCATGGAAATAATTTGCAATCAGAAAATTCCATCTTTTTTTACTTCTTGTAATAGAAGGATAGAAACATTCCACAACCTCCATTATATAGAAATTAAAGGTAGATGGTAGTGAAGGGATATGAGATCAGAAAAGTAAATTTAATATAACCTTAGAAAGATGGTACATAGGTACCCCTGGGAAAGTTATTTACCATGTTTGCCTCAGTTGACTCAACTATGAATTGAAGACAATAAGATTATCAAACTCACAGGGATGTTGTGAAATTAATGATAATTATGAACTTTACCCAGCAAAGGGCATAGAGTAGGTATTTTGAAATGCTTGTTCCTTTTCTTTCCATTCCTATTATCTAGCCTGGGATTTGAGGAAAGAATGAAGGAGGAATAAGAATAAACTCACAAGACTAGGCAGAATGTGAGGTATAGTTTTAGACTTCTTTTTAAATGTTATTCCCATATTATTGAAATAACAATTACTTTTACCTTTATTCTCTTTATGTCTACTTGTGTATGTCAAATGTGTTTCTTCTAAACAATATACCACAAGATTCAGGTTTTCAATTCACTTTGTTATCTGCTTCCATTTTATGGGTGAGTTCATCTCATTTACAATTGCAATTATGATTACCATTTCTATATTCCCCTTCATCTTGTTTTCCTCTCTTAATCCTACGCTATCTCCTTTCACTGTCTGTCCAAAAGTTCCCCTTTAATCACCCCTCCCCCATTTCCCTTATATTATTGCCCTCCCTCCACCACCTTTCTTATTCTCCTTCTATTTCTCTATAATAGCAGGAGTCCCCAAACTGAAGCCCCCTAAGACCATTTATCTGGCCCCTACCACACTTCCAAAAGGGGCACCTTTTCCATTGGTGGTCAGTGAGAGGAGCACTGTATGTGGTGGTGTCACAAAGCGCAAAACACAGCATTGCTCATGTATAGTACTACTTCTAGCGACATAATCCTTTGTGTGTTGCCTTGTTCTGAGTGACGAAAAGGATTATGTGGCTGCACAATGGAAGACATCAGCTTCGATCTGGGGGAGAGGATTCCACACTGTGTATACTGCTGGCACTGATGGGCCTGTGCAAGGTGTGACAGGCCCATCACAGCCAGCGCTGCAGTCTCCACTATCCCAGATAGTGGTACACAGATTTGTTCAGTTTTTTTTTTAATAGTCCAGCCCTCCAATGGTCTGAGAGACAATGAACTGGCCCCCTGTGTAAAAAGTTTGGGGACCCCTGCTCTATAAAGTAAGATTCTGTACCTCAATGAGTCTGTCTGTTATTCCCAACAAGAATAAGTTATACTGATTGCCTTTCACCACTTCCATCATCCCCTCCACTATCATAGTTTTTCTGCCCATGTCTCTTTGATATAATTTACCCCATGTTACTTCTCTCTTCTTTTTTCTCTCAGTGCTATCCTCTTTTTTTACCCCCTTGGTTTTTGTTTTTGTTTTGCATATCTCCCTAAACACTTTGGTACCATACCTCTTTCTATCATCATTCCACTAGACATATAAACAATTTGACCTCCTTGAGTCTTGTTAATTTTCTTTCTACCTTTTTATGCTTCACTTGAATTGTATATAGGGACATCAACTTTTCTGTTTTGCTCTGCTCTTTTTATCAGGAATACTTGGACAACCCCTTTGTTATTAAATGATGACTTCTGTCCCTGAAAGAATAGTCAGTCTTGATGGGTGGATGATTCATGGCTGTAAACCCTATTTCCTTACTTTCCAGAATATCATATTTCAAACACTTAGATCCTTTCATATAAAAGCTCCCAGATCTTATGTAATCAACACTGGGGCTCCATATTTGAATTGATTCTTTCTGATAATGCAATACTTTCTCCTTAGCATGGGATTTCTACAAATTGGTTAAAAAATTCCTGGGAGTTGTCATTTCGGGATTATTGTAGGAGGTGTGAAAAATAGACTCGAATACAGGACTACAATCCCCATGAGCCTTTGCTCCACTTCCCCAGAATGCCTTGTAATCTCACCTGGGCCGAGATCGAGAAGAGATTTAAGCAAAGGCTTTTGAAGGCTCTTGCCTTTTGGACTTCCGTTTTGGAGCAGGCAGGCTCTTCCATGATGTGAGGTTATTTTGTCTAGGCCTCTGGCCTAGGCACATGTTTCTTACTTGTATGTTCTTTAATCTTTAGCCTTTAATAAACCTCTAAAAAAATATAATACTCCTTGCAGAGAGAAACAAATTTCTACCTGCCTCAGTCTCCCCATCTCCCCATAATTTTAATCTTTACAGAGGTGATCTGTGGATTCTTTCAATCTCTCTTTTAACCTATGACTAAAGAATATTGGCAGTTTTCTTTGATAATTTCTAGTAATATATTAGACTTTTTAAAAAGTCTAATAAACTATTGATTGTCTATTGGATCTATATTCCAGGTTGTTTTTTTCAGTAAGATATTTCATATTTTCTTTTGATTTTGTTTTATTGTTTCTTGATATTTCATGAAGTCATTAGCTTCTATATGCTCAATTCTAATTTAAAAAGAATGATTTCCTTCCATGACCTCTTGATCCTCTTTTTCCATTTGGTCCATTTTACTTCTTCTGCCACTTGACCAATTTTATTTTTTCATGTCTAATTTTCTTTTTGCATTACTTTTATTTCTTTTCCCCATTTTCTTTCCACTTCTCTCATTTGATTTCTCAATTCCTTTTTGAACTCATCTAGTAACTGAGTCCAATTTCCATTATTATTTGAAGATTTGCATATGGAGGCTTTTGTATTCAATCCCCACCTGAATCTGTGCCTTGCTCTTTTTTGCCTCATTAAGTGGAAAGGAAAACTGAATCAAGCTTTGGGCCTTTCTGCCACTCAGGCGGGACAGACAGCAGTGGAATGTTGGAGAGAAGATATTGACAATGATGACAGTTAGAGGGTGGAGGGGCGAGTTGGAGAGTGACAGTTGCTCTGAGGACGCACTCTTTTCTGGCCTGGGACTGGAAGGAGCACTCTCTCCTAGTCTCTGGATAGAAGTACCTCTATTCCTGGATTTTTCCCAACTGTGTACTCTACCTGGATTCCTGTGATTGTGTCATCAAACAAAAGAATTTAAGGGGAACGTTTGAACTGTTACAAGGGAATCACTTTAAAAGACTGATATATATTAATTTAAGGTCGCCAAGGAATCAGCTATGTAATTCCTAAATGAAAAACTCAAGTCAGCCGTCAGCCTTTTTTGGAGTTTAATTACAATAGGAGCAAGAAAGGAATTAGAGATATATATAGAGAGAGAAAGGGGAGAGAAGGGAATAGGGCTTAAATACCCCTTCTGTTTAGGCTGGGCCAAAAGGCCCAAGCCCTTAGATAGCTGGGGCAAAGAAAAGAGATCAGTCCCTTTCACTCACGTGTCCAAAATGGAGAAACAGTCTCAGAGGCCCCCACCTTCAGCTTCCTTCAGAGCAAGCTTCCTCAGAGCCCAGGAACCACCCCGACCAAAAACTCAATCCTCTCTCCTGTCTCCAGACCCTCCTATCTTTAAGGACACCATCCAAGTTGCCTCCCCTCAGTCCTCACATCTACCAATCACTCTTCATCAATTTCCCTGTCAATGGAGGCTCTCGCTTAACCCAGGACCGCCCAGAGGTTTCTGGCTTTTGCACATGTCTGTTGAAGGTCATATTTTTCAAATGATTAAATCTTTACTCTTTTGTTACAGCCCTTTCTAAATCCTGTTAACTTGAGTATGGTAGAGATTGGAATAATTAAATTTTGATCTAGGCTGCAGCCCTTACTCAATCCTATTAGGACTGAATAGGGTGGAGATTTATTCCAAGTATCTCCATTGTATCAATTCTAAATCAATCAAGACTCAAAGAAATTCCTGTTCTATGCTTAAGCATAGGTCAAAGTCCTTTCCATTGTTCAGCAAAGGGTTTCTGTCCTAAAGTAATCTTAAGAAGGGAAGAGAAGGAACCTCCCATGCCAATGGAGTTCCCATTCCAATAGACTATCAGTAAGAAATTTTCCAAGTATGAAATATCCCAATGGTGAAATTTTCAACAATTATAAGTCTAAGGAAATTTGAGGTTTACAATCCCCCCTGATGATCATTGGGAGACTAGTCTCCCCATTGATCATTTAACATAATCATTTTGTAGTTCTAAATTCACTTCTAACTAAAGATATACACAATATTCAATTTTCTAAGAGAAATTAGAATAGTGAGAGAGGAAATAGAAAAGAAAAGAAAGCAAAACCAATGTTTGCTAGGCGCATTGACAGAAAGCCAAATTAGGGGCAGTCCCTTTTGGCATAAATGTTACAATAAATGTTCAATCAAAAGTTCAGTCCAATCAATCACATCCAAAGTTCATTCTTGATCTTCTTGATGAAGTGTAGGTTTTTGGCATCTTTCTGCAACAGTTCATTCTCTGGATATAAAAGTTTCAAACTTCTTTCTTGAAGATCTTTTCTCGAACAAAATCAAAATCTTTGAAAATTTTTTATAACAGTAAAATCTTAAACAAAAGTCTTGGATTTTTATAAAAATAAAATCTCAAACAAAAAAAATTCAAAAATTCTTAGATTTTAAATTAAAATACAATCCCCCCTGAAGTAAGTATTTAAAAAAAAAATATCAAGTTAAGCTCAGAATGCAATGTTCAGGTATGGGGTTGTATGTGTCAATTATCAAAAAAATAGAAAAATAATCAAAAACATAAGAAAAATTCAAAATAGACCTTGTATAGGTTCAGTTTAAAGTAATTTCCATCCCACAAGTATGTAGGACAGAATGCAGTAATATTTCACTTAGCCATTTGTAGCCAAGACTACAGGAAGTTGCCATAATATAAGAAGAAAAGAATTAGAATTCTATTTTGATGGGGAAATGTCATTCCCTTGTCTGATTTTTCCTCAGGGATATAGGGAGCCAGCATGATAGTCAAGCTTTTTACTTGTTTGAGTACTTCGAAAAGAGTGTAGATACAAGGAAGTCCTACGACTTAAACATAAGTTAAGCGTCGCAACCTCGAGTCTCACTTTAATATTTCTAGTGTGCTCTATTGGCACTATTCAGGTTTAGTCTGTGCTCCTTGTTTTTATCCCTTTTCCTGGAATCAGACACAAACATTAATCATAGTCCTATAATATTTTATCAATAAATGGCAGGTTCCCATAGTTTAAAGCTTTTAGGCATATATTGATATTATAGCAAGAGTATATATATTAACTTGTATTACTGCAGGGAAAAAATATTAATATTAATTATGTGTACCTTCAGTACAAAAAATGAGAAAAAAATCAAATATTCTGATAAAAAATAAAAGAAAAGAAATAAGAAAAAATAAGAAAAAAAATCAGTAATTCAATATATTCTTGAAAGAAAAAAAACCGGCATCCATTTGTCTATGGATTATTATCTCCAATTCTTATGATAAGATAGAGTCACAATTCATATGATAGGATAGAGTCAATCAGTCTCAGCAGAAGATGCTTTCTTCACATGTGAGCAGTGAATCCAAGAGTCTCTTTCTCCAATCTTTATAGCTGTTGGAGTAGTTAATAATATTTGGAATGGTCCTTCCCATGAAGGTTCAGTTGCTCCAGTTCGCTTGAAATTCTTGATATAAACTTTATCTCCTGGGTTCAGGTCATGCAGAGAAAAGTCTAATGGTCCAGCTTGTACTGCAGCTCCGGATTCATGAAGTTCACGTAGTTTGTGCTGTAACTCCTGTATATAGGAAGCAATAGTAATATCTCCCCCTAATAGCGATGTATAAGCCGGGGAGAAAGGCTTAGCCTGTATAGGCGGATGTCCAAAAAGCATCTCAAATGGTGAAATATGTAAGTCTCCTCTAGGCCTGCTTCTAAGATAAAATAGGGCCAGAGGGAGAATTTCAGGCCATTTTAAATGGGTCTCAGTGCATAATTTGCCAATCATAGTCTTAAGTTCTTTATTCATCCTCTCCACTTGGCCTGAGCTCTGGGGGTGATATGGAACATGGAATTTTGGAGTTATCCCCAAGCAAGAATATATTTGATTTAAGACAGAATCGGTAAAATGACTCCCTCTATCGGAGTCAATACGTGCTGGTAGGCCAAAACGAGGAATAATTTCTTTTAAAAGTATCTTTGCAACAAAATCTGCTGTGGCTCGGGTCGTAGGAAATGCTTCCGGCCATCTGGTTAGTTGATCTACAATTACTAGACAAAATTTATAACGTCCAGCTTTTGGCATTGTAATGAAATCTATCTGTAGATGTTCAAAAGGTGTGTAAGCCAGAGGACGTCCCCCAAAGGCTTTTCCACGATATGCATGTTGGTTATATGCCTGGCAAATAGGGCAGGCTGAACATACTTTAGAGGCTACAGTAGTTATACCAGGGGCTATCCATACTCTCTTGACAGAGTCCACAATGCCCTGGGTGCCAAAATGACCATTTTTATGAATAGATTGGCAAATTTGGTTATAGAAACTTCTAGGGAGCAGGGGTTTTCCTTCAGATGACACCCATACTCCATTAATTTGTTTTGCTTTAAATTTTTGTTTCCATTTTTCCACTTCCTTTTCATTATAGGAGAGTGATAAATTTAAATTATCAGTGGTTGTTAATGTTAAAATTAATCCAGGTCCTTCTATGGCTGCTAGTTTTGCAGCGGCATCTGCTTGGTCATTTCCTCTAGAGACAGGGTCAGAGCCACCTGTATGGGCAGAGCAATGAACTACAGCTAGGGCTTTAGGCAGTTTGAGAGCAGAAAGAACTTCATTAATAATTTCTGCATTAGCTATGGATTTTCCAGCTGAGGTTAAAAATCCTCTTTGGAGCCATAGCATCCCGACTGAGTGACAAATGCCGAAAGCATATCTAGAATCTGTATAAATTGTTGCCTTTTTATCCTTGGCAATTATACAAGCTTGTTTTAGAGCTATGAGTTCTGCTCCTTGAGCGCTAATGTTAGAAGGTAGTGAAGCTGACCATTCAGTGGCAAATTCTGAGACTACGGCAGCTCCAGTGTAACGTATGCCATCCCTCATAAAAGAGGAACCATCGGTAAATAAAATCAGATCTGCATTGTCTAAGGGAGTGTCCAAGAGATTATCTCGAGGCTTTTCTGCCATGGACACTAATGTTTCACAGTTATGTAGTGGTTCTCCTGAAGTAGGTAAATCTGGAAGCAAGGTGGCAGGGTTAAGAGTTGAACAGCGTTTCAAGGTAATATTTTCACTATTTAATAAGGTTATTTCATACCTTGTAATTCTCTGATCCGAGAATGCCTGTGTTCTATGTTTTACCAATAATGCTTCAATCTCATGTGGGCACATTATTGTTAATGGACATCCCAATACTAAATCAACGGTTTTTGTTACTAGTAAGGCTGTAGCAGCTACTCCTCTAAGGCATGGTGGTGCTCCTGCTGCTACTGGGTCTAGTTGGGCAGAATAATAAGCAATTGGGCGCTGAGAAGGTCCCAAAGTCTGAGTTAACACACCAGAGGCTACTCCTCTTCGCTCATGCACATATAAGGTAAATGGCTTGTTGTAATCTGGGATGCCTAGAGCAGGGGCAGACATGATAGCCTTTTTCAGATCTGTTAGAGCTGACAAGTGTTCAGGCTCTAATTTGAGGGGTTCAGGAACCGAATCCTTTGTTAATGCTATAAGGGGTTTAGTGATTTCCCCATAGCATGGAATCCATTGTCTACAAAACCCTGTTGCTCCTAAAATTGCTCTCAGCTGTTTCTTAGTGGTAGGAGCACTCAATTTTTGAATGTTCTCAATTCGTTTTGGAGAAATGTAACGAGCACCCGCAGTCAAGATGAATCCCAAATATTCTACTTTTTGGAGACACCATTGAACTTTATCCTTAGAGATTTTATGTCCTCTTTTGTGCAATTCCAAAAGAAGGTGTTTGCTATCTTCTTGACATGTTTCTGCATCTGTTGAAGCCAAGAGTAGATCATCTACATATTTGATTAATTTGCTATTTTTAAATGTTATATTGTCTGTGTCTTGGCTCAAAATTTGCTCAAATAAGCTCGGACTTTCGACATAACCCTGTGGCAGCCGACACCAGGTATATTGTGAGCCCTTCCAGGTGAAAGCAAAAATATGCCTGGAGTTTTCATGTATTGGTATGGAAAAGAAAGCTGAACACAAGTCTACTACTGTAAAGTATGTAGCTGTGCTAGGAATAGATGAAATAATAGTATGTATGTTAGAAACTACGGAGTGTCTCTTTATAACGTGATTATTCACTGCCCTTAGATCCTGTACGAATCTATAGATGTGTTTGCCATCGGGTCCTTTTTTTGGTTTTTTAATTGGCAGGATGGGCGTGTTGTATTCAGATTTGCAAGGGATTATTATTCCCTGTTCTATTAATGAGTTAATAACTGGTGTAATACCCTCAATTGCCTCCTTTGAGAGGGGATACTGAGGGATAGAAGGAGGTGGGCTAGATTTAGTTTTTATCTGCACAGGAACAGCAGATTTAAGTAAGCCTACATCAGAAGAAGATGTGGCCCAAAGAGACTCCGGTATATCTTTAGGTATTTCAAAAATGGAAGGTTCTTTTGCCTCCTGGTTTTCCGAGAGAAGTACAGGGAGTAAATTTAAAGATTCCTCTGGTACTTCTAATGATAATGAGCCATCTGGGGAGCAGGTTATTGTGGCTCTGAGTTTGCATAGAAGGTCCCTCCCCAGCAAATTTAAAGGGGAGTCAGGCATCAAAAGGAAGGAGTGTTGTACCTCTAGGGGTCCTACAGACACCATTCTAGGAGGAAGTCTTTTAACTCTTTGGGTTATTCCTGATACTCCCATTACATTCTCTGAGCCAATAGAATAACATTGTAAATCAGGTGTTCTCTTTAATACAGACCAGGAAGCTCCGGTGTCTAATAGACAATCATAATAGGTGTTACCCACTTTTAAGGTAACATGGGGTTCATTAGTATGGGGAGGGCAGTGGATAGGGACAACGGGTAGTAGGACATCAGGGTCTGGGAAATCAAAGGTTGTATCCTCTGATTCCTGTGCCCCAGCCCCCCCCGGGCACCATCATTGTGTTTGGGATATTCCTTGGGCACCCCCCTGAAGGGCACCTCTCTGAGGGTCATTAGTACCTCGAGTAATTTTTGGACGAGCGCCATTTCTCATATATTGTTGAGTATTATCATTAAAATTTTCTTCAATTTGAGCATTATCATTAAATTCCCAATTCCTATTTCTATAATTCTGGTTTCTAAAGTTCTTATTTCTATATTCATTATAGTTATTTCCATAGTCATTATTATAATTTCTAGAATTCTGGTTTCTATAACCATTATCATAATTTCTATAGTTATTATTTCTAAAACCATTATTAAACTGTGTATTCCTTCCAAACATCTTAAGAAAGGTTCTACATTCCATCATTTTGTGGCCCTTCTTCTCACAGAAGTGGCAAGTAATGGATTGATAATTGGATTTCTGGAGAGGGGCAATTGTCGTTGGTTCATTATCATGCCCACTTTCTAATTTAGTTATCCTATCTATTACACATCTCATTTTTTTCTTCATTTCCTCCATGTCATCATTATTCTCTTTCTCCTTTTCTTCGTTTCCCTTAAAAACATATATAGCTGTTTTTCGCAATTCTTCAAGGTCCATATCTGACCATCTTGGGCATTGTGTTTTAAAATAATTTTTAATTACTTTGCAACAATTATTTACAAAGATTCTTCTAACTTGTCTTAAACTATTCTCTTTATTTAAGTCCCAATCTAAGTATCTGTCCCCAAACTCGATAATTCTGTCCATAAATCTGGAGGGTGTTTCGTTTTCCTTTTGCTTAATTTTTTCCAGTTCCATCCACTTATCTGTACTGTCCGCACATTCCTTCATGGCCGTGAGGATGGCCTCTCTACAACGGTATAGTTGTAGATAGTCCTCAGGATTATTATAGTCCCATTCGGGATCCTGAGATGGCCAATGTGCTGCATTACGCCCCCGGGTTTTGTTGACATGAGCAATTATTTTATTTTTTTCACGTTCACTTAAAAAAGCCTGTAGTAAGCTCTCAACGTCCTTGTAAGACGGATTATATTGAAAAAATATGTCTCCCATCTTTTTTGTTACTAGAAAAGGATCTTGTTCATATGTGGGGATATTTCGTGTAAATTCATTTATTTCTTGGGGAGTAAATGGTATCCTATGTCTTAAAGTCACCACATCCCCATTTCGTCCTATTTCAGGTACTTCTCTTAGAGGAAACAGGCCTCTAGTTGAATTTTGCACCTGTGGGTCAGTTTGACAAGGACAGGTTTCTCTAGGAGGACAAGATCTCCCTTGCATTGGAATTTGGTTTTCTGTAGGAGAAGGAACATGAGAAGCTGGGATTGCAGGGGAAGGGTTTTGGGGATTAAATTCAGACAAGATTTGCACTGCACGAGAGAAGCAGTCTGTTAACTGGGCTATAGGGAAGGTGTTTTCCATCTCTATTTCAGGGAAGGAAATTTCCTCATTCAAAGGTTCAGAAACAGGTCTGTTTCTGGTAGAGTGGGTGTTTGCCCATTGATCCTGTAAGAAACATTTTAGATCTTCTAATTGGGCTTGCATTTTTTCCTCAATTTTTCCTATTTTATCTTCCATATCTCCCATTTTATCCTCAATATTTCCTATTTTATTCTCAATATTTCCTATTTTATCCTCAAGTTTTTCTATTTTATTCTCAATATTTCCTATTTTATCCTCAATTTTTTCTATTGTATCCTCAATTTTTTTTATTGTATCCTCAATTTTTTCTATTTTATCCTCAATATTTTCTATTTTATCCTCAATATTTTCTATTTTATCCTCATTTTTTTCTATTTTATCCTCAACATTTTCTATTTTATCCTCAATATTTTCTATTTTATCCTCATTTTGTTTTATTTTATCCTCATTTTGTTTTATTTTATCCTCATTTTGTTTTATTTTATCCTCAATATTTTTTATTTTTTCATCTCTAAATATAGTATTGAGGAGTACAAAAATGACAGTACCTATTAATATAAAAATTTGGAGGTATCCTTCATTCCTCAATGCCCCTGCTTCTTCAGCTGCCATATAATTGTCAAAGAATGTAGTACTCATTTTTATATGTATATTTTGTAATTTCACAAAACACGTGGGGAGCAGGGCAAAGCAACAAACTTTCCACAGGGTTTTTTTTTTCCTAATCCAGGAAGTTGTTCCTTAAGGGAAAGGATATTTAGAAACAGTTCTTCCAGCCAGGACTTTAGAGTCCTGTTGCTGAGATTTAAAAACAGCTGTTTTCTGTCTATCAGAGTCACACAGCTGGGAAGTATCTGAGGTCCGATTTGAACCCAGGACCTTCTGCCTCTAGGGCTGGCTCTCAATCCACTGAGCTACCCAGCTGTCCCTTAAGATTAAAGGGAAGAAAAAGAAAAAACTGCTGATTCCAATTTAACTTAAGGAGAAAAGAGAAAAAGTTTTTTATACTCACGTGTTCTAGCAGCTGTGTCTTTAAGCCAAGTTTTTTTTTTTTTTTAAAAAAAAAAGGACTAAGTGGTGAAACAGTATAGTAAAAAGGCAAGGAAAAAGTTTTATTGAGAGGATTCTTTAGACTCCCGTGTGGTCAGCCACAATGTTACAAGGGAATCACTTTAAAAGACTGATATATATTAATTTAAGGTCGCCAAGGAATCAGCTATGTAATTCCTAAATGAAAAACTCAAGTCAGCCGTCAGCCTTTTTTGGAGTTTAATTACAATAGGAGCAAGAAAGGAATTAGAGATATATATAGAGAGAGAAAGGGGAGAGAAGGGAATAGGGCTTAAATACCCCTTCTGTTTAGGCTGGGCCAAAAGGCCCAAGCCCTTAGATAGCTGGGGCAAAGAAAAGAGATCAGTCCCTTTCACTCACGTGTCCAAAATGGAGAAACAGTCTCAGAGGCCCCCACCTTCAGCTTCCTTCAGAGCAAGCTTCCTCAGAGCCCAGGAACCACCCCGACCAAAAACTCAATCCTCTCTCCTGTCTCCAGACCCTCCTATCTTTAAGGACACCATCCAAGTTGCCTCCCCTCAGTCCTCACATCTACCAATCACTCTTCATCAATTTCCCTGTCAATGGAGGCTCTCGCTTAACCCAGGACCGCCCAGAGGTTTCTGGCTTTTGCACATGTCTGTTGAAGGTCATATTTTTCAAATGATTAAATCTTTACTCTTTTGTTACAGCCCTTTCTAAATCCTGTTAACTTGAGTATGGTAGAGATTGGAATAATTAAATTTTGATCTAGGCTGCAGCCCTTACTCAATCCTATTAGGACTGAATAGGGTGGAGATTTATTCCAAGTATCTCCATTGTATCAATTCTAAATCAATCAAGACTCAAAGAAATTCCTGTTCTATGCTTAAGCATAGGTCAAAGTCCTTTCCATTGTTCAGCAAAGGGTTTCTGTCCTAAAGTAATCTTAAGAAGGGAAGAGAAGGAACCTCCCATGCCAATGGAGTTCCCATTCCAATAGACTATCAGTAAGAAATTTTCCAAGTATGAAATATCCCAATGGTGAAATTTTCAACAATTATAAGTCTAAGGAAATTTGAGGTTTACAGAACTTAAGGCCGGTCTTTAGGGAGCTAGTCTGAAGAGACAGGCCCAACCAGCTCATGAGGTCAGAACCTTTTCTACCTTGTGCTATCTACTGCTAAAGACTTTAAACTTAAGAAAGCTAGCATAGATTAGCATGGTCACGAATAAAACAGCCTGAGGCCTGGCCTCAGCTCAAAAGCTGAGAGAGACTCAAACCCAATCTGGGAAAAAGTATAGAAAACCCCTCTTCCCTCTACCCTGGTACCTCCCCAATCCAAACTTGTTATTAAAGTCATCTTAAGTTAAATAACCTGCAGTCAGAAAAGAGAA
Source organism: Monodelphis domestica (assembly GCF_027887165.1). Taxonomy (NCBI): domain Eukaryota; kingdom Metazoa; phylum Chordata; class Mammalia; order Didelphimorphia; family Didelphidae; genus Monodelphis; species Monodelphis domestica. The sequence goes on from NC_077232.1 coordinate 310,875,453, forward strand.
CTATCATTTCAGGGGAACATAGAGGAAGGACCTAAGGACAGCCATTCAACCATAAATAGTCCTTATCGGACCCCTGGTAGGCGACCTTGGGTGGGTGTGGGGGAGGCTTGTCCCCTCAGGAGGGTTTGTGCTTATCTACCCTGGGGTATCTTCAACATCAATCAATAGAGAAGACATCTCCTCAGGCTATCATAGTTGGCCCATTTCTTGGGAACCCCATTTTTCAAAGATAGCCTCTCAGCAGGGGTTATCTCTCTCCTTTTACCTCACCAGCATCTATATTCCCTCTATCCCTTTAACTCCTCCATTCCCTGTTACAAAACCTTTCTTATTCCTTATACCTCTTCAATCTTAGACAATTTCTTTAACTATTAGACATTTTCTATGGCTAGATGTTTCTTTTGTTATTTGCTCATTTTTCCAGACTTCTTTTTTTTTTTTACACTTTGCCATCTATCTCAGTTCTCAGGGTAGAGGGGGTATTCTCTTAAACTTCAGTTTTTCCTTGCTGCTCCCCTTAGCTATAGTTCTGGTTTTCTGTAACTTTCATTTCTTCCAAGGTAGCACCATGGCCTGTGGGATGGATGCTCTGAAAGCTACTAATTTAGTCTCCTCTAGGGACAGCTGATGGCTTACAGGGCTTAGAGGACTGGGAGCTACTTTGCCCTGGGGCTACAGGCTTTACCATAGGCTTGAACTGGCCAAGTGACTTTGGGACCTCATTCAGCCTTGTGCCAAGTCTTTATATTCCAAGGGGTGGGCTTAGGACATTCTAATAATACAGACTTAAGAAGGGTTCTGGTTCTTTGGCTTCTGTCCAGGTTCTGAACCTGGAGCAATAGATATGGGTTAGATTGTCTGCACTCCTCTGTGTGCAGTTTTACTTCCAGTTCCCCCATTATTTCCCAAAATAGACCCTTTCTGCCCAACTTTCAACTTGTTTTCCTCAGGAGAGCCAATAACCATGTTTGTTCTGTGACTACTCATTTAAAAACACATTTTAAGGTTGCTTTGACATTTTCAGGGCAGGTCTAGTTTTTGCTTCTGCTATGTTGTCTGGGTATAAACAGAGAATTTACACACAAATTTGAAGTCAAATAACTGGATGGACTAGATGACTTCTGAGATTAGTTTGAGGAATATAAATCTGTAACACTGGTTTAAGTTTTCACCTGAAGCTATCTAAAACAGAAGAAACAAATTCAGGGGTAAAAAAAGGAAAGTCCCACATTCAGCACTTCTGCTTTAAAAAAGAAAAAAAGAAAAAACAAACCTTACCTTCCATCTTAGAATCAATATTGGGTATTGGTTCCAAGGCAGAAGATGTTAAGTGACTTGCCTGGGGTCACACAGCTAGGAAGTGTCTGAGGCCAGATTTGAACCTAGGACCTCCCATCTCTGGGCCTGGCTCTCAATTCAAAGCCACCCAGTTGCACCCAGCACTTTTGCTTTTTTAATAATTGACAAAGGTTCAAAATCCTGTGTATCTGCCTTAGAATAAAGACATTCTCTTTATGGCAGATTCAGAGTTAACAGAGGAAATGGTCCTTACCCACAGAGAGTAGATTCTGCACATTCTCCAGCAAGACCTCCAGGTACAGCTCTTTCTGAGAATGGTCCAATAGGCACCACTCTTCCTGGGTGAAGTCCACAGCCACATCCTTGAATGCTATTGACGCCTAAACCAGCAAGAGTCACAAGATTTAGAGCTCAGAATTCATCTGGTACAGCCCTGATCCATTGACTGGGGGAAACTGAAGCACACGAGGGAATTTACCCAAAGTCAGCAGGAAGACTAGTCTCAGAGCACAGTGGAATATTGACAAAGGCATTTTGTATCTAAAGTGAGAATCATGTCGTGAAGAGTAAAACCTGGAGAAATATCTTACTCTTAAATACTTTTCCCTCTGGGGAATCATGGAGATGGGATGTGCTCTCTGAGTGAAGTATGAGATTCTGTGGAGGAGAAAGAGAGAAGGTGATCTGAAACTCCTCCTCATCACAAGGATCAGAGTTGATCTGGTAAGAATATTTTTCTGAAGAGTTTCTGAGAAGGTAGCATGTACTGTGTATTCTAGGGGGAAATATTACCAGTAATCAATGAGGAGAAAACAAAGAAAAAGGAATTCTCTATGTAATTTCCTAAAAGGCTGAAATACTCTTATCTAGATAAAATCATAAAGACGATTCCATACAGTTATATGGGATCAGACTCTGATTTAAGCTGAATGAAGAAAAGCATTCTCATGGTAGATTGAGTTTGGTGAACCACTGGGTATGATGTGCCATAGCCAAAACATTCTATCTTTGCTTTATGATGAACGGAATGGGTGAATGGAACATATTTAGTCATTTTATATTTAGTTACATGGAAAGAAGAATGAGTATGATGAGGAAAAGAAGGGATGTTCCATCTTTTTAAAATATAAAATTTTGGCGATTAAATTAATTCAAAAGAAAGATAATGACAGTGTAATGATTGGAATTCTCAAGAGGCACAATTTTTTCATTTTAAATAATTTATTAATTGGTCAGTTGACACTACAAAATCTAAAAGAAAGAAAAATGGGTAGGGAAAATTAATATAATAAAAATAACAATCTTACCTAAATTAATTTACTTATTCAGTGCTGTACCTATCAAACTACCCCAAAAATGTTTTTATAGAATTAGAAAAAATTATAACAAAGTTCACCTGGAAAAACAAAAGATCAAGAATATCAAAGAAATTAATGAAAAAAAAAGTGAACAATGGTGGCCTAGCAGTACCAGATCTTAAACTGTACAATAAAGCAGTAATCATTAAAATATGATACTGGATAGAAGAGTGGATCAATGGAATAGACTAGGGGTAAATGGCCTATAAGAAAAAAAAAATATGGTAGTTCTCTCCTCCAGCACAGGTTGTTTCTCTCTCTCTCTCTCTCTCTCTCTCTCTTATATATTTTATACTTGGTATTGGATACTCTTCTAATTCACCCCTTCCTGACCCATTCCCTATTGTTCAGCCTGGAAAGCCCCTGAGATATCCAGGGGAAAAATAGTCTGAGGAAAGTCTGAATTTCCAAGCATATGAAGACACAGTTCCTCAGATCCTGAATACAATCTAAAAACTAGAAACTCTAGAAGGACCATTCCATTGTCTTCTTCACCACACAGGGCTATTCTACTCCACTATAATGACTTTCTCCATCCCCAAGGTGACACTATACAGCATATCCTTCAATGGACACCATCATGTCTTGGGAGGAACACGTCTGAGCTACAGTTCTTTGGGCCAGCACCAGTATTCCCTCTCCCACAACTGTAGCAGGGGCAGAAAGCAGTCTCTGCAGCCAGAACTTGCAGGAAGAATTGCTTTTGATACAGCTAAAGGACATTCAGAGAGGAAGGATGAGGTCCAGAGAGAAAGGGCAGCCACCACCTCTAGCAGGGACAGCAAAAAGTTCTCATTCAGATATACTTAGTACCAGAAGGCAGAAAGAATTCCGGCCCAAAGGAAAGCAGAGAAATCTGGGCTCAAAGGGAAGAATGCAGCGAGACTTGTTCTAAGGAAAGAAGGCAGCTTTGTTTGGAACTCATCTACTCTGGGTGGTTCCTGGTAGGCCTCACTGCTTTAAATGCCCTGCCTCTGAAGTCCTAAGATCAATGATGTCCTCAAGTGGCACCCAAGGAGAGGACCTCAGGACCCTGCTTGTCTTTCCACGCTGAGACTTGCCCTCAATTATTTGGAATGCCACTGCCACCAGTTCCTAAGCATCTAAACCACCTCAGGGCTTGATATTCCACCTGGGCAGCCACCTACAAGGCTGGTCACCCTGAGAACTTCCCCCTCACTCTCCTTCCCTCTCCCCTTAGTCCCTCCCATACTCTTTTAGTATCGGAGCAACACTGGGCTCTTTCTAGTTCCTCACAGGAGACTCTCCATCTCCTGACCTAGTTCCGGGACTCCTCTCCCTCCTCCCCAGCTTTCACTACTGTCCACACTAGTCTCTGCCTCCTCAGTGCTGGATTCCTTCAGGTCTGGATGAAAATCTCATCTGCTGCAAGAAACCTTTATTGACCCACCTTTTGTTTGACTTCCTACAATTTATTTCATACATATTGAAGGGAAAATTGTTTTATGGCCTTTATACGATCGATCCGGAAACAAGGGATCACATAGAATCCTTTGGATAAGGAACTGCAAGGACAGTTAAAGAGTTAGACCCGGTTATTCCATTAAGCGTGTACAAGATATCAAGTATAATAGAATGCCGGCCACAGTATCGGGAGGGATGCAGTTTGGTGGGTCATCAGCGTATTACAGCAATGAATGATACTGAAGACTTTCTGTGGGAAGAATAAAAGCTTTAGGTCTGTGCAGTTATCTAGGGAAGCTGAGAGCCAAGCAGAGCAGCTGGGCTCACTGGGACTGGGGAGTCTACAGCTGCCCTGAGGAGATCCCAGGAAAGCAAACTGGGCATGTTCAGGTCCTGTTGGATCCTTTGAAGACCGAGGCCAACTAGAAGCTGCCCAAACCATTGTGGCCCAGAAAGGTTCCTGTGACCCAAGTGGTAGGAAAGTTCTGGAGGATTCGGGAAATTCTCTCCTCTGAAGTTGGGACTTTGAGTCAAAGGCTCCAAACCTTTGTTACCAAACACACTGCGTGTTCCTTAACATCCTCCGTACCTTCTGCTGCTTATGTCAGAAACCCACAGAACACAGTGCTGGACGCCTCTATGGGACCTTTGCTGGGTGGGGTGACGTCTCCAGCTGTCACTGACCACAATTAGGTTTGGATCTTCAGCTCGGAATTATGGCCGGGACATTTCTTTATAGTTTGTCAATGTGAGGAGATTAAGGGAAGGATTCAGGATTCTGAGATCCCTCAGGAAGTTCTGGAGATGCTCAGCAGCTTTTCTTTTAGGGCTCTTTGTTTTCTGACTCCCCATTAAAGACCCACGTTGAGCTGAGCTGTGCCCCATCTCAGGAGGGTGATGTTTCTCGTGGGCTATTTTGTGTGGTCTGGTCTTGTCAGGGTGTAGTGTGGTTCCTGTCCTTTTCTTTACAATTTCTAGTGAGCCAAGAGCACAGTCACAGAGAGAGGCCCACAGGGCTGGTCTTGTGCCCCCACCAGAGTTGGCTGGTCTCTGGCTGTACCCGGGTGCTTTCTATTCCTTCTCAGAGGAGAAAACTTCTGCAGGACCTTCTCCAAGTGTGTCAAGTGTTTGTTTTCATGAGCTGGAAATCATTTGCCTTTGAGGGAAGATTAAAGTTGTTCATTTGATAAAGTTGCCTCAAAAGAAGTCTGTAAATTTCACATTATTCTTATGTAAACTAGCTAGTCCAAAGGATTCACCTTTCTTAAGAAAAAACTCAGGGAGCAGCTGGGTAGCTCAGTGGATTGAGAGCCAAGCCTAGAGATGGGAGGTCCTGGGTTCAAATCTGGCCTTAGGCACTTCCCAGCTGTGTGACCCTGGACAAGTCACTTGGCCCCCATTGCCTAGCCCTTACCACTCTTCTGCCTTGGAACAAATATACAATATTGATTCCAAGACGGAAGGTAAAGGTTTAAAAAAACAACCCAGTTAAGGACTTCGATTTTGATAATATGGAAATTAAATTATCTTAACCACAGGCTACATATATAGGTATATATATTTATAAATACTTACAAACATTTTTAAAAGATGAGCTAGCTTTATGATCCAGTAGTTAGAAATATAGTGTATATAAATTTCCTAATAATTCTCTTAAGGAACAGGAAAGAAACCTTCAGGAATTTCTGCTACTGAGCTGTGAAGCCTGTCATAAATTCCCAAGCCATGAAACAACTGTTTTGGTCAAATACTTCACTTAAAGTGATTAAGCGTTAAAATCTGGGGCTGAATTCCTTGAAATGTCCTCCCACATGGGCTAAAACCACAAAGCTCCATTATCTATTTCAAGTTCTTCTACCTGCCAAAAGCCAGAGCCCATATTCAGCTTTTCAGTCTAAATGAAAGAAACAGTCCTCTAAACGGCTCCCCACAAAAAAGAACGGAGAGAAGACTGCAGCAGATGATCAAGTCCAGCGATTTTGTCCAGAAGAACCGTTTTGGTGAAAAGCTGCTGCTTTTGTTCTGTGTCCTGAAGAGGAGCTTAAGAGACAGGAATCGCAGTGGTGGTGCCGGCTTAACCAATGAGAGCGAATGAAGGGAATGCGCTCATTTACTATAGTTTTTGTGCTTGGTACCAGCATGGTTGAGTATATCTGTCTTATTCATTACTCTTAGCATCTTCCTGGTCTGATTAGCTGTTTTGGCTATTAACAATTAATAAAAATAATAAAAATATCTGCTGGCCACATTAAAAAGACCAGAAACAAGGAAAATATTTATATAAAACTAAATTGAAACTAATCAGATGGCAAGGACAGAAATGCTTAATTTCTCAATTTCTAAGTGGTGTTTATTTCAAAATTACAATGTGTGTTTGTTCTTTTGGAGTAGTATCTTAAATCTTAATTGTGCTAAACTTAATACATTTCCAGATTCTTTTTTTTTTTAATCCTTACCTGTGTATTGGTTCCAAGGCAGAAGAGTGGTAAGGGCTAGGCAATGGAGGTTAAGTGACTTGCCCAGGGTCACACAGCTGGGAAGTGCCTGGAGCCAGATTTGACATCCTGATTCTAAATATGAAATCAGGACTATGTATTTGCAAACTGTCCATCAGATTTTATAGGGATACAGATGCTGCCTGTATTGCTATTATTATACAAGTTTCAATAATGTCATGTCATTGATGATCATAGACTTGGTAAGTATTAAGTATAAAATTATACTTCTTAAATGATTCTTTTGAGGGGTTCTACTTCTAAATTTTTTTTGGTACAAATTATTTTAACTCATTAATTAATTGGATATAATTTGACCTACCTAATTTGGTACTGACCTCAAACATAAAATATTGATGCTCTTCATAGCTTCAAAACACAAGAAGAATTGTTTGATCTTATTAATAGTAAAATATTCACACCTTTTACAATCACCTGCTCTGTTTACTCAATTAATGGAAATGGGCTATATAACTTTTAAAAAACTTTCTTCACTCCTCTCATATCTATATACTTAAAATGACTCTCTAAACAGTTTAGTCCTCCCTTGGAACTTGGATTAAAATCCCTCACTAAACTGCACCTGAATTATCTCTTTCCTATTTAGATCCAAAATTCCTGGTCCCCCCCCCCCCATCATTCCAAATAGTCTGGAAGCCACCCAAACTATCACTAGAATTCCTAATCAATAACCCCAAAGGTTCCAGGCTTTAAAAAAGCCGGAGCCATTTCAACACTGTATCTGAGCATGTTGCTTTATCCAATGGATGTCAGACATTACTTAAGACCATTGTACAAATCAAACAGGGTTTAAATGTTTTCTAACTTGAAAACCCTACCACATCTCTTATCAACAGACTGGATATTTTACTAAAATTACTAAATTAGTAAATTTAATAAAATGATTTAGTTTAGAAAACTTAGAAAATTATTTTAAAAGTTAAAACATGGGTCAAGAATTATTTTAATTCACCAAGAGGGCAACCAATCAAGATATGTTTAAGAATTGAAAACCCTTTTCTAAAAGGCCGGGGTTAACAGATTCTTTGAAGATATTAAGTCTATCAATTTCTGTCTTTTAATTCATTCAACTAAATGTCAACAATAAAAGCATCCCGCACAATACTAAACAAGAGACTTCTTTGGGTAGGTATGAACACACTACATCAAAAAGATAATATTTTTGTATTGGAAGAAATTTCAAATATTTTACCTTTCATCTACTTTTATTTATTTCTTCAACCTTCAAAGGCATAGATTTAATCTCTTCTCTAACAGGTGTAAAATTGAGATTTGAACTCTGGACTCCATTCCCCAGGAGTCCTTGCTAGCTCCCAGAATGCCCTCTAATCTCACTGAATTCTCAAATGGGCCAAGAGCAAAAGGATTATTTAGAGGGTCTCCACCCACGGCAGGCTCTCTTTACTTCCTGTCTCTGCTGGCAAACAGACTCGTCTCATGATGTGAGTGAAATTTTACCACCTGACACCTGGCCTTTTCTTACTTGTATATTCTCAATCCTTAGCCTTTAATAAACCTCTAAAAATATAATACTCCTTGCAGAGAGAAACCAATTTCTACCTGCCTCAGTCTCCCCGAATTTTAATCTTTACACAGGTATTTCATTCATGTTACTAATTCTATCATATGAAGAAACCATCACTTAAATCTCTTTTTGGATCAGACTCCCATTATTTTTCTCTACTTTTGTCATCATCAGATTGATGTTTAAAATAAGAGTAAATAGGAGTGTGATGTGTAACTATGGTCAAGTGTATAGAAAATGCACAATAGTTAAAGTGACTATATAACACTTCCTAAGATAATTAACAGAAAAAATTATTCCTCAACTGCATCAAAACAGAAATTTGAACATAGTACTGACCCAAGAAAGATGATCCGAAATGTAAAATATAATCACAGAATCAGTACAAGTAGGGATGGTAACTGGTAATTATGAGTCAACTTATTAAAAAGCAGGATCTTAAGAAACTCTTGAGAATGTAAAATCAAAATTCTACGAATGAAAATTCAATCTTAGATCATAAAACCTTTTGTAATGCCTGGGAAGGCTTAAGTTTATAAAATTGCCTAGTCTTAGTATGTCACAATTTGCTAGCAAAAGTTGACAAGTTCTAACAATCAAGCATTTTAAGGAATTGATTAAAGAGTTTCAGTGTATTAAAGGCATACACTAGTTTTTCAATGAAATAACAAGGAAACCAGAAAGAGTTTTCAGAGCCATGATTTCTAACAACTGATCCTTATACCAGGATGAATTCTAAATTAAAAAAAATTAAATAAAACTTATGGAATGACATACATTGTCTATGTGTGAATCCTGGAAAATTGCTCTAGCCTGTGATTGGCAAGATTTGCCATTTGAGGTAACAGTTTTGGGGCTGTCACTACTAATATTTTGAGTCTTGAGTTCACTTACAGTTGTATGATGAGTCCTTGGTCATGAAGTTGTAAACCTTAAAATTTCTTAGACTTATAAATGTTGGAAATTTCACCATTGGGAAATTTCATACTTGAAAAATTCCCTATTGATAGTGGGTCTTGGCTATTGGAATGTGAACCCCATTGGCATGGGAGGTTCCTCCTCCTCCCTTCTTAAGATTACTTTAGGACAGAAACCTTTTGCTGAACAATGGAAAGGACTTTGACCTATGCTTAAGCATAGAACAGGAATTTCTTTGAGTCATGATTGATTTTAGAATTGATACAATGGAGATACTTGGAATGACAGAACCAAGTCTTGGAAATTGCAATCTCCACCCTACTCAGGGTAACAGGATTTAGGAAGGGCTGCAGCATAGATCAAAATTTAATTATTCCAATCTCTACCCTACTCAGGGTAACAGGATTTAGGAAGGGCTGTAGCAAAAGATCAAGATTTAATTATTTGAGAATATGACCTCCAACAGACATGTGCAAAGCCACAGACCTCTGGGCGGTCCTGGGTTAAACTAGAGCCACCATTGGCACAGGGGAGACATCAACAGTGATTGGTAGATGTGAGAACTGAGGGGAGGGAACTTGGATGGTTTCCTTAAAGATAGAGGGGTCTGAGGACTGAGGGGGTTGGTTGGAGAGTTTTGGCTCTGAGTGGTTGGAGAGGTGCTCTGAGAAGCTTGCTCTGAAGGAAGCTGGAGGTGGAGGCCTCTGAGACTGTTTCTCCATTTTGGTCATGTGAGTAATAGGGACTGATCTCCTTTCTTTGCCCCAGCTATCTAAGGGCTTGGGCCTTTTGGCCCAGCCTAAACAGAAGGGGTATTTAAGCCCTATTCCCTTTTCTCCCCTTTCTCTCTCTCTCTCTATCTCTAATTCCTTTCTTCTTCCTGTTTGTAATTAAACTCTATAAAAGGTTGACGGCTGACTTGAGTTTTCATTTAGGAATTACATAGCTGAATTCCTTGGCGACCTTAAATTAATATATATCAGTCTTTTAAAGTGATTTCCTTGTCACAAAGTCAATAACCCACCATTCCAGAGAAACGTATTCAACTAGGAACGTCCTGGATTACAGAGCCTGTGGGACATGTTATTGATAAATGGGGCCCTGAAGTCACATTCAATGCTTTAAAGGTTGAAAAAATTTTTAAAAAGAAGAATAAGACTCTCTACAAAACACTTGAGGATCAGCCAAAGGCAGCTCAATCATTATATCCAGCCATGAATCAAAACACACCTTTAATAGAAGAGAAGGGAATGACACTTCCCTATCAAAATAGAATTCTAGTTCTTTTTCCTTCTTATATTATGGCAACTTCCTGTAGTCTTGGCTGCAAATGGATAAGTGAAATATTACTGCATTCTGTCCTACAGACTTGTGGGATACAAATTACTTTAAATTGGACCTATACAAAGGCCTATTTTGAATTTTTTTCCTTATATTTTTTGTTGTTTTTCTCTTCTTTTGATAATTGACTCATACACCCCCATAACTGAACATTGCATCCTGAGCTAAACTGGATGTCTTTTAACACCTACTTCAGGGGGGATTGTATTTTAATTTAAAATGCAAGATTTTTTATTTTTTTGTTTGAGATTGTATTTTTATAAAAATCCAAGATTTTGATTTTGTTCGAGAAAAGATATTCAAGGAAGAAGCTTGTTAACTCCTGAATTCAGAGAATGAATGAACTGTTGCAGAAAGATGCCAGAAAACCTACACAACAGCAAGAAGATCAAGAATGAACTTTGGATATGGTTGATTGAACTGAAGTTTGATTGAACATTTATTGTAAATGTACACATTTATGCCAAAAAGGACTGCCCCTCATTTGGCCTTCTGTCAATGTGCCTAGCAAAACATTGGTTTTGCTTGCTTGCTTTCTTTTCTATTCCTCCCTCACTACTGTAATTTCCTCTTAAGAAAACTGAATATTGCATACATCTGTAGTTAGAAGTGTGTTTAGAACTACAAGATGATGATGTTAAATGATCAATGGGGAGACCAATCTCCAAATGATCATCAGGGGGGATTGTGAATCTTAAACTTTCTCAGACTCTACCTTGGAACAGTTGGTTAAGGCTATTCCCCACTTTAAACAATGGAGGTACTTGATCAGGAATGCATTGGGAACTTTAACATTACTTCCACCCATACTTAGACAGTGCCTTAGGGGAAGATAAAAGTTGTAAACTCCTGATGGAACAATGAAAAAGTCCCTAACTCATACTTATCGTGAGGTCAAAACCTGACGCTAGGTCTATTTTTAGATCTAATACAAAAGGGTGCTAAGTACCTATGAAAGTCAAATTAATCATTAAAAGGTCAAGCAATTTACAAAGGGCAAGCTTAGCAAAGAGGTGTGAAGTACTCAGAAAATATAATCTACCCAGAGAAGGTAAGAACTAAATAGTGGTGAAAACTAAGAATGGGCAGTCCTAGGAAAAGCGTCTACTGTGATTGGTAGATGTGAAAATTTAGGGGACTTGACACAAGAGAAAATTTTCTTTAAAAGGAAGGAGCTTGAGGCCTCTGAACTTAGTTCAGCTTTGGAAGCTGATTTGTAGGTCAGGAGTTCAGAAGTTGAGGGTTTCAGTGAAGGACTGGAGTTTTACTTGGGACAAATCTTGTGGTGAGTTGATAAAAGACTGACTAGTCTCTCTTAAAAGAGAAAGGCCTAGGCCAATGTCCTAGGCCCTTTCTTACTATTTCCTCTTACTCTGTCTCTCTCCCTTCCCTTAATTCCTTCATTTGTATTAATTAAAATCTCCATGAAACCCAGCTGACTTGGGTATTTCATATTTGGGAATTTTTCCCATGACGACCATTTATTTTTGATTTAACTCAAGACACTAAAAATTATCTTTACAGTTTTGGCAATTCAAAGTCTTGAAAACCACATTTTCTCGGTCACATGGATTTGACTCCAAAGTAACATAATCTGACATCATTATTGATTGTGTATTTGTGTTCTGGATCCTGATAAGAGAATGCCTGTCCTGGATTGCACCTATTTCATACTGCTGGGTAAGGAAATTCTCATTGAGGCTCTTCTGAAGGTCTTCTCAACAGGCTGGTCAAGGGGGAATCATTCATCGCCTCCATATCACTGATCATGAACCATGTGATCATGTAGGATCCTTTAGAGAAGTCACCGTGAGGGCCATTTTAGGGAGAGTGAGGCCCAGGTAGGCCACTAACTGTGCCACAGACATCCATTATGATAGTAGAACATGGGCCGTAGTACTGGAAGAGATGGAGTTTGGGGTATCAGAATATTCAACAATTCAGGACATCAAAGACTTCTGTGGAAGGAATCACAGCTCAGGTGTGTGTCCTCATCTGAGGAAGCGGAAGGCCCTGCAGGAGGAGCCGGGCTCCCTGGGAATGGCGGGGGACTCACTGGCCTGAGGAGATCCAGGAAACAAGCTCGGCCCGTCCAGGGGCCCTTTGAGCCTGGCAAGATTCATGCCAACTCCGGGCTCCCCGAGGACTGTGGCCCAGAGAGCCTCCTGTGGCCTCGGGAGTCAGAGAGCTCTGGAGGATTCAGTCCATTTTCTTCTCTTAACCTCCTGCTGAACTCAGGACATGGGATCAAAGGTTCCAACCCTCTGACCAAACCCCAATGCCTGTTTGCTGTGTCCTCAGTGCCTTCCAGCCTGGTAATGACTCTGCTAAAGGTCTGTCAGACACCCAGGAAACTCCTGCCCCACGTCTCCGGGGGATCTTGGCTCTAGGAGGGCTGGGGGGCACCTGCAGCTTCCTCTGATCACAACTAGTTTGGATCTTCAGCTCAGAGACGACTCTGATCCTCACAATATTTTCCATGGAGGGAACAACACAGATGAACTGCAGGATCCCACCAGGCCGGGCAGAGCCAGGGGTCTCCCGGGTCAGATGGCCGCCCTGGCCCTGACGGGCCTTCAGGAACCAGAAGTGCTCTTTGATGCCACCTTCATGCCAGGCTCCTGCCTCACTGGCTCCCCAGCTCCCACCAGGGCCTGCTCTCCTCCCTGGGGCCGCTCTCCTCAGCCAGCCCAGCCCACTCCCCTGGCACCCCTCTGCCCATCCTGATGCCAGCCCTGCCAGGCTCTTTCCTCCTGGGGCTGGGGAAGCCCAATGCTGTCTGTCACCCCCCATTCCCCAGCTCCTCCCACTGAGGCCCTCCTGTGGCCAGGGGGGACGGGCTGTCAGCAGGGCATGTGGGGGAGAAGCTCAGGGCCTGCCCTGGAGGCTGCCTTTGCTGTGAGGACAGAACAAGGTGCTGGATGTGCTCAGCAGTGCCCACCCCTCCCCCACTTCTTCTTACTGTCTAATAAGGCCCAAAGGCCTGGCGAAGGCTGACCCACTGCCTGACCCAGGAAGCAGCCCCATGGCTGGTCCTCTGGCCTGGAGGAGGAGCCTGGCTGGAGCCCTTCTCAGCTGACCTTCCAGCCCTGCCTGCAAGCAGTGAGGGCGCCCCTGGAGGCCTGGCAGGGACCCAGCTCTGAGTTCTGCTGGATTCCAGCCTGGCCCGGGGAGGGGCTGCACTCACCTGGGAGGGGGGCCTCGGGGTCCCGGGGGCCATTCCTCTGGCTGCGGGCTCTCTGCGGGGCCACACGGGGGTCCTTCAGGGGGTGGCAGCCTGAGGGGGAGAGACTTCCTCTGTGTGCGCTTGGGGGGGAAAGAAAGAGGGGGAGGGTCAGAGGGGCTCCCAGGCCCTTCCCTGGCCTCAGGGCAGACTCTCCCCTACAGGGGGCAACAGGGAGCCTCCGGCTGGGAGAGGGCCTCAGACTGGCCAGGAAGAAGCCCCGGCCGGTCTGCCGCCATCTCTGGCCTCATTCCATTCAGAAACTGCACAGGGTGCACTGGGGAAGCCTGCTGGGGGGAGGGGTTACTGGGGAATGGGGGGGCTGGAGGGGGAGAGAAGGGCATCAGGTAAGGGAGGGAGAGAGCGGGCTGGTATTTCTTCAGCACCCAAGACCAGGGCACCTCCCGTGGCATGTAGGCACGGGCAGCTCCCACCCCTAAAGCACCATGACCAGGCTCAGACTGGCTGCTTCTCCCCTTGGCGGGTTAAGACCAGGACATACCCCGGGGGCAGGAGCCGGACTAGCATCTCCCCCATCCTGGGAATGCACCCCCTCCCACAGCTGGTTCCTGGCTCTGGGGCCAGCTGCCCCTTCTCTCCCCTGCGGGAGGAACAAAGTCCCGCTATGGCCCCGGATCCAGTCAGAGCCGCTCAGACTTCCATGTTTGTTCCTTTTTTGTGGGCCTTTAAAGCGAAGGATATACACTGAGACAGCCCCTCCCCCCACTAGGAGCATATACACTGAGGCTCCAGGCTTCAGCCCCGCCTCACGTGTTGCACATGCGCAGATCATAAATGAGGGCCTGGTCCACCGGGGTCTTCCCCAGCCACAGGAGTTTCTGACCAGAAAGTCCTAACTGCCACAGCAGGGAGCCCCGGCCCCGCCCCTCCCCCTCTCACCTAGCAAAGGTCCAAGAAGCAGCTATACACCTTCCGGGAGCTGAGACCACTCAAATGAAGTTCTCAGCATGCCCCGAGGCTGCTACAGGGAGGAGCCAAAAATAGGGAGGAGTCAGGGAACCAGCATTCTGGGAAATGGAGTCATCTACTGAGGAGGGCTAGGGCTTGCATGATGTCATGACAGGGGCATTCTGGGAAATGGAGTCGTCCTACCTGGGCGCCTGGGTGTAGAGGGCTGGTGGGGGAGGGGTATATATATGTATTGTGCCCCATCCTGGGGGCTGCAGCCCTTTTCTCCCACCCTCATTTCGTCTTCCTGCCCTGCCGGCTGCTTTTTTCTTAGCCCAGAATCTGCCTCAGGATGCAGCCTGGCACACAGCAGGTGCCTAATAAGTGTCTCTTGACTGGCTGATCAACCCATGGGTCTCTGCTCCCCAGGGCCTGGGGAGGGGGCGCTAGGATCCCCCCTGATGGCATGGGCATCGTAGCCCCAAACTCAGGCGAAGTGTAAGCAGGGCAGTCCTTGGCTCCCTTCTGTCCTCGTGACTCCTAACCCAGAGCATCTGACAACTCCTGAGAGGACTCTCCTCCTTGGACCCTCCTTTAGATTTGAGATGGGCAGAGAGAAGCACCTCCAGGCTGCACCTCGCCTCCGTCAGACTGTGTCTCAGACATCCATCTGCCCCCTACACTGTGAGGGCGACCCCGATGTCTCCAGGCAGAGCCCTGAGTGTTTACCTCACTGGGGTCACCATGACTCGGCAGCCCTTCTACACTGTTGTAGAGTCTCAAATCCCCAGAACTGATGTCCTCCCCAGGAGCGGCTCCCGCTCTGGCAGCCCACCCTGCTACCCTCCTGGCCATGCGCAACATTACTTTCTAAATTAATAAATTTCTCCTTTTGTTTTTAAGCTAAGTTTCGGCGCTTGCATTCTTGCAAAGGATATCCCTCCTGAACCCCAGCGGTTCAACTTTAGTACCCTAAAACACTGACAGAAAAGGAAACTGAGGCAGAGGGCAGCAACTGACAACCCAGGCCCCCTTCCCACAGGTTCCCCTCCTTCAGGAATCTCTCTGATCATCCTGCTACTCCTGCTTTGGGGAGACCCCAGAGGCTCCCCAAAGGAGGGGCCAAAACTCTCCCTAGGTGGAGGAATGGGGTGACTCAGGGGCTGACCTCCGGGCATGGAACCCCCAAGATCTGTACTCAAACCTGGCCTCAGACACTGTCCAGCAGGGGAAGCCTGGCCAAGAACCTTTCCCAGCCTTTACCTCAGTTTCCCCCATTGTGAGAACCAGAGAATAAGAGCCTGAGCCCAGGGGCTGTGGGGAAGGTGGTCCAGAGAGGATCTGGGGGGAAGCAGATGCTTCCTCGGGGTCTTCTGAGGCTCTGGGATGCTGAGGAGGGTCTCCTTTGGCAGGGGCATGGCAGCCCCAGAAACCCAGGCAAACTATTATTAGGGAAATTCCTTTGTCCTTGGGCCCTGGACTCCAAACCCAAAACATCAGACCTGGAGGATCAGCCCCCCCTGATTGTCCCATGGACTTGTCTCCTTGAGCCCCTCCCCCAGTCCACAAGGCCCAGAGACCCTTTAGAGGGCTGGGGAAGGCCTAGGAACCCCCTCCTGCCCTTTGGGAAGCCACAGAAGGCAGCAGCAGCCCCTGAGCCCAGGCTCTGAGCCCTGATGGACAGAGGACAGTCTGGGGGTGTCTGTGTGTCTCAGGGCGGCTGGGCTCAGGCTGCTCAGGCCTGGCTGCTTCTCCCCTCCTTTGGGGCTTTCTGGGCAGAGGCTGGGAGGCTTTGCCTCTCCTCCTGCAGCCCACTGGACAGGAGAGGAAACTGAGGCAAGCAGGCTAACGTGACTTGTCCAGGGTCCTGCAGGGGGAGATCTCAGGCCTCCCTGACTCCAGGCCCTGAGCTCTAGCAGGCCCTGAGGGGCTAAAAGGCCTGGAAGGGCTTCTCTCCCTGGAGGATTCTTCCCTTGCTGGCCTCAGGCCCGGGGCTGCTGCTCTGAATTCCTCTCTGCTGTCTCTGGGGCTCCGGAGGGGAGAATACACAGGCCTGGGCTGGGCATGGCCT